>NW_012115322.1:2712796-2758614 GCF_000951035.1 Colobus angolensis palliatus | reverse complement strand
ACATGCAGCCAAGAAACACATGAAAAGAAGCTCAACATCACTGATCATTAGAGAAATGCAAATCTAATACACAATGATATACCAACTCAAACTAGTCAGAATAGCTATTATTAAAAAGTCAAAAAAACAACAGATGCTGGCAAGGTTATGGAGAAAAATGAATGCTTTTACACATTGGTGGAAGTGTAAATGAGTTCAACAATTGTGGAAGACAGTGTGGCAGGGGATATAAGAAACAACACAAATGTCAATAAAACAAAAAAGTCAATCAAAAGCAGATTCAGAAATTGGAAATATCACATGTAGTCTTGAAGATAACTACACTATATCAGTCACTGTCTAGTCAAGAACACAGAAACCATACTAGGGATTTTTATCATGGAGAATTGAATATTAATATGTACTTAAACAGGTGTTAGAGAAATGAGAAAATAAAAAGGGATCTCTAAAATAACAAACACGGAAATGGTGCCTAAAAGAAGGAGTTGACTTTTCAACAGAAACAGTGAAAGACAGAAGACAACGGAATGACGTCTTCGAAGTAATAAAAGAAAATAATCACTAACTTAGAATTCTATTATCAGTAAAACTGTGCTTCAGAAAAAGAAAGCAAATGAAGACATTTTCAGACCCCAAAAAAGAAACCTAAAAGATTTCGTCAGCAATAGACATACATAGAGGCAAACAATAAGGTGCTCTGCAGGCAGAACAAAAATGATCTTGCATGGCAGCTTGGATATGCAGGAGGGAATGACAAGCAATGGAAAGGGTCATGATATTAGATATCTAAATGAACATAGCATGTATAAAGTAATATGAATAATAATGTGATGAGAAAGTTAGAAAAATATTCCTGAAAACAATACTATATATGGGAAAGTGGTAAATGATCTATGTTCTAAGGTACATGCATTGACAGGAAATTAGCACAAGTATTAATTGATATATCCTGATTCCTTCCTTTTCTTTTCACAGTTTTCTTCCCTAGTAAACTTTTTATATTTCTAACTCTATTTCAGTGTCTGTTTCCTGGAGAAAACAACCTGTGATGAGTATCTTTAACTTTAGAAGCTAATGCTATTTTTATTTTTCCAATTACACTTTCACTAACACTATGTGAATGCGTCAATTGGTCTACATTCTCACAAACACTTGGTATCATCAATCTTATTAATTTTGGCCACTTTGGTGGTTATGTAGTAGTGTATCATTGGGGTTATACTGTATATTTCTCGAATTGTTAATGATGTTCAACATCTTTTTATATGATATTTTAATGTTATTGTGAAATGCTTATTCATGTCTATTTCACCTTTGTTTTTCATTGGTTTGTATTTAGTGATTTAGATTTATATTTTATGCTCTTTAGAATATTATCTATGGAAATTATTGGAGGTATAAAACTAAATTTTGTTCCATCAAAGAGAAATTTATTTGCATTTGTTATGAGCCTTCTACAAACACTTTTATTTTACAAACTATAAGTCAAGTTTGGCAAATTTTAGGTCAGGTGGTGCACTTAGAGTCTATTCTGTGACCGAAATGAGTATGGGTTTGTAACGGAACCCCTCAGAGTAGACATTTTTAAAAATTTCCTATCTTCTCAAAGCTAAATGTAGGCAAGACAAATATCTCCTAACTCTTCAACTAAGGGCAATTTTATTTTGCTTTATTAAACCCTCTGAGTGTGTCATCCTTCAGGATCTAGTTTTACAAGAAGAGTGTTCAATATTCAGCCCTTCTCCCCGGTTGATCTATAGGCCTACCCAGATGTGTGGCCATTACAACAGATCTTGGCTATTACAACAGATCTTGGCTATTAGAGATAAAGAGAGAAACTCCAGGAAAACTTTCAGCCCCAGGACTCACTAAATTCCTACTTTCTTATCTCATTTGGTCATGGGCAGTGGTGTGCTGGTAAGTATTTAACAAATAGATCTCCAGAAAAAAAAGAGCAAAAAAAAAAATTAAATAAATGAAAAGCCCAAATGCATAGTGTTTGCCAATTTTCATAGCAGAAATATTCCAACCATGGTCAAGTTCAAGCTACTAATGTGACCTCGCTAAATGCAGAGTTGAGGAGAAAGGTACAGCAGTACACTATTGTACAGTATTTTCACACTATAGATACCATAGATGTAAATAACATTAAAAGCATAGGTAATTAATAAATAGTGAATTGTTAAATTATTGATGTTTTATTACTAACATCAATGTCAATATCAATATTTCATTCATATTGATAATTATTAATAGGATTATTTGATTATTGATAATTTAAAAAACCTAATGGAATGTGACTCAGCTAAACTCCTCATGTGTGTTTTTGTGTGTGTGTTCTCTTCCACTTCTCTTCTGACCTTCTTCTCTCTGGACTTTCAGTTTCATTCCATTTTCAAGAAGACTTTGGATTGACCCAGTTAATAACTGCAAACTTTGGTTGCAGTTATCCAGAGACTTTGGCAAGTCTCTGGATTGGCTGCCCTTGGCTGGATTTTGATAGCAGGTTCTAGTCCCCCACGTATCTTTGTAGCAGAGATTGTGGCAGGGCCGTTTTCTTTACCAGGAGCAACACAAGGCAGGCAGGCAGGCAGGCAGGCAAGAATGATTGACATGTCTGGTACAACTAGGATAACTGTAGAACTATAAAAAGAAAAGTGCAAGATTCCCAGTGCTCAAAGATCAACCAGTGGTTGTATTAAATCAGGATACATGACTCCATTCAGGGCAAGAAACAATTTGCCTGGCATTGCACAGTGAGTCAACAGTAAAGTCCAAAACTCCAATTTATGTAAAGGGGCAAAAATCACTTTTATTATTCTACAAACAAAGCTACTCCTTAAAAAATCACCCTTATATTAATGTAGTAATACTAATTAATTACCTTCATAAACATTCCTCAAAATTTTCTCTTCTTTTTATGAGTGTTATTTCTGTTTTTTGCTTTCTTGCTCAGTGCCTATATTGTGTTTGGGGATGTGAGTTCAAAAAGCAAGGGCTCAGTTTGGTTTAATTTCACTTATGTGGCACAGTGGTTACACATCACAATTTAAAAGAGCTGAAAATATTATTCTTTCCTATATTTTTTTAAAAAACCATATTTGAAGATCCCAACAGTTTTTATGACTTATTCCAAAAAAACTTTCCCTAAAAGAAACTGGAAGATTTGTCTTTATGTTATTTAGGTCATTTAATCAGAAAGCAAATCATGTGTCTTTGATCATGCCCTTGCCAGAAGATCCCTAACTCATTAGCGTGCTATTAATGAGGCTGCATTTTAAAGCAGGTGTTGTTAAGTGCAATCAGAGCAGCTTTATTAAGCCACAAATTGTCTTGCGATGACAAAGGAAGTCAGATTGGTCTATGCTCAGTTAACCTTTGTCTATATGCATAACTTGGCTGATTAAACAGCAATTGATAATGACCTTCAGTCTTGCAAAGCCGGAAAAAGGTGATGCCTAATGTTGGCATTCAATGTATGTGATGTGAGTGACAGGCAGGCAGACTCTTTAATTTAGAAATCTATAATGCAATTTCAAAATTAACTAATATTGCAGTGTTATGAACCACTAATTTATGTGTATTAAACTGATATTTTGATGTGCATGTTATTTCAGAGTAAAGCATTATTGGAGAGTTAACTTCAGGACAAAGAAATTTTGACTGGCCATCCTTAGTAGCTAGAAATAGAAGACTGTGGAAGAAAAAGGAGAGTTGTTTTTGAAGATTTGTTGATTTCTTTAACAAGCATACTAAGCTTCTAGTACGTTGAAGATGCTGGCCTGGTAAATTTATCACAGGCCCTGTTTCCCAAGAGCTCACAATGGGGTGACAGACAGGAACACCAATTTTATTACAATTTATTCAGTGCAACAACAGTTTATCATTAGCACCTGAGAAGAATGCTGTCTGTCATTCTCAGGACCTCAACTGATTCCAAAAATGTGGAGCAAGATGCAGCAGACTGTAGGGAAATTTTAACTTATTGAGTTTCTGTTATATGCTAGTCACTTCATTCAAGTTGCCTCATTGAATCCCTATAACAATTCTTAGGTAAATATTACTGACCTCATTTCACAGATGAGGAAACAAAAATTCTTTCATGGGTTAAGTATTTTTTGCCTGAGTACAGTCAACTGGTAACAGTTTGAAGTTGAGCTCTGTTTGTCTCTAAAACCCACATTATTGTAAAACCAATGTGGAAACACGCAAGATAAATAGAGTAAGAGTAAATGGCAAACTTTTTATCTTCTATATGCATGTGTTTGTTGGTGGGGGCTTGTGTGTATTCTAGCTTTTTTGTTGCCTAGTTTGGGTTTGAAATCCATTTTGAACAATGGCTTCCACCTCATGGCATTATACATTTCTCTGGATTATTTGTAAGTTCACTTTCATGAGCAGACATTTGATGACTTCATCATTTATCACAGCATCCATCCTTAATATTTAGAAGGCTTTACAAAGTACCCTCCTAAAATATATGAACAGTCTGGAGGTGGTCGTAACTTGAAGTTTTGCTAACACTTACACTTTCCAGCTTGGGTTAAGGACATTTTATTCTGGGGTATATTAATAGATGGGTCAAGAAAAAATACCAGGGCTCAAGTATTTAACCATTAAACAAAGTCAGAGAAGTTTCTTTCTTACTGCAGGACCTTTCAGAGCCTTTAACATGCTAATAGTATTGTGACTTTCCAGGAGAGAATTGGGGTATTCTGCATTTCCCAAGCTTTCTTGACCATGAGGCTCTTTGTTCTTTGAGTACCAATTAACACTCATAAGAATTCGTGTGTGCAGAACACAGCAAGCCCCTGCTGTATAAAACATTAGCAGCCAACTAACAGCATAGAGAAGGCAGAGAAAAGAAATACAGAGGAAGGGACACTCATACAGGAAATACGAAACCCAATGATTGATTTAACCTTTTTCACAGCTTTGCTAGAACCTGTTGTGATTATTTAAATACCAGAACAATCTCAATGAATGGTAGGATCATTCATTACAAAAATATAAATAATGTTCATTTAAATTGTCAAAAGCAAATATCAAATATCAATAATTACTATAAATATCAGTTGAGTCTCCCTGACTTTTGTCTTTCTTCTTTTTAAAAAAAATTTTTTTCTATAAGTTTTTGGGGAACAAGTGGTGTTTGGTTACATGAGTAAGTAATTTAGTGGTGATTGTGAGATTTTGGTGCACCCAAAGCAGTATACACTGTACCCAATTGGTAGTCTTTTATCCTTCAACCCCCTTCTACCTTTTCCCCCAAGTCCCCAAAGTCCATTGCATTATTCTTAGGCCTTTGCACCCTCATAGCTTAGCTCCCACTTATGAGTGAGAACATATGATGTTTCGTTTTCTATTCCTGAGTTACTTCATGTAGAATAATGGTCTCCAATTCCATCCAGGTTGCTGCAAATGCTGTCATTTCATTTCTTTTCATGATTGAATAGTGTTCCATGGTGATATGTGTATGTATGTGTGTGTGTGTATATATATACACACATACACACACACACATAGATATAATACAGATAACGCAATTTCTTTATCTATTCATTGATTAATGGGCATTTGAGCTGGTTCCATATTTTTGCAGTTGCAAATTGTGCTGCTGTAAACATGTATGTGCAAAGTCATTATCTTTTTGTATAATGACTTCTTTTGCTCTTGGTAAATACTCAGTAGTGGGATTGCTGGATCAAATGGTAGTTCTACTTTTAGTTCTTTAAGGAATATCTACACAGTTTTCTATAGTGGTTGTACTAGTTTGAATTCCCACCAGCAGTTTAAGTGTTCCCTTTTCACTGCATCCCTGCCAACACCTATTATTTTTTGATTTTTTGGTTATGATTATTCTTGCAGGAGTAAGGTGGTATTGCATTGTGGTTTTAATTTGCATGTCCCTGATCAATAGTGATGTTGAGCATTGTTTCATATATTTGTTGGCCATTTGTATATCTTCTTTGAGAATTGTCTATTCGTGTCCTTAGCCCATTTTTTGGTGGGATTGTTTGTTTTTTCTTGCTGATTTGTTTGAGTTCCTTGTAGATTCTAGGTATCAGTTCTTTGTTAGATGTATAGACTGTGAAGATTTTCTCCCACTCTGTGGATTGTCTGTTTACTCTGCTGATTGTTTCTTTTGCTGTGCAGAAACTTTTTAGTTAAGTAAAGTCCCACCTATTTATCATTGTTTTTGTTGCATTTACTTTTGCGGTCTTGGTCATGATGTCTTTCCCTAAGCCAATGTCTAGCAGGGCTCTTCCAATGTTAACTTCTAGAATTTTTATGGTTTCAAGTCCTTGTTCCATCTTGAGATGATTTTTGTATAAGGTGAGAGGTGGGGATTCAGTTTCATTTTTCTACATGTGGCTTGTCAATTATCCCAGAGCATTTGTTGAATAAGGTGTCCTTTCCTCACTTTATGTTTTTGTTTGCTTTGTTGAAGATCAGTTGACTATAAGTATTTGGCTTTATTTCTGGGTTCTCTATTCTGCTCCATTGGTCTATATGCCTATTTTTATACAAAAACCATGCCTTATAGTATACTTTCTAAGTCAGGTAATGTGATGACTCCAGATTTGTTCTTTTTGCTTATTCTTGCTTTGGCTATGTGGGCTTTCTTTTGGTTCCATAGAAATTTTAGGATTGTCTTTTCTAATTCTGTGAAGAATGATGGTATTTTGATGGGAAGTGCATTAAATTTGTGAATTTCTTTTGGCAGTATGGTGATTTTCACAGTATTGATTCAACCCATCCATGAACATGGGATGCATTTACATTTGTTTGTGTCATCTATGACTTCTTTCAGCAGTGTTTTGTAGTTTTCCTTGTAGAAGTATTTTACCTCCTTGATTAGGATATTCTGAAGTATTTAATTTATTTTTTTGCAGCTATTGTAAAAGGGGTTGAGTTCTTGATTTGATTCTCAGATTAGTCACTGTTGGTGTATAGCAGAGTTAGTGATCTGAATGACACTTGAAGGAGCTGTTCATTTTCAGATTATATAAAGGTAATTAAAGAATTGGGGCAAATGAAACATGGGATTTTGAAATAAACTATGTAGATTTACTAAAATTGACTAAATCCCATTCTAGTACAAATTATTTGCAGCTTTATTAGTTGCATAATTCTAGGTCACCTCTGGTTGCATTTTTAGACTCACCTTTCAAAAGTACATTTTAAAAATGATCTTCCAAGATTAAAATCTCTGATGTACAGTTAAGGTCAACAGTCAATCTTCCCTCACTAAGACAGTATCTCTTTGGTCTTGCATAGGGTCTTCCACTTTTTGTCTTTACAACATTGTTTTTGCCCAATGTTCATCCTATTGGTTGCCTCCTAGTAACAATGCTATGAAATTAATAGCATTAAACTCTGAAAGTCTCCATCTGCAAGTGCAAAACATTACATTACAGGGTATCTCTGCCACCGCAAGTCCATTTGCTCTGTTATAATTGTTATTGCTATAGTATTCCTGTTCTTGTCCTAGTACTGCATTAATCCAAGTATCATAGTCACCGTAGGAGCTGACCTGCCATGTAATTCCTCTTGCAGCCCCTAGAATGTTTCCAAGCATGCCTTAGAGCAGTATCATTGCTTGGAAATGCCTTCTGCTCACAGGGAAAGAAGGCTGGCCAGGAGACTGAGGATTGTTATATTTAAGAAGGCATCAGATTGATTTGCCATGGCTTTATAATTATTTTTTTTCCATTTAAATATCTTTTAGACTTCCTTGGAAGACTGCCTGATTCTACCTACTTTAAAGAAGTCCTGTTTTCCCCGGTCTCCTACCTAACCTTGCAGTAAGTAGATCCCCACTCTTGCAGTAAGTAGATCCCCAAAATAACTGGTGATAAAAATGATAACTGGCACTACTGACAATGACCTGTTCATTCAAAATGGATTTCAAACCCAAACTAGGCAACAAAAAACCTGGAATACACCTGTTCAGCCCAATGACAATCTCAAGTGACTTTTACATACAGGCTAGTGATCAGTAAACAGATAACGGTGCCTGGTCATTTCATCACCTTGTGAGACAGGTCTGAGATGTGACCCAGATGAAAAGTTTTGTAGGACAGAGCAGGAGTTATCCAGGTCTTCCTCCAAGGTCATTCATTTCTGTGTCAGATAACAAACAGGTTTCAATAAGGATTATTTTATAAATTGAGCAACCACAGATTATTCCTTGGATAGGTGAAAATTATTTTGGTGAAAAGGATAAGAGAAGCGCACCTCAGCTGATAGATGTTTCCATTTTTCTGAGAAAAGAAATGTATTTAACAGATCAGAATCATTTTGGTAAATTACATTTCAATGCTGAGTCATCTGCACAGCAGTGCGGTAGTGCACGCCCTTTTGAAAGATAAATTCTACAGCTGCATTATTCAAATCTCTGCATTAGAAATGGCTTGAGATGAGCTCTGAAAGGAACTTAATCCATGCACAAAAACTTCTAGCTTTTGCAGTTATTTTTTACAGTGGAAAAAGTTCCAAAAATCTTAGAAAGAATCTCCAGGAAATATTTACACTAAAAGTAACATTGCTATGAATGACTGCCTTGTTTTAGATCTCACAAAAATTGTGACTGTGACTACCAGATGGATAAGAATGATGCAAAATTCAAGATGGCATTGCTGAGGCTGGTTGTTACATGAAATTGAATAAAATTCCAACTATTTTGCTGCTTAATTCAACTCATCCTCATTTTCAGTTTTATTCACTTCACAGTTGCATGAGAAGCAGTGTGGTATTTGAGGATAGAGGTTCTCAAACTGTCTTCCCAGACTAACAGCATCAGCAGCATCAAGGAAGTTGTTGAAAAGCAAATGTGTGGCCCTCTGCTGCAGACCTACTGAGTCAGGAAGTCTGGAGGTGAAGCCCAGCAATCTGTGCCTAACAGTCCTTCATGTGCTTCTAATCACGCTACCGTTTGAGAACCTTCCTACTAAAATCTCTGGAATTAGGAGAGTCTGCAATTCACGGAATCAGCTGGATGAACATAAATAAATCCTCCAACATCTCTAAATCTTAATTTCTTATGTGAAAATTGAGGAGTGTGGGCTATATGATTTCTAATGTACTTTTCAATTCTGTAATTCTGCACTAATACTTCCACATGGAAACTTAAATTCCACTGTAACAGCTCAGTGTTGAAAGTCAGAAAGCTGTGATTTCAAATTCTGGCCTTTCTCCTTAATAGTTATGTCCTTCTTCCTATCTATGTTTAGCCTCAGCCTCTCAGAGCCTTAGTTTCCACATTTGTAAACTGCAGATAACAATAGTGCTTATGTCATTAGTGTTTTTTTTTTTTTTTTTTGAGATAGAGTCTTGCTCTGTTACCCAGGCTGGAGTGCAGTGGCAGAATCTCAGCTCACTGTGACCTCCACCTCCCAGGTTCAAGAGATTCTCCTACCTCAGCCTCCCAAGTAGCTGGGATTACAGGCATGCACTACTATGTCTGGCTAATTTTTTTTTTTTTTTGTATTTGTTGGTTGAGATAGGGTTTCACCATGTTGACCAGACTGGTCTTGAACTCCTGGCCTCAAGTGATGCACCCACCTCGGCCTTCCAAAGTGCCGGGATTACAGGCGTGAGCCACCGGGCTCCCAGCTATGTCATTGATTTTTGAGGGTTAATGGAGATAATACATGTAGAGTGCTAAGTATAGTCGTTGGCATAAGACCTCAATAAAGGACAGTTCCTATTTGGAGGTGAAGCTCTGAAAAAGATGCTTAATTTTCAAAGTCATAAAATTAGAAAAGAGACTTCCCTTTGAAAGCCTATGTAGCAAGGAGCAAAGACTGCAAGATTCAGAACAAATGGGCATTTCAGCTTCAGTTATTTGTCACTAACTGATTTTGGCTGTTAGAAAATGCATTGGCACTTAAGATTTCCATTCTTCTATGAAGAAAAAGATGCGTATTTTTTCACATTATTTGGATAAACTACAATTATTTTAAAATATGAAAAGAAATTCATTAAAATTTTGGTGAGATAATAAGATGCTAATGTGATGGTGGTAATGTGTTTTTTTCTTCACAGCTTTATTTTTGTTTGGTCAAAGAAAAGAAAACACAATTGTTTGCAGTGTATTTGCAAACAATCAACTAGGAAATCATGCATTAATTGTTCAGATGAAAGCATGATGCTGCTCATATTTTTCTGTGTTTATCGCGGCACCAGACGGCCTGATTGGGAAAGTGCTTCGTAGCAGGAGAGCCCAAGACACAGCAGCTAAATAGATGCCTCTTTAATGTGAGGTGTTCAATATCAGATGGGGCTTTGTTGACCTTGTTCCGAAACACAATGAGTCTGTGTGGAGGGCTCTGTGCAGCAGCGCCTAGGCCTCTGTTTTAGTTCTTAATTTCTTTCACGGCATCAAAAGGCTTTTCTATTCAAAAGCTTTTCTTTTTCTTTTACTCCTGAGCCTCTGCAATTGAGGCAGAACTGCAATCTACCAGCAGCAGCCTTTGTTCTGGCCTTTCAGGAGGCTGGGGAACAGTGTGAGTCCTTCCTAATTAGCCTGTGGACCAATGAAATAGTTCTTTGAGCCAGGAGAGGCTGCAATCCCACAGCCCAAGTGACAGAAAAGGGGGGAAAGGCCTCTTTAATTAAGGCCCAACAAAACTGGGTAAAAAATGGTATTTTGCTCTCTACAAATGTCTCTTTTAAATCCCTGTAAATGCTGGCACATGCACATGCTTTTAAACTGTGCCTTCCCTTTCGCCAATGTTCTGTCGCTCTGCTTTGGCTAAAGACTGCAGAATTTATTGGTCCATAAGAGTTTAGGACCCAGCAGCCTTGGGCTGTGTCTATGTTTGCATTTGCACGAGAAGTACAGGCTGTGCTAGAGGCAAAGAGCTGATAATCAGGAGATGGTCCTCACTGGTAAAAGTGATGCATGACAGCCCCACCTTACAGGCTTGGCATTTACACAGGACATTCACAAATGTCACCACACAAAAACCCTGCCAGCACCGCAGATGTATTAATTTATTAGTTTCTTCCATTGTTTTGTTCCTCATTTATGTCTTTTGACTGCAATGCATTTATTTTTTTCTTCACTGAACTCTTGAATTGCTTAATATTGTACAGGTTAAGAAGATAGCTTTGGACGTGGCACTATGTGTTATCCTTTCAGACCATCTTTTATGTATGTGGTAACTTTATCTTACTATGCCTGAGTGAATGATTAGGTTTTGCTCCCTTGTTTTTAAACTGAAAATACTTTCCCCTTATTTTAAAATCATAAACATTTGTTGCCAAAAAAAATTTTAAGATATCTAATGCAGATAATTATAAGAAAAAAGGTACTGTCATTTAGAGATAAGTACCATTGACATTTTGTAGTAAATCAGTTCATCTGCATATGCTTATGCAAGTTTACACAAATAAAATGTTTTCATACATATTCTTATCACTTAGCAACATGTGTGGATGTGCATTTAAGTCAGTACATAGGACTGCATTACCATTTTTAATGGCTGTATGTTACCAGTCTTTTGAAGAATAAAAAACGACCATGATTAGACATAATTATTGTGTTTACACCTATTTAAGATCTGATTAGATTCCTTTGAATACATCACAACATTAGATAATTTCAAATTCGCACTTCAATGAAAGTTTTTATCTTTTGTAGGTAATATAGTCTTGACAGAAATATATATGATAAAATAGAATAATTGCATTTATTTTATATTATGGGAGTAAGAAATACACACAAGCATACACAATGCTTTTATTTTTAATTTTTTATTAAACCGAATTATTTTTCCAGCAGGACAACTGCAGGTAATTTGCTTTTAGTCAGCAAATGTCAATGGTCTCTTGAAAGCTTTCTTTGTGAACGTCTCAAATTAGTTTGGTTCGTTTAAGTAGTCTGTGCCTATAAACACCAAACATTCAGTCAATTTACTACAAAGTTGGTCAAACATTGAAATGTTTAGCAGATTTTTTGTTTGAGCTGATTACGAGCAGGGCATCATGTGGACACATTCTGAGTAAATGGGAACAGAAGGAAGTCAAATAAGTCCTTGAACTCTGTTCTATTTACTCTGCAATACCTATCCTAAAATATGTATGCCTCTAACATGGACAACATCATATAAAGTGTGATACACTGGGGGAAAGACTAGACATAAAAACAGGCTGCCAAAGGTCCATTGTTTCTACCCACAGTCAATACTTTCTGGCCGCTATCTCATTATCTATAAAAGAAGGAAAATGTCTCAAAGGAAAACTGTAAGGATCAAACGTGATAATGTCAAAAGCTAGTACTTCATATTTTAATTATATTCAGAAAAGATTCTTTAAGTACCTACCATGTTTTAGGCTTGGTGAAAAACAAAACAAATTTTATTTCTGTACCATATCATAGTATACAGAGGACTATCACATATATGATCTCATTTTTTTTTACTGAAACTTGGAGTCATTGCTGCAATTATCATCCTCATTTTACAATTGAGGAAACTGAATTTCAAAGGTTAAAAAAAAAAAAACTTTAAACCTGCAAAATTTGCTAAATTTTAGAGTCGAAACTACACCTCAAATTTTCTTATTCCTAGATTCAGGACTAATGTCCAAGCACCTAAGCTTAGCAAGATCTTGAAACAACATAATGAGTGCCTTCAAAAATGAATTTACAGATGCTTAGACATTTTCTTTTTATGACCATCTCATCAATGAATGCGTGACAGTTAAGCACAATGGAAACCTGTGGAGATTTTTCTCTAAGTGCTATAGCTGCTTAAAGCAAAAATTATGGTGCCTCGTGACCCGAGGAGCCGAACTGTGAGACGAGGAAAATGTAGTTTTGGAAGTGTGCAGTGGAGTTTGAGGTGAGGTTTGTACATCCACAAAAAGACATCAAATAGGCAGGTGAAAATGTAGTTGAGAGTTCAGAAGAGATGCTTGAGCTGAAGTTGTCCAATGTGAAACTCACACATCTGAGTTAGGACCTGGAGCTGTTGGCACGGGTGAGATGGCGCTATCAAAACCTTCTTGGTGCTCACATATATCCAGAAGTAAAAAGAGGAAGAGCATTCAAAAAAAAAAAGAAGTCCAGGTGTGGTGACTCCCGCCTGTAATCCCAGCACTTTGGGAGGATGAGGCGGGCGGATCACGAGGTCAGGAGATGGAGACCATCCTGGGTAACATGGTAAACCCCGTCTCTACTAAAATTACAAAAAAAAAATTAGCCGGGCGTGGTGGTGGGCGCCTGTAGTCCCAGCTACTTGGGAGGCTGAGGTAGGAGAATGGGGTGAACCCGGGAGGCGGAGCTTGCAGTGAGCCGAGATTGCGCCACCGCACTCCAGCCTGGGCAACAGAGAGAAACTCCCTCTCAAAAAAATGAAAAAACAAACAAACAAAACAAACAAAAAAGAGAAGTCTTTAGAATGGTGCTCAGAGAAGGAAGAAAACTCGGATTCTACAACATAATGCGAGGATGTGGGTAGCCTATTGCAACAGGGCATGGGGGCCAGGAAAAAAGAAACTAGTACATGTTGGCTGTCTACCATGGCCTAATATGGTGCTGGACACAATCATGCAGTTACATACTTTCACATGCATAATCTCGTTTAATTTTCCCAATTATCTTGTGAAGTCCACTAGCCCTGGGAAAGTTTTGATAATTTGCCCACATGCACCTCATTAGTGCTGGAACTGTCCAGGTAAGATATGTCTGACTCTAAAGCCCATGCTCAACAGCATTACATCCATCATTACATTCATGTGCAGAAATCCATAGAAAATAAGAGAAAGAAGGAGATGAGATCATTGGTATCTTTGGGTGATAGCTGTCTCAATAGAAAGAAAGAGAAGTTTAGCAGGGAGAAAAACAGGAAGGAAACAGAAGCAATGATTATAGATTATGTATTCCTTAAATTGACTCTGAATGCCAGGAGAGGAATGTGTGTCATTCCCGACAAGAACAGTTGATTATCTTTTAATTATTTCAAAACAATTCAGAAAATCTAGGAAATAGGGAGTCCACTAAAGGGAGGAGAGTGAATTATCTTGAGACTCATATGACAATCAATTTAATGTTATATAAATGTAAAGGGAATGATTAGCACTACCTTTTCTAATATATACTCTCCTCCTGCTATTTTTGTACCATGAACAAGTCAGTTTCTTTTCTCTAACAATCTTGTTTTGTTTTGGAGACAGGGTCTCACTCTGTCACCCAGACTGGAGTGCAGTGGTGCCATCATGGCTCACTGCAGCCTCAACCTTCCAGGTTCAAGCAATTCTCATGCCTCAGCCTCTCAAGTAGCTGGGATTACAGGCATGCACTACTATGCCAGACAATTTTTGTATTTTTAGTAGAGATAGTGTTTCACCATGTTGGCCAGGCTGGTCTTGAACTCCTGGCCTCAGGGGATCTGCCTGCCTTGGCTTCTCAAAGTACTGGGATTACAGGCATGAACCACCACAGTCAGCCCAGAATCTTGTTTCTTTAATTCAAATTTTTAGCTCTAAAAGGCTCTTCTTGAAGATGTTTTAAAATTTTATATTATTATTCTCATTCTGGCTCCTAAATGCTCACCTGATTTGCAGGAACTGCCTGCAAGCATGAGATTGGTGTTGATAAGGAAAGACGTTGAGAAAGGATGTGTGTACAGAGCTGGGGCAGTCACTGTGGTGTGCTTGCTGCATCCAGATATGACGGGTTTTAGTGGCTGTGAATCATCAAGAGCAGAAGACACCCCTCAGTGGGACTGCACACTATTGACAGTAATAATGCTTCTTCCTCAGCTTTCTTTGCGTATTTCTTTTCCCCAGTAAGTCAGCCCAGGGTCAAACACTGAATTGGCAGGCAAGGACTTCAGCAAGTCAATCCAGGTCTGCTTAATGCAGGAGCTTATGTGAGTATGGTAGCATCTGGAGTCCTGGGTTGAGGCCATCTCCAAATGTTCCCCTAGAAGAGCCACGTCACCTGAAGATGTGATGACAGAGAAAATTGTGGCAAAGGCTCTGGAGCCCATTGAGATTATGGAGTGATGTTCTGAAGTGATCTTACAGTAATGGAGCCGCCTACCTGCTGCCCAGAACATGGCCAATGATGCTTTGCCCTACAATTCTGAAGGTAAGTCTGCCAAGCTCTAGCAGAGCAGAAGGAATGTCACAAGGATCTGCCAAGTAAAGCACAGCAGTGAGGCCCACTTCTATGTGTGCCAAGGATGTCAGTCTGTAGCAGAAGGTAGGGGGCCAAGACAAGCCTTGTGGAAGAGCTATGTAAATAGCAACATGATTTTGTGGCACCAGGTTCTAGATGTGTTAGGATTAGGTGAACTTGGTTAAAGCAGAGTCATAGTCTTTTTTGCTTTATTTTGCTTTTTGTCTTAATTTTGTTTTGTTTAGTGTATTCTACCTTTGCCCCTCTTACATATGGGCTTTCTATATCTGCATTTTGTTTTGCTTTGTTTTAAATTGACAAAAACAGCTTCTCTCAATTCACAATCAGAAGTGGGTGGTCTTTCTATTATTCCCAAATAAAAGTAAAAATAAAAATAAATGATGATTTTCAGCTTCGGACTGGGGTCAAATTGGGCAATGTTGCATTTTCTGTATCTTTCTAGTTCCCTTTAAATTGAAATATATTATGTGTAACAAGAGAGAAAGATTAGTAATAAAGTAGAAATCAAGTAAAGGAAGGCCAAATTGACTTCTTTATCACAGTATGTCAAAGTAGTAATTGACATAAAATTTGGAAAGACTGTTAGAAATTTGTGAGGGAAACCAGAATATATTTCAAGGTAGAATTAGAAATGAGTGAAGAGAAATATTAAGCTTGCAACATTTCAAAGGATCATTTTATTGTTGTTCTTCTTTCTTTCACTATGATTTTAACTGTTAACTGTATTGGCACTTTTCTTTTGCCCACTCTACTCTAGTTCAGTCCTGAACTTATAAAGACATGATTCTAGTTCCATTCTCAAGGATGCATCTTGTGGTTCGTTTGACAAGTCTTTCCATCCTTTAGAAATTTTGAATAATCGATGCTTAGTAACTGCTTGTTGGACAGATAACCATGTGCAGGGAATGGATGGAATAGTGTATGAGTGTTCTCCAGAGAAACGGAGCCAGTAGGAGATATATCCTATTGCTTCTCTCTATATATACGGACATAAGAGAGGATTTATGGTGGAAATTGGCTCGCAAGATTATGGTGGCTGAGAAATTTCAGGATATGCCTTCTCTTCACTGGAGGCCCATGAAAGCTAGTGGTGTAATTCAGTCCTAGTCTAAAGATTCAAGAACCTAGAGCTCCAGTGTCCAAGAACATAAGAAGATGGAGGTTCCAGCTCAAGAAAGAGGGAATGAGAATTTGCCCTACTTTCACTTTTTTTGTTCTCTCTGTGCAGGCCCTCAACCAACTGGATGAGGCCCATCCACAATGGGGATCTTCTTTATGCAGTCTGCTGATTCAAATGCTAATTTCTTCTAGAAACACACAGACATACACAGAAATAATGTTAACCAGCTATCTGAGCACCTCTTAACCTTGTCATGATGACACAGAATAAACCATTACGCATGGCTTCATTGAGTAGCCCTCCAGATAATTATTGGGGTTCTCTTACTTGTTCCTACCACTTATATTTCCTTTTTGATCTCCGCTCCTTCTCTCTCCTACTTCTTTCTCTCTTCCTTCTCTCCCTCCCTTCACTCCTTTTTCCCTTTTTTCTTGTTTTGATTCTTTTTTTCTGTTTCCTTCCTTCCTTCCTTCCTTCCTTCCTTCCTTCCTTCCTTCCCTCCCTCCTTCCTTCTTTCCTTTTTTCCTCTCTTTTCTCATCTGCTTATTTCTTTTCCTGTCTTGCTTTGAAACACTTTTTGTTCATTTGCCTATAATTTACTTGTTGATTTCTAAAATTTAGATGAACATTGTATAGTATTACTAGGGGCCACAGGGGCTGAAGTGGTGGTCCAGTGTGCTGGATAAACCACTCACAATCATAACAAGGGTGACCAGCATTTTCATAGCTGTTTGTCTGGAGCGGGTTTTCTATGATCAGTCAGCATCCTAGATCTCTGAATACATTTGCCTCAATGTATTCTGTAAGCCATTTACACTTGGATAAACATCCACACAGGAATTCTGAAGTGATTATGAAAATTGAAACAATGCAGGGCAAAATGACACATATTACAGGGGATAAGACTCTACTAATGGTACAGTATAATCTATTCATTGTATTATGGCCCTGTGTTCTCTAAGGAGTGTCTGAAATCTGTGAGATATTTCTATATCCAAATTTACATTGATCTCTCAAAAATCTCTCTGAAAGCATTTCAGAGGCATTAATGCAAATAATGAAGGCATTAATTGCAAAATAGATCAAGGTTTTTTCTCGGTTTCATTCTACTTGCCGCAAGTGCTCTGGGAGATTGCATTTCTCTGAGTGAAGTCAATGAAGCCCTGAGATTAACATTCACCCAGGAGGGATGCCCAGCCCCCAGAGAGCTTGGCCTATGTGCTTTGAATTGTACAGGCCAGGGAAAAGAGCTTATAACTCAAAATCTCACAAGCAGGATCTACCCAAATTTGTCCTCGTCTCTAATTCTGCTTTTTTCCTGCAGTTATTTTCCCTTCCCTTTCTGCCTCTTCTCTTCTTGTCACCTTTAGCATGACCACTCCAGGAAGGACATGAATGATAAGAAAGCAAAACAGCCTGATTGCTAATGCAGAGAAGGTTTTAATGGTCTGGATAGAAGATCAAACCAGCCACAACATTCCCTTAAACCAAAGCCTAATCAGAGCAAGACTCTAACTCTCTTCAATTCTATTAAGGCTGAGAGAGGTGAAGAAGCCACAGAAGAAAACTTTGAAGTTGGTTCATGAGGTTTGAGAAAAGAAGTCATCTCTGTAACATAGAAGTGTGAGGTGAAGCAACAAGTGCTGATGTATTTTGATAAAGTTAATCAAGCCAGCTTGTGTACAGGCATATCATATTTGATTGCACTTTACAGATACTGCATTTTTACAAATTCAAGATTTGTGGCAACCCTGCATTAAGCAAGCCTATCAGTGCCATTTTTCCAGCAACACACGTTCTCTTTGGGTCTCTGGGTCATATTTTGGTAATTCTCAGAATATTTCAAACTTTTTCATTATTATTACATGTGTTATAGTGATTTGTGATCATCAATTTTTTGTAATCGTTTTGTGGTGCCATCACCCCCACCTATATAAGACAGTGAACTTAATCAATGAATTGTGTGTGTGTTCTGACTACTCCACTGACCAAACATTCTCTCTTCTCTCTCCTGCTCCTCAGGCCTCCCTATTTCCTGACATACAAAAATTTTGAAGTTAAGCCAATTAATAACCCTATAATGATCTCTAAGTGACCAAGTGAAAGGAAGAGTTACACACCTGTCACTTTAAATCAAAAGCTAGAAATGATTAAACTTGGTGAAGAAGGCATGTCAAAGCTCAGGTAGGCCAACAGCTACACTTCTTGCGCCAAACCATTAGCCAAGTTGTGAATGCAAAAGAAAAGTTCTCGAAGGAAATTTAAGGTACTATTTCAGTGAACAAACAAATAATAAGAAAGCAGAAGAGCCTGATTGCTAATGCAGAGAAAGTTTTAGTGGTCTGGATAGAAGATCAAACCAGCCACAACATTCCCCTAAGACAAAGCCTAATCCACAGCAAAATCCTAACTCTTCAATTTTATGAAGACTGAGAGAGAGGAAGAAGCTACAGAAGGAAACTTTCAAGTTAGTTCATGAATCTTAAAGAAGGAAGCCATCTCTATGACATAAAATTGCAAGGTGAAGCAGCATGTGCTGATGTAGAAGTTACAGCAAGTTATCCAGAAGATCTAGCTAAGATCATTGACAAAGGTGGCTACAATAAACAACAGATCTTCTATGCAGTCAAAATAGTGTTATATTGAAAGAAAATCCTAGGTAGGATGTTCATAGCTAGAGAAAAGAACTCAATGCCTGGCTCCAAAGCTTCAAAGGACAGGCTGGCCTTCTTGTTAGGGGATTAATGCAACTGGTGACTTTAAATTGAAGGCACTATCCATTTAGCTTTCCAAAAATCATAGGGCCCTAAAGAATTACGCTATATCAATGCTGTCTGTACTACATAAATTAAACAACAAAGCCTGGATGACAACAGATCTGTTCACTTCATGGTTTACTGAGTATTCTAAACCCAGTGCTGAGATACACTTCTCAGAAAAGAAGATTTCTTTCAAACTACTGTGCTCCTTGACAATGCACCTGGTCACCCAAGAGCTCTGATGAAGTTGTATAAGCAGATTTTTGAGATGGAATCTACTCTTAGTGAAGATGCTGTGAACATCATTGAAATGATGACAAACGACTTAGAATATTATAGAAACTTCACAGATAAAGCAGTGGCAAGGTTTGAGAGGATTGACCCCAACTTTGAAAGAAGTTCTACTGTGGGTAAAATGCTAGGAAACAGCGTTTCTACAGAGAAATCTTTCATGAAAGGAAGTCGATCAGTGAGCAAACTTCACTGTTGTCTTGCTTTAAGAAATCACCACAGCCACACCAGCCTTCAGCAACTACCACCCTGATCTCTCTGCAGTCATAGATATTGAGGTAAGACCTTCCACCAGCAAAAAGATTACAACTGATGAAGGTTTGGATAATCTTTACCAATAAAGTATCTTTCAATTAGGGTATGTACATTGTTAACATACTGCTATTTCACACTTAATAGATACATTATAGTATAAGCATAACTTTTATATGCACTGGAAAACCAAAGCATTTATGTGATTTACTTTATTGCAATATTTGCTTTATTTTGTGGTGACCTGGAAGCAAACCTGCAATATCTCTGAGGTACGCTTGTGTATAATACAAAATTTAGGAGCTCTTGAAACCTTGTTATTTTTGCAAATAATGACAATAATACATTGTAGAGCAATTTGGTAGGTACAGTTTTTCCTCATGTAATGTGTATCTGAAACTCAAAAAGTGGAACCAAGTGACAGACCTGAGAGAGATGTCAGTAATACATGACAGGTCCATCCCAAAAACTGAATCCAATCCAAGTAGAAAGGTATTTCTGACAAAATTCTGGAAGTTGATTTTACCCCCACTGAGCATGTATTATTGAAACTCAATGACTTGCTTCATGAAATAGACTGAAAATTTATCAACTTTAGCAATCATTCGACTGATGGTGTTCAAGAAGTTACATTTTTTGTAAAGGAGAATCACCCATCTTTAACACTCAGACTCTTCCAAGTAACAGCACAAAATTGATATTGAAAACCCTAGTAAATTAGACATGTTATGAACATTATCTACAAGCTCTAGTTTTCCTTCTGAAGTTGTTGGAATGACTGTGGGCATGGTGAAGAGAGTTGCAGGTAAGACTAACTAGACTTTAATTGTTGATGGGGGGAGTAGGGTGGCTGAAGGAAGTCACTCGTCCTTTCTGGTACTCAATTTCCTCCTTTGTAAACTAGATTAGAGTTTCTCAGATTTTTACATTTCATTATCCAATAGCAATGTAACTGGATGCTAAATATAATCAGGTTATCAACTTTGAGTTCTGCCAAAAATGAGGACATTAAAAAGATGCCATCTACTCTCACCATAATTTTATAAAGGGCAGGAAACTTCAGCACCAAAAAAGTTATTAAACCTAACTTTAGAAAATGTTTCTACAACGTTCTTTTTTTTTTTTTTTTGAGATGGAGTTTTGCTCTTGTTGCCCAGACTGGAGTGGAATGGCGCAATCTCGTCTCACCGCAACTTCCGCCTTCCAGGTTCAAGCGATTCTTCTGCCTCAGCCTCCCGAGTAGCAGGGATTACAGGCATGCGCCAGAACACCCAGCTAATTTTTTATATTTTTAGTAGAGATGAGGTTTCTCCAGGTTGATCAGGCTGGTCTTGAACTCCTGACCTCAGCTGATTCGCCCACCTTGGCCTCCCAAAGTGCTGGGATTGGAGGCATGAGCCACCGTGCCCAGCCCTCTACAAAGTTCTTATTTTTCTAGGACTTTGTCACTGACCAGTAAGGGTCCTTGGAACAGCATTTGGGAGTCCTGGATGTTTACAGCCCTGATTTTTATACATGTTAATGGCTATGGTCTGAATGTTTATTTCAGCCACCAAAATTCATATGTTGAAATCCTAGCCCCCATAGTGATGATGTTGGGAGATGGGGCCTTTGGGAGGTGATTAAGTTATGAGAGCAGAACCCTCAGGAATGGGATTAGTGCTCTTAGAAGAGAGGCCTAAGGAAACTTGTTTGCCCCTTTCATCATGTGAGGACACAGTGAGAAGGCACCATCTATGAACCAGGAAGCAGGCCCTCACCTGCCACTGAGTCTGCTGGTGCCTTGATCTTGAACTTCCCAGCCTCCAGAATTGTTGGAAATAAATTAATGTTGCTGTTTATAAGCCATTCAGTTTATGGTATTTTGTTGTAGCCACCCAAACACACAATAACCCCAAAACAAAAATTAGGTAGATCTAGTCTTCAAATTCTGTATGACTCAAAGCTTATTACTCATCTATTTTCTGCCGTTTACTATTTCTTCATTCATCAAGTTCTTAAGACATTCCCTTTTGAGAAATGCCAGTTTTTAAGCTTTCCTTCCTATTTCACAGATATCAGCAAAATGTAGGTTTACTATTTTTTTTTCTACCCCAAACTCATTCTCTCTTATTTACTGAACTTTTGTTTGATTACAACAAAGAAAACACACACACACACACACATACATACACAACCTCACACTCGTTTCAACTGCTTGATTGACAAAGGTGGCTAGTGGCTACTGTTTTGGACAGCAGAGAGTTACAGGACAGAAAGTCCTATTAGACAGAGCTTTTTAGAGAGTATAAACAGAATATGAATTTTATTTTTCTACCTAGAATTACTGAGTGAGGAGTTAGGGAAGAAGAAAAGAACTTATAAATTTTGCACAGTCACCAACTGAATTGTAGTAAAAAGTAGGTAGATTTTGTTTAGGAGATTTTCTTGATGTAGATCTTTATGACTGTGCTCTGACGTTCTTCTAGTATATTTGTTTGGCTACTTCTTTCTTCTTAGGTAATAGAACAAGAACAACCATATTTTATAATTTTGGTTTCTTGAAATTCAGATTCAGATTCAGTTCTGGACTCTCATATCATATGGGAGTGAAGGGTTTTTGGAAACAGCTGGTCTGTTTGGAATACTCTGCTTTCCTCCTTCCAGCCATCCTTCCCTGCTACCTCCCCATTCAGTCTTCATTTACTCAGTCTCACAGACAAGCTCGCCAAAAGGCCTCAAATAAGCTCCATCTGCTCACTACCTAATCTCTATTTAAATCAAGCTAAATAAACACTTTTTTTCTGGGAGAACTGGGAACATTTCTGTAGTAGAATTGTATGGAAACATCTCTCCTCACATCTTCCACAGCATTCGTTTGTGGGGTTTGTTTTTCTTTAAGGCCTTTTCAGGCTATGCTGTAATTAGCACTGCAGCTTTTGCTTATTTTTGAAATGATTATCTACCCAACACAAAAAAAAAGAAAGGCAAAGTTTGTGGTTATTTGGTTAATTCAGACAGTGGAGTCAGCCACAGCAGATAATTATGCTTCTCTTGAAGAAATCATTCAGAGAATGAATTGCTCTGTGAAGTTACCTGCAGTGATCTCATCTATCAGATAGTGGGCCCTCTATTCAGTGCTCTCCAGAAAAAAAAAATCTACATCTCCATTACCTTCCATACCTGACCTTCCCAACCTGTCCATCCTTCCCCTCCTGGTCTCTTTTTACTTCCCTAAAAAGATCAAGGAAAGTGAAACTAAAGTTACTGTTGTTTTAATGGTCATTCTGAAACCCGACATTGTTTTCCTAGAAATTGTTCAGTACTCTGCCATTTCTAGATGGATAGGAGGGGAAGTGATCGAAATCAAAGAGTGAAGCCGACTAAGGACTAATATCTAATAAATCTTGAATTTCAATTCACAATATATTTATTAATCACAAAAATCTTTGACAGAATGTCATGCATGCCCATGCTCATAGGTGCCTAATTTTTCTGCAGAGAGTATTGATGGTAACTTCTTCTGGTCCAAAGGGAGTCAATTTTAGTAGCAACAATAAAATATCATGAGAGGATTCTTTTTTATTTTCTATCTTTAAAAAAAAAAATCCAAAACATCTATGTAATCCCCAAACTTCAAATGTACTTGATTCTTTACTTGCTCTTTTGTTGATACTATAGTTTTTCTTAAGGCTTATACAGATTCTGTCTAGTCTCAAAGGAGCATCGCTCAGTTCTGCTCTGGGCACACGTGGTATTATGCTTTCTTGGGTTTATGTCCTTTGAGGTATTTTTAGATGTCACTGGCAAATCTGATTCCTAAATTTTTTCTTTTTCAGTTCCTTTTCTATGCAAAGTCTGTTCCCCAACTTGCTATTCACATATTCATGGTCTATAAAAAGAACTGCTTGGTATGGTTTGGATCTGTGTCCCCACCCAAATCTCATGTAGAATTGTGATTCCTAATGTTGGAGCTGGAGCCTAGTGGGAGGTGATTGGATCATGGGGGAGGTTTCTCATGAATGGTTTAGCAGCGTCTGGTTGGTGCTGTTCTTGTGACAGAGTTCTCATGAGACCTGGTTGTTTAAAAGTATGTAGCACTTCCCTCCCTCTCTCTTCCTCCTGCTCCAGCCATGTGAAGTGCTCACTCTCCCTTTGCCTTCCACCATAATTGGAAGCTTCCTGAGACCTCTGCAGAAGCAGAAGCCATGTGCTTCCTATATAGCCTGCAGAACTGTCAGCCAATTATATACCTCTTTACTTTATAAATTATCCAGTCTCAAGTATTTCTTCATAGCAGTACAAGAACGGACTAATACACTGCTCTATTTCAACATGGTATTATTTACACTCAATGTTCCATTTGTGAGAACAGATAAATATTCCTGGTTATTTTCTCCAACTATTCCACCTGCAGAGGCTTCATATGTCCTCCTACAAAAGCCACTCTTAGTGTCATTGTGAATAAGAGGCCATATTTACCTAGTATAATACCATGTCTTGAATTTCAGGTGATTGAAAAAAGTAAAGCCGTTGCTCCTTTTATTTTATTGATTATTAGAAGTATGCTTAACGACAAGAAGGCTGATAATTCCTTGCACTTGAATATTTCCTGTGGCATGGAAAAAGCATGGACGTTACTACCTATCAGAAGATGTGACTCTAGTTCTGGCCTTGCCACTTTCTGGCTGTAAGACATTACATGGTAACTAGCCTCTCTGACTTGATGACTCATCTATTCAAAAAAACAAACACATAATCATCGATATCTCATAGGGCTGTGAATAAAAAAGACGGTGTTCTTTGAGAACAAGAACTATCTTTTCATCTTGGTATCTCCAGCACCTAGTACATTGCTAAAAAAGAAAAAAAAAAAACAAACACATAATCATCGATATCTCATAGGGCTGTGAATAAAAAAGACGGTGTTCTTTGAGAACAAGAACTATCTTTTCATCTTGGTATCTCCAGCACCTAGTACATTGCTAAAAAAGAAAAAAAAAAAAAAAAAAAGTAGGAACTCAATGAAATGGTAGTCTGAATCAATGAGAAAGTAAAAGGATGGATGACTGAACTAGTCAATGGACATGAATGCATTACTATATAGAGATAAAGAGAAGCTGTTTCAATTTATCAAAACAAACAGGACAAAGTTTAGTATACAGGATCTAAAGTCTCACAAGGAAGTTGAAAGCCACTGTGGCTTAGGCACTTTCGTTTCCTAATTAATACAAAAAAGCTAGAGTTGGAACCGGTAGCAGGCTTGATTACAATTTTTCAAAGTATTTGTTAAATTACTACTAACGTCAATCACGATTATAACAACAATAACATTAACAGGACACTTACATTGTGCTGGGCACTCTGCTAAGTGTTTAATGTGCTTTATTTCAATTTATCTTCAAAAAGAACCCTAAGAGGTAGATACCAACATATTCCTTAGACATTAAAAAACAAAAAGTGATGTAACTAAGGTCACACAGCCAGCACATGGCCAAACCCCTGCTGAATGCTATTTTCTTATCATCACTTCAAAGTCACACTGTAATAAAATCTTTGGTTGATTGGCCTCATTTGCTTGACAGACATTACAGGAGAGCACAGTCCATGTTCTATTCAATTTTAAGTCCTCAGAACACAAATGGTGCCTGGTCCACTGTGTACTTGAAAGTTGAATGAAGTAATTGGTGGTTCAGCACATACATGAACTTTGTTTTCAGGCATCCCAAAGGCCTTTGTTGAAGGAGTTCTATGTTTCTTTCTCTTCCCTTCTTGTCCCTCTATCTCAGCCCAACACTTACTGCCCCCATTGATCCTTTGGCCAACCAAACTTCTGGTTTACTTGGCAAGGCCAGTTTCAGAAATCTCAAGTCCAATCTATGTTATAATTTTTTTTAAAAACCACATACAATTTATTCTGCTCATACAATTTATTCCACTCTAAAATTAATATATTCCTTTTATTATGCTTCATTTTTCTATTTCAAGGCAGTTGTGTTGCAAACCACTTTTGGATCATGATTTGTAATGTGTATGTGAGTTTGAGGTATACCTGCTCGCAGAAGATGTTCCTTCTGTTTTTGCAACAACTCACAGACCACATCTATTAAATTTGGATCAGAAAGAGCATCCTGTTACTAAAACCCAGCCTATAAACTGGAAAAAGAATCACGACTATTTTGGGGAGCAGCTGCCCTCAGACTTCTGATCATCCATCTTCAATGCTTTTAATGACTAGGTTGTAGATGACTTCAATCTTGCCATAGGGATGCTGTGTTCCATTAACCATCTCCATACATCTCTACAGATCATACTCTTCTGGCTGCCCCTCTGACTTTGCTGCTCATTATGAAATTGTGCCCACTGGCTTCTCATTGTTAAACACTGTCTCCTGGCCCCTAATATGGGATCCTGTCATCCTCATTGCTATCAGGAAGCCCAGTTCTATAAAAGTATTTCCAAAGGCCAGTCCAGACCAATAGAGAGTAGCCATCACTGTGCACCTCAAAGATGAGAGTGCCTCTCTCAGCAACGCATTTCTTACTACTTTGGTAAGTGGAATATTTGCCAGGTTCTCTCTTGAAACAGAGTTGGCTGCTGGACCTTCCAGCCTTATCTGCTGTCTCCTCTTCAGCATACCTTTTCTGAGCCTTGCAGACCTTTTATCAGGCATGGCAGCTCTGGCATTTCTACTTCACTAAGCTTGGGCCGTCCATCACTGTCTCCTAGCTTCCAAGAGCCATCCTATCTGAAAATTTCCCCAGTCTCCTGGTGACTTTGCCAGGGTATGTATTCTTGTATCATGAGGCAGTACTACCATATTGATGAAATAAAATGTTCCTTTTCTAACTTATGTTCTGCTTCCTTTGATCAGCATCCGCATTCCCTTACATTACTTTCCTGGCTGGATTCTACAGCTTCTTTGTGGGATAGCCCCTTTCTCTCTTGGCAGACTCAGAACTTCCTCACTTGTATTAAGTTTTCACTTAACCATAGTTATTTTTCTGTCACCAGAAAGAGAGGTGACGGTACATCCTGAAGGGGGTTCACAGTGTCTTGCAAGTCAAGACCCTTTGAATCGTCTGCAAGCAAGGAGGAGGAGAAGCTAGCCTTTCACAGGGAGAAGTCAGCCACTTCTGGAACCAGAAGGTATAGAAAGATTTGGGAGTTCAAGATTCTTTAGTGCATTGACCCAGGTTCCCCATCCCAATTTCAGAGTTTCATTCTTTCCCAATGAACACCCTAACCTTGGCATGGCTGAATTGCTGAAGTTGAAAATTCATCTCTCTCTGGAATTCTGCTGCCCTTGTAATGAAGTTTAGGGGCCTGATCCCCACCTTTCTCTGCTCTCTGGTTGTAGATGAAGATCTCTTTGTTTGCTGCCAAGGAGACCATCTGGTTTTCACACTTCATCTTGAATTGTTGATTCTTCATCCTCAGCCTCTCATTATCTTTCTCCAGTGCATCAGTTGGCTCCAGCAATCATTTTCTAATTCTGTAATTGGTGCTCAATAATTATTTGTTGAATAAATCAACAAGGCCCTGAAGAGGGTGATATCATTGAGGAGAAAGGTGTGGTAAATATTTTGAAATATAGCAAAACAGACTAATACAAATTAAAAATGTGTCCACTGGATTTGATATTTAGGAATCTATGTAGCTTAGTGCTCCAATAGAGAGTGTAATTTATACATTCTTACTGGCATTGCTTAATACCGAACTTATCATGATGATTGATTTACTCAACAAATAATTATTGAACACCAAACAAGTACAAGGCACTATATGTACAATGATAATCAAACGAGACTGAATGCTTAGAGACTTATAATTTGTAAAGATGCTTCCCATTCTCATAATGAGAGTGTGAACATTTACAGCTTTGCATTCTTGAAATGCCTACTTTAAACATCCATCATGAAGTTTTTTAAGCAATGACCACAATTCATTCTATGTGACGCAAATGCTTATTCACAATCTTTGGTACCTCATGGAACCCCAAATCTCTTCATCATATTACAAATGCTGAAAGCAACCATGGGGTAGAACTTGTGTTTGTGTCTTAGGGAAAGAGCAATGCAGTTGGGTCATAAGGCAATTATACCTACTCAACCAGACATGATTGGTCTTGTGCAGCTCCATCCATGTACGTGAATAACTCAAGTCATGGAAAAGATGTACTTGAATCAAATAACATATCTAAATGTGTAAATAATGGCAACAAAGTGCTTTCAAAATAGAATAGACTACCATCAAGATACATGTGAAACCTAATTTTTTTCATTTTCGTTCTTTTATCTGTTATGTAAATAGTTGATTTGCAGGTCTAAAAATGAATCCAAACGTATAGCAAAAGGCACATCACAATAACTTAAGCTCACTTCAGCAATTGTTGAATTTCACTTGCAGTGCACAGTAACACAAAATGCTTTGTGAAGAAGGTGTAGTTGCCCACATTTCATTGTGATGTGTGTACCAAAATCATATCCCACTTCAGGAGAATTGGTTGCTGGGCTTAAACTCTTTGGCAGAATGAATGGATTTTCACTTTTTCCACAGGCCACTCAGCACTGCAGATCAGTAACACCATCGATTTAGAGGCACTTACAAAGCAAGTCAAAGCAACAACAGGAAATGATTATTACAGGAAGAGAAAAAGAAGAGGGCCAAGGGGTGCTGGAAAGATTTTTTTTAAATGAACCAGAAAATACATATTATTTTCCACACTGGGTTTGCTAGCCATAGGTCACAGTGGACAAGAGGAATGATGATGACAAAGAGAGATAAACATATTTCAACTGCTCCTAAGTATCTGTTTGAAATGGGTAAGTGAGAATTTGTTCTGTTAGGGTCCCTATAGCTTCAATTTCTAACTCTTCTAACTCAACAAGAGCTTTCCCAAAGGGCTTCACAGAATACAAACGTGTTTCACAAGTTTGTAAAGATCTTGTTTCCTCAAGGTATTTTGTTGTCATTGAGAAGCATGGAAGGCATAGCGTGGAGGAAAATTATGGTAGGACAACTTTGCTAGTCAACATTGAGCATTTTTACATGCTTACTTTGATATCTATGCGGGAGTTTTATTGAGTGCTTGTCACAAGCAAATAATAAATATTCAAAGAGGAATGAGTAAAATGTAATCATAATTTGGTATGACATACTCAACCTTAACAAATGACTAATATAACGTATATATACCGTATGGTGGTATGCTGTATATACAAATGACCAAAGGCAGAAAGAATTGAGTAAATTTCTTTCTAAAGTATGTATTTCTCTGAATACTTTCATTAAAGATAATCCTTTAAGTAGATGAATTCAGTGAAATACCTAAAATCTTTAAGCATATTCAGTTTAGATTAACACTGGTTTCCAAGAATTTAAGGGATGCATTAGTGATAAGCCTACAGGTAAGCAAACAAACGAACAAGAAACACAATTATTAATTTTAGGGAAAGAAAAGGGGTTGCAGTAATGGGAGACTAATCACAGAAACCCACTGTGCTCAGGTGTAAACAGACTATCATACCCATAATAATGCAAATATGAAATATTTATTACTCAAAATACTTTATAACTATATTTATGGGATGGGAGGAAGGTGATGCTATGTGTTTGTTTGTGTGTGTGTGTGTGTGTGTGTGTGTGTATGGACATAAACACGCAGATGGAGTGGGGGTCAATAAATAATGCCTTACACTGAAAACAAAAATATAACCTTACTACCAAGACATATAATGGTAAATGTTAAGATAAATAACTAACATTTTTGCAAGTTGTTGCCTCTGGACAGCAGGAAATGGGGAGCAGGAAGGTATTCGGAGACTGAGGTTTTCTTAACGAGCTCTAGATAACCATATGACTCTTTAAAACCTGTAAGTATATAATTTTGATAAAAATAATGGCTTAAACCTAAAAATACATGTTACATCACAGCATGTAATAAAAATAAATCTGTTTTTATATATGTATTTAAGAGATTTATAAGGGTTAATTACACTTAATAATTCTTATTTCTGGGGAGTGGGATTATGGCAATGAGGAGAGGAGGGAATGAATGGCTTTTATATACTTCAATAGATTTGATTTTTTGAATGAGCATATATTGTTTTTCAGAAGTTAAGTTTCTACATAAATAAAAATGTATATACATTAAAATGGAAATAAAGCACATTATGAATTAAATAATTTCATTTATATTAGGGCTTATTTGTACACAATCATAAATGATACAAATGAATTTCAAAACTCAAAGAAATTGACTGAATTACACATTTATAATTTGGAGACTGGTTTAGGGAAGACATTACAGTGAGATATACAGGAACAAAGTCAGATCCAGTGGCTTATTTGATGAGGTTAAGTGAGATCATTACATTGTACATTTTAAAGTGCACGTTGTACATTTCAAAGTGCAGACCAATGAATGTATAAATTATCATACCTGGAGCAGATGTAGGCATATGGTAAACGATAGAGGCAAATGGCAGCCTAGAGACATGCTCTTTTCAAGATGACCCTGAACCACTTGGAGACTTTTAGAATTGATTATCATTCAAATATATACCCAGGAAGCTAAATGTTTGGCATGATATGTCTTAGTATCAAGTGTAGCATTTAAGTGAAGTTCAACCTCCCTGAGTGACAATTAATTGTTCTGCTGGAAGCATATATAGTTAGCTAGGTTGCTCAGAGAACTGATTGAGTACAGCCAAGTTTCTTGCTGTGATCCCTAAGTCAGCTCCCTGGCTTGGTTCTATGCCTTGGCCACAGACCGTACTCTCAAACCAACAGTCTTAGAACTGCATACCCTGGGCCACAAAGGAGATTAGACAGGGAAGTGTGGTTAATCTGTGTAAATCCATTCACATTAGATAAAAGGTCAAATATTGTTCCACTATGTTAGGTAACTAGCAACATATTTTTATGAATAAGCAACATATTACTGTCTCATGTTGATGTTGTTTTACTCCTGCTGCTGGGGATTGCAGCTCTTAGAACATTTCTGCTTTTCCCAGGCTAAGGTACCTAGAATCTCAGACTTGGAAGAAACCCAGTAGGTCATTTGATCCCCTCCAGTGCATGATGCAGAACTTTTCTCTACAGCATCCTTGGAAAAATAATTTAGTCCCTGCCTGATCATTGCTGGTGGCTGACAGGGTGGGTAGTACTCCTCATGTCAAACGAACATTAACTTCACTCTTGGACAGTAATCGTTGTTAAAAGTTCTCCTACTGATGAGCCCAAGGATTCTAGTTTTGCAATCTGGCGGAACATGGAATAATTTTAATCTTTCTCTGATTTGTGTGTAGTCCTATGCTGTTATATGCCTTTTCTGTTTGTGACAAAAAGCAAAGCACACTTTTTAACCATTTCCAAAGTTCTGCTTTTCATTTTTGTTATGATCTTGATATGTTCCAGATTGCCAGCATCCCTCTGAAAAGGTGATACCCTGATCTGAATAGAAGTCTCAAGATGTGGTCCACCTTGGACAATAACCCTCTTGCTCTCTTCAATTTCTTGCCTGTGTACTTCTATGGAAACACCAAAAGAAAGAAGCGCCACTGGCTGCTCTAATCCCAGTGTGGTTTAAGTTGGTGTCTTCAATCTTACCCTGTCCTTTCCTCTGGGGTATAAAAACCAGCAGGGCAATAAATCAGGGACTAATTTGAAATATCGAGCCCATTTTGAGAAAGTGCATAACTCCAGGATAGCTAACAAGTTATTCTATGAGTCACGTAGCTTCCAGATTATTGATGTCAACAAAATTGAGAAAGGGGATAATCCAGTTATCAAAGGATAGATCATTAGAAACAACTTTTTGTTATAAATTCCCATGCAGTTATGCCATTCAGAAATTGTGAAAGAAGTTGAGTGATGTTTTTATAATAAGGCTTCTTCCATTTTCATCTATTTATTTATATAAATAGGTTTTCTTAGTGTTTACAAACATAAAAACAAGAAAATCAATATTAAGACTGAATACTATTTCATTCTACCAATAAATATTTGTTCATGAATTTATAAAATAATTTTATAAAATCTCAATTTACTTTATCAAGAAATACATATCCACTACAATTTTGCTTTTTATGCTTAATAAATATGCATTCAAATTTGTAATAAATGTATGCTGTTTTGGTCAATTATGTGCTAATAATAATTGTCAATTCAATCTGGAATATTTTAAACACCAAAAGGCTTATGTTGATAAGAATATTTTTAATTTATATTTAAATGTGTATATGTATTCATTTTAAACTGTTATAGCATGATTAATAGAAGACTTTGAAACAAAAAATATAAAAAAATGAAATATATGAGTTGTCATAGAAAAATCAGCAACATAAAATTTCATATGATGAAAGAAGAGCATTTTCCTGTATTTTATAAGTGATTGTGAATATCAGATTATTAAATTATCTAAAGCCTACTAGATAGCTTTTAAATATTGAAGTAACCATTTTGTTTTTAAATATCAATGTTATCAATATGTAGAAATTATATTCTTTGGAACTACTTTAAGAATTATATCCTTCAAAACTATGTATGATCAAAATGCATAGATGTCCCACCAAAACCGTATGAAGGAATATATCTTTTTTAGGGGGGTAGGGAGGTAGGGTCTTGCTCTGTCAGCCAGGCTGGAGTGCAGTGGTACCATCACGGCTCACTGCCGACTCGAACTCCTGGGCTCGAAAGAGCCTCCCACCTCAGCCTCCTGAGTAGCTGGGACTACAGGCATGTGCCATCACACCCGGCTAATTTTTGCATTCGTTTCAGAGATGGGGTTCGTCATATTGCCCAGGCTAGTCTCAAATTCCCGGGCCCGAGCAATCAACCACTCAAAGTGCTGGGATTACAGGCATGAGCAACCACACCCAGTCCCTTTTTAAAAATGAAATTAAACATTTTTTTAAATGAAATTTTATCTTGTTTTTCTCTTTTATGAGCAAAAGAGTTGACTATCATTTCCCCAAGTCTTCCACTAAGAAACCTGTTGCTACTCACCCCGGACTAATTAGCAGGGAAACTATTTGGAGGAGTGTCTCAACCACTTAATCCTTTAGTGCCCTTGGTTGGAGGCGAGGTACTGGGAGCTAAAGCAATACACTTACTAGTCAGGACTGGGATGAAAATGGAGGGATAGGGCAGTGCCAATAATATTGAAAACAGACTAATATGTAGCTCACCTCATTACTCTTGCATACTGCCATAGACTATACCTACTAGACTTTCCTAATGGTATGAAACTGATATTTCCACCATTTACAGTGTAAGAGTCAAGTATTTGACATTTTCACTTCAGATAAAAAAGTACTTTAAGCATAGTTCCAGCAAAATACATATTTCACCTACTCGTACGTGTTTTAAATTGTCAAAGTTTTAATGACTGCCAGAATTTCATTTGTGGGTTCTCCACGGCCAATTTTAGTCATGCTGCACTTAAATGATTGAAACCACTCCTCGCTTATTGATTTTTCATACCATGTGAAATGAAACCCTGTCTCTAGCGGAATTTTGGAAAAGCAAATAGAGATGCTGCCACAACCTTTGATTTAATTTGAGGGCTTCGTTTCCTGCCTGATTGAGCTCATGTACTTTTATGAAAAATTATTCAGCCTCATCAGAATAGCGTTATGAGTCAGTCCTACAGTGAGAGCACAAAGCATCTCCAACCGAACAAAAAAGGATGTCCGATTTACCAGGGAGAGAATGCAGCCTGGGAGAAATGGACTCAGGTACGCTCTGGGGAAGAGCAATGGCTTTGGCTTCAGAAAAGGCTGAAGCTTCATTTGGCAACCAATAGAAAAATGACTTTCAGAAATTACTTTGCTTTCACCAAATTTTGCAATTGCTTTTAAATGAACCTTTTCATGACTTCAGCTATTTCTAGGCTTGGCTATATCTGGGCAAGTTCATGTATATAAGTTATATGTATGTATTATAAGTTCATATATAAATTATATCTCTATTAAATATATAATTATATTAAGCTATATATCATATATAAATTTTAATATATAATTTATATGTGAATATGTATTTATATATTAATATATAAAATGTATATTAGATATATTTCATATATAAATATAGTTTTATATATAAATAAAGTAAAAATATTACATTTTTCTTTTCTTAGTACCAATATAAGCACACCATTGCTGGAATTATAAAAATGCCCAGAAAATTTCTGTTGATAATGTATTAATGAAATCATAGACTTTTAGAGTTGAACATTTGAGGTTATCCAGTGCCTGGTTCCGGATGAAGTGAACAGAGGTTCAGTGAGTTCCAATTGCTTGTTAAAGATGGTAATGGTGAAACTAGGCTTGGAATCCCAGTTCTACTACTTCTACTGGCTCTGCTAGTCAACTGTTTTTGATACCCTTTGCTTCTTTCGTCTTTGTGTATGAAAGAAATGTGTTGTTAAAATAATGAGAATCTTCCCTTCCTCTGGCAGTTCTGTTCATTAGCAAATCTTACCAGACAAATCAACTCTCTTCTTTCCTGCCACTTGCACGGTACGGACCAAAGAAACTAAGTAGTCCCCTTCTAAGTCATCATTGCAATTAGGGGTCCTTATGTTACATAGATCTAGACTATAAAATGTGAATAACGTCTGTCATGGGCTCAAGAAAAGATTTTTGCCTTTTTGGATAAAAGATATGTACAACTACCATTGTCTTTTTCTTTTTTCCTACCTTGAACACAAATTTGCAATGCGAAGCTGAATCAACCATCTTGGGAAGTGATAAACATGAAGAAATATCCAAGAAAATTATAGAAATGCCCTAATAAGTTTGGGCCACAGAACCATCACCAACAACTGCCTATTTCCAGATTTCTTGTCATATCAGAAAAAACAACCTCCCTTTGTTTAGACACTTTATTTGTATTTTCTATTCCCTGGAGCAAAAACATTCCTTACTAACATTTCTATTTCTCGTTTTGTGCATAAATGCATATTACATAAAGGAGAGCCAAGATATCCACTTTGGAGCCCAAACTGAGGTAAGTGTGTGCCGTGTGCCGAATGGCTTAGGCCACCTGATGGAATTTGGGAAGTGTGTCCTCTCCATCCACTACCCATCTTTCTGAGTTCTCTACTTTCAAACTCACTCCCCATAGAGGGTTAAGTAGTGACTCCCAAAAGCTATGTTCAAATCCTAACCCTTGGTACCTGTGAACATGACCTTATTTGAAAATAGGATATTACAAAGGTAATCAAGTTAAAAATCTCAAGATGAGATCATCCTGGATTTAAGGTGGACCCTAAATCCAATGACAAGTGTTCTGACACGAGAAGGGAGAGGGCGATTTGATACACTCAGTGTCAAAAAGCAATAGGCCATGTGACGATGGGGGCCGAGACTGGAGGTCACCACAAGCCATGGAACACCAAGGATTGTCAGCAGCCACAGGAAGCTGGGAGAAAGCCACGGAACTGATTCTCCCCCGATACCTTTTGAGGGTGCATGGCCCTGCTGACACCCTGATTTCAGACTTTTACCTCGCGAACTGTGAGAGACTAGGTTTCTGTTGTTTTAAGCCACTAAGTTTATGGAAGTTTGCTATAACAGCCCTTGAAAACTAATATACTCCCAAAGATGCGCAGTTCTTCGATGCTGCAGAATAGCCTCAAATAGGAAGAGTGAGCTACACTTAACACTTAAGGTAGGAAAAACATGTTGCTAAAATGGTGGGATTCTAGGCATTAGTAGGATGCCCTTTAAATCATGTTCACAGCACAAGTAAGGCTGCTCTGGCAGACTTTTAAATTTTTCATAAAATCCATACTCTGGAATATAACGTACAACTGAAAGGACTGGCAATATAATGGAAACTTGTCATTTCACTAAGCGCCTCAGCAGTTACCTGGATTTTCTTTATAAGGACAATGAAGGCAAGGAGTGGGCATGTTACCAGAAGGGGGTCACGATCCAGACCCCAAGAGAGGGTTCTGGGATCTCATGCAAGAAAGAATTTGGGGTGAGTCCACAGAGTAAAGTGAAAGCAAGTTTATTATTAGTGAGGTAAAGAAACAGAAGAATGTCTGCTCCATAGACAGAGCAGCACTGAGGGCTGCTGATTGGCTACTTTTATGGTCATTTCTTGATCATATGCTAAACAAGGGGTGGATTATTCATGAGTTTTCTGGGAAAGGGGTGGGGATTTTCCGGAACTGAGGGCTCCTCCCCCTTTTAGACTATATAGGGTCACTTCCAGACGTTGTCATGGCATTTGTAAACTACTATGGCATTGAGGGGAGTGTCTTTCAGTATGCTAATGCATTATAATTATTTCAGTGCCATCTTGGTTTTGATAAGTTTTAGTTCATCCTGTTTTATCAACAGGGTATTTTTGATATGTATCTTGTGGTACCAGTCCTGCCAATCTCATCCTGTGACTAAAAATGCCTAACCTCCTGGGAATGGAGCCCAGGCAAGTTTCAGCCTCATTTTACACAACCCCTGTTCGAGATGGAGGGGTTCTGGTTCAAATCACTCTGACAGGTAGACATTGCCCCAAAGCCAAGCATTATAGAGAATCTTATCTGGTAACAAAGAGTTGATCTGAAGTGATGTTTGAAAATGAGTGGGGTGGGTGATTGTTGAATCAGGAAGACAACAGGTAGGGAATGAGGGAGACTGTCATTTAATTGGTAAAGGCCAAAGGTGCTAATTGTTCTGCAATTCCGTAGCATTTCACTCAACATTCCCCAAAATCAAGCATGCTCCCTCCTGAAATATTCACATTGCCCCATTGAGAAACACTGCCCCAGAGCACCCTGGGAAAGCTCAGCCTTGCATTCCCTCTTCTACTAGACAGCCTTTGGGACACATACACCTTGTCCCTGTGTCCACAGTGAATGGAAATTATCTCCTTCTCTACGTTAACTTTGAATACATTGGCCAAGGAAATGGCCCTCGGTGTATACCAGTCCTGCTTCTTTCTTACTTTCTTGGCTAGAGAAAGAAAGAATTTAGCAAATTCATCATTAGTTAAGAATAGGGGGCTGCATTTTGTTTTAATAATCCTCTCCTTCCATTATCAATTCTAGTAGAGGCCATATCAAAATTATAATTAATGAAATAAATGTTAATTCAAATTATCTATATTTAATGAGTTCATGATTCATTAACTTGAAAAGAATCCATTTGTTTGCATAAAATGAATCTCAATGATGGAACTATATAATTATTTAGTATGAATGATGATAGTGCACTTAATAAAATTAGAGCAATTTTTTGGTAAATGTTACAGATTAGGATTAATTAATACTAGTTATATGTAATAGTTTTACATATTATATATGTAAATTATACTATTAAAATAATTAAAATCTTCCAATGCGATTCTAATAAAATTGTAGCACTCTATTCTTACTCTTACAGTAAAAGTTTTCCAAGTCACCAAAATGAAACAGTAAGTTAAAACTGTATTCCTGCTATCAAATCTACTTCCTTAAGAACAGCTGTATTTGGCAAGGAAAGGTTCAGTGGTTTTATTTCGTTTATGTTGACATAGTATTCTCAATGAACACAATCACTTCAAAGTGTATATCATGCTCTTAAGAAACAAATACTAATATGATAATTTTATAGAAAGAGAACACTGTAATGGCAATTTTTGCCTTCTAGAAATAAGCAGTAAGGTAAAGAAAGAAGGGAGTAACTGACAAACTCATTCCAAGACAATTGCTAGCTCCTAGAGACATGATTTGCCTCAATTATTTTCTTTTCTTCCATAGACAAAAGGGTACCCTTTTAGAATTACCAAAAACCAGTTCCACAGCCATAGGTATTTTCAGTCATCTTATTCCAGACAAAACAACTGTTTTGTCTTAAGAGATGATTTGGATTAACAGAGCATTTATTTTACTATGAGGCTCCAAAAATAAGCAATTCTGCATTACTGTCCAAAAGAGAGAGGCTAATTTATACCAAGTAAAATTGAGGTATGGATACATAAAATGGTATGGCTCAGTCAGCTACAGGATTGGGATTAGAACACAAGTATCTGGAATCCTTGCTCAATGATCTGTCATTAAAATAGTAGAAAGTTCCTTCAGGAAAAGTGGGAAAAAAAGAGAAATCCATAAGAAAAAGAAAGAAATATTTGGTACACATATGGCAAATGTTACTATTAGAAAGTCATGCAAAAAATGTCATGATTTTTCTAGAAAACTTGACCTCTAAGTCTGCTTATGGATAAAGAGATTTTCTTCTGGCTCTGTTGTCATCCAGGATTGTTTTGGGCCAATATTCTTCAGACCATGTCCATCCAAGTCAGGATATGTTCAACAGTAATGGGTCATAAGCCCCTAGTAAGTGAATAAACAAAGCCTTCTGTAAATGGGGCCTTTTCTTAAAAGGGTGAGCTATACGTTGATGTGGAAAAATAAAGTACAGGTATGAAACTGTGTCTAGTAAATTAGGTGGTCATAGAAAGGTTAAATAGAGAATACATATTCTCTAAAAATATACATTGGTGTCTATGTTATTTGGATTTCCTAAATATAACTATATTAATGAATAAATTCCAAATATCCATTTTAGGGGTACTATGTAGACTTAGCTTTAAGCCTGTTATAGACATAGGAAGTAAGTTGAGTCAGAACACAAAAAAAAACCCTTTCATGTGGTAGTTTATGAAAGGGGTAGAATTCATCGTTCCATGTACAATATAACAAGTACACTAAGCTTTTCTTCCCCTACTTTTACTGAGTATCACCAAGAATTCTATTAATTTACATATGGTAGACAATATGTTATTGATTGATTGATTGGTTGGTTAATTAGTTTATTCATTCACCCATTCATTCAACAAATATTGATTGAGAACCTTCCATGGAAAAAGCTTGGATGAAAACAAACATGAAGAGGACACAGCACTTTTTCCTTAAGTTCATAGCTAGTTGAGGAGGCAGACAGTAATAGTAACAATGCAATCATGATCCATTCTAGGGCAGTAGTATAAAGATGCATAGGGGAAAATAGTCAACCCTGCTTGGGCAAATCAGTTTTTCCAGAAAGGAGATATATTTCTACTAGAATAAAGAGAAAGAAGAAATGAGATTGGAGATAAAGGCACTCTAGACAGAAAAAATGCCATGATAAGCCATGAAAGTATGAAGTAACACTAGATTGCAAATTCAGAGGATTTTTCATGGGCCAGGTGCTGTTGTAAGCAGTTTCATGTATTGACTTATTTAATTTTCAAAACAGCCCTATGAGGTGAGTGCATTTCTTTTTATAGGTTACAAAAACTCAGGTCTTGAAAGGCTAAGTCACTCCCCTGAGATTTCCAGAGTGGTGATGGCACAGCTGGAGTTTCAGCCCCAGTAGTCTGACCTCAGAGCCCCCGCGGTCCAACACCACACTCTTGTTTCTGAGTTTGGCTATAGAGGAATTGTGTGATGTAGCAAAAGCATCATCTGCATGAAGAAATATGGAAGGAGTCAACACCAGAAAGGCAGTGCAGGGGCAGTCCATCACAGTCTCCAGGCCTCCACAGCTGACAAGCTAAGATAGCCAGAGCAGAGCAGCTTGTAGAAGCAGCTGTTGTGTGATGCTCCACTATCATGAAGGCCAGAGAACAAAAAGCAACTCTGGAAGAACATTAATCACCTGCCTTACATTGGTCTAATTACCTGTACAGATGGATGAGTCTCAACCACCTTACTGTTGTAACGCTGGTTTTTGTTCTTTTGTGACATTTTTATTCTCTAGCCAGCCTCCCTCAAGTGTTATATGACACATATTTATTTTCAATACAGATGTTGTATTGGGAATTTTATGACACTGCTTAACATATCAGGAGATAGCCTGAGGTGTGACAATTACCAGTATGGATGGTGCAGGGGTTTCATTGCTCCATTTCTTATAGTGTAACACACATGCCCATGGTTCCCCTTTGCTGTAGGCATTTCTCTTTCTAATTCACATTAAAAGCAGCCTCAGCCAATGGAGCACGTGAAGTCTGCTGCTGCGCGGTGTCAACAGAGCCCTGGCACAACTCGGTTCCAGTCATCGTTTCCCTTTGGAAACTGTATGTGTCTAGTGCAGCCCCTAGATTATAAGGGGTCTAAAGCTAATGGCTGGCATCTCAGCTTTAGGCTGTAAATATGTCCCAGGTGTTTTGTGTAAAAAGCATCAAATTGCAAAAAGATGTCAGACACCTGGAATTTTTATCAGTGGACTTTGAGGGCAAAAGTGACCCCTCTGGGGACCCTGGAACTACAGAGTTGGACAGTATGATCATGGTGACCCTGGTAATGAAGTTAGCTTACACATCTTACACATATCTGAGCACTTGAAATTTGCTTTTGTTCTGTGCCTACTAGTAGATCAATACATTTTCATTTTTGTTTGTTTTTGCTTCCTTCCATTCTGGGTAGAAATGTCTCTAGGGTGTTAAATGTATAGAAGATGAGAGCCTGCAAGGTGAAGAGCTTTTTTTTTCTTTTTTCCTCAAAGGCTGGGTCATGCTCTGTCACCCAGGCTTGGAGTGCAGTGGTACAGTCATGGCTCACTGCAGCTTCTAACTCCTGGGCTGAAGTTATCTGCCCACCTCAGCCTCCTGAGTACCTGGGACCACAGGCATACACCACCACACCTAGCTAATTTTTATGTATTATTTTTATTTATTTTTGTTGAGACAGTGTCTCACCATTTTGGCCAGAGTGGTTGTGAACTCTTGGTCTCAAGCCATCCTCCTGCTTTGGCATCCCAAATCCTTGGAATTAAAGGCATGAGCCACCACACTTAGCCTGCTGGGTTTTTTTTCTTTTTTTCTAGCTTCTTTGAGACTGATCCTTCTTTGAATCCTAATTTTGAAGATGAGGAAGAGAGAGAGAAGGAGAGAAAAAGAGAGAAAAGGAGAGAAAACAGTCTTCCTATTAGGGTAGCTTACAGTGTCTCTATGTCTGTCACCTTGAAGCCCGAGGGTCATCTGGCCACCACTCAAAGCCACATACCTGATCTCTTGGTCTAAGGCTCCAGGTAAAGACCCAGATAAGACAGAGCCATGCTCTCAGAAAATACTAGAGGAACAAACATGCCAGCTCCTCTAGCACCCTGCCCTTAGCTATTTCTCATACCTCTCTCATCCTTAGAGCACTTGTAGCAGGAGCTGCATTCTGTTGGTTGCAGACTTTGAGAGGAATGGAAATGCATGCCTTCTTTCAGCTGAAGGATAATGGGAGTGCTCTATATATTCAATACTTGTCAAAAGTCATGATGGATGGGAGACTGCATCAGAATCACAGCATGATGCTACCTCCTGTAAGAAGCCTTCAATGATTTCCCATATTTGCTTTATTATTTTTAGCTACCATTTCTCATGCATTTATATTGTTGGCAACTGAAATTCTTTATGTGTTTTATCTCCCTTAATTTAATCTTCAAAACAACTTGGTCAGATAGGCATAAATATTCTTTTTGGGAGTTTGGAATGTTTAAAGTGATCAGGGCAAGAGCACACCATCACTGTTTAAGTTACAGAGCTGAGATTCAAACTCAGACTCCAAAGTCAATGCTTTTAGCCACTCAGTTACACTTCCTAGAACTCACTGAAGAAAGCATCATGCCACTCTTTTGGTTCTCTGATGTTCTGCCTTGTATTATTTGGGGGGATTACTTTTTCAAAATACTATAATAAAAACTATTCCTGATTTGGAATTAAATAAAATATCTGTGTTGGAGCTCCGAATTGCTGCTTACTAGATACATAAACTTTGGGAAGTGCACCTGAACTCCCAGAATCTCCATTGCTTCTTCTGCCATAATAATAGCCTCATAGAGTGGTTGGGGCCAGCACATGGGTACTCGATGCACCTACATAACAGAGTTGTGTTTTCAAATTTTTCTGTCCTTCACAACACCTGCTACAACCCTGAGTGATGCACAATGTGCTAAAAAATTTCTTAAAATTGGATTGAAATTTTAATACTGAGAGAAAAAGTTATTAGACTTATGTAACATCCTTATTACTAGGTATTTTTGCAGTGTGGTTTGGACTGGGCTTTATATGTTCGATGTTCCCTATATACTTAGTCACTCATTCAGGAGTTTGAAACCAGCCTGGCCAACATAGTGAAGCCCCGTCTTTACTAAAAATACCAAAATTAGCTGGGTGTGGTGGTATGCACCTGTAGTCCCAGCTACTCGGGAGGCTGAGGCGGGAGAATCGCTTGAACCTGGGAGGCAGATGTTGCACTGAGCTGAAACCACACCATTGCACTCCAGCCTGGGCAACAGAGTGAGTCTCCATCTCAAAAATAAATAAATAAACTTTAATTTTTCAGAGTTTTTAAGAGTTTCCAATCTTTTCTCACTAGGGTAGCAAAATTTGCACGCTGCATGGTCCACCACTTTCTTAAAGCTGCACTAAAGATCTTGTGAGCTGATCAACTCTGGGCTTTGAGTTTCCCATTTGTAAAATTAGGTTGGATAGAGGTAATTTCGAGAGTTCCTTCAGGCTTCTACCTTTAATTAAATCTATTCCTTCAACTATGACTGTGGTTGCATGGTCTAGAAATTAGGAAAAGTACACTGAGCATTTGCTGGTAGCCCAGTATAACTAACTGGTGATGAAACCACCTCATGTACAAACTTTAGCACTCCAGACCCCCCAGTGCTCCCTGTCCTAGACTGTAAATATGGGATTAGATTTAACATTCTCCTTCCTAACACAGAGGGTCTAGAACACACACAAAAAATTATATTTCTATTGCATTTCCTTTAGTGCTAGTTGGCTAGTTTCCCTTTTTGGTGGGTTATTTTCTCAATTTAAAAAAATCATTGTTGAAGGAATCTATTTCCCTCATTCAAACAAGTCTGCATTCTTGGCCCCAAATATGATGGTTTGCTCCCCACTGGCAATAGTGAGGATTTAGAAACAGGACATGCCTCAGCTTCTAACTTAGATTACTCAAACTGGTCACTTTTATCCTCTAATGTCTCAGGCTGGTCACTTTCCCTCTCAGCACTTCCCACCTCCCTGAAATTCTGTGCTCCTTTTCTGCATGCTTTGAACTTGCCTATCTCCTCTACTGAACCCAAGCCACTGGAGGACAGGAACCTCTACTTGCACCCATGTGTGATCTTTGAGTGGGATACACCATTGGCTGAAGTTCAACAGAAAGTAGCATCTCCATATAGTGACCAGGAGTCCCCCAAGTGCACAGGTCCCCAGAGCTCCCAGGAATCTTCCTGAGCTTGAGAGCACAGACTCCATGATGTGCTCTGCTGGCAGATCATGGGGACTTTGAGTACCTCTCTTGACTTTTCCTCAAGAGTCTGCTAAGTGGATTCTCTTGGCTAGAAACATGAGAATTTTCAACCATTTCACTTGTCTCAGTGTCTTAGTCCAAGAGTGTGTAAATACAAGAGTGCTCAATACACCATGGATAAAGTAAGTCGATAAATTGTTTCCTGTTTCTAATTCCAACTCCTCTTCCATGCTCATACAGGATGTTATGAGTTGAATTGTGCCCTTCCTCTCCACGTGTTAAAGATACAAAGTTCTAACTGCCGATACCATAGACTGTAAATTTATCTGGAAAAAGTGTCATTGTAGATGTAATTAATTAAGGTGAGGTCCTTAGGGTGGGCCCTAATTCAATAAGACTTACAAAAAAAGGAAATTTGGACATAAACACAAGCACACATGCAGGGAGAATGCCATGTGAATTTGACAATGGCAATCCGCAAGCCAAGGAGAGAGGCCTGGCACAGATCCTTTCCTCATAGCCCTCAGAAGGAACTAACTCACCAACAACTTGGTTTCAGACTTCCACCCTCAAGAACCGTGACACAATAAACTTCTGTTCTTTAAGCCACCCAGTCATGGCACTTTGTTACAGCAGTTCTAGAAACTAATACACAGGGCCATGGTTCCTTTTCAGGCTTCTTTCTGGGTCTGCCTTTGAGAACTGCCCCACACTTAATTATTGTGGAAGAGTGGCTGAGGGATAGTTTCATATCAATGTTTCTGTCCAGTGATGTCCCTGTCTTGTTCTCTCACCTCCTGAATTCCTGTGACCATCTTACCTTGCCACTCCAAGACATGTTCAGATTCTCCTGGCTAGATTGAGACTGATTCCTGGTTCTTAGACCACTTCTGGCTCCTGAGGGCAAGAGCTAACTTATGGGAGGACAGGGCCTCTCCCAGGGGTGAGACCAGAGATCACAAACTCACAGCCTGCACATCCAATGTGATCCAGGGACAAGTTGTTGGTTCTACTCAAGAGATTTTTGGTTTCCTTACAAATTTAAATTTATTTCCAACATTTACAATTTCCACACAAAAATATTTCTGTCTTAGAAAATATATTGGAGAATTTGACGACACTGTGTTATTATCTCTCCATGTCTTGCAAAATTTATTCAGACCAGTTTGGCCATGTACAGCTCCTAGGTTCTTCTGATAGATAGAAACCATCAAAAACTTTGAAGCAAGCAAGAGTTAGCTATCCTACTCAACTTCAAAGTAAATCTCAGACCAAATTCTGTGACTATCTATTGTTTAGCTAAATAAACATTTACTAGCAAGCTGTCTATTCTATGAGGTTGGTGAAGTCCTACCAAGCTCTTAGTAATTTTGTTGCTCTCAATGAATGTCAAAAAAATGGTACACCCCAGGGAACTGTCACAGGATTCCAGAAACATGATTCTAGTACCCTGAGTTTCAGTATTGGATGAACCTCCATGCTCAGACCCAATGACTAGATGCAGCGATCAGCTTTGGATACCATCTTCTTAGGTAACAGACCACAGATGCCACTAATTTCTAATGCGAAATTCATACAAGTTTGGGTAGTGTCTCAAAATATGCTTTAATTCTGCCAAGAAGAGCCCATTTCTTAAATTCATTATCTAATTAAAAAGCCGCTGATTAAAAGATAAAATCTGTGACATTCAATATGTTTACTAGCTGAATTTCTGTGTTGATCTGACAGAAGCATATGTAGTAGCCACTTCTGGAGTGTGGACTTTGAAAAAGAATATTGGCTAACTATTGCTGCAGTGTGAATTACTTACTGATCATGATGCCTGCTGCACCTGGTTTGTAGCTGAACCTTACCCCACACAACATAGCATGTTGCCTTGGCTACAGGATCTTACCCTGGCTGCACATTAGAATCACCTGGAGAGTTTAAAAAAAAATTCCAATGCCCAAGCACTACCCCCAGAAATTCTGACTTAATGGATCAGAAGCAAAGCCCAGACATCAGCATATTTTAAAAGGTCCTCAGGTGATTTTAAAAACTGACAATCACTGGTATCTGCTAAAATATTTTAAAATGCACTACTGTCATGGTAATGACAATTAGTTGGAGCTAAGAGGAGGCTGCTCCGTTTCAATGGGATGGTGTTCTGCCATGGCCTCACAGGCACTTAGTGAGTTAACCCTATGATTTGCTTGGCTTTCCGGCAACCGTGGAACCCACAGCAAGTCTACTTCTAGCCTCCAGAACATTTCTATGCTCTCCTAGGTCCAGTCCCTGTGTAATTGGTCCACACTTTACTACCCAAGCGTAGAAAGAGAAGTAAAAATCAATTTGACACTTTGGGAGGCCGAGGCGTGTGAATCACCTGCGGTCGGGAATTTGAGACCAGCCTGACCACCATGGAGAAAACCTGTCTCTACTAAAAAATACAAAAAAATTAGCCAGGCATAGTGGCTCATACCTATAATCCCAGATACTTGGGAGACTGAGGCAGAAGAATCACTTGAACCCAGGAGGTAGAGCTTGTGGTGAGCTGGGATTGGGCAATTGCACTCCAGCCTGGGGAACAAGAGTGAGACTCTGTCTAAAATAATAATGATAATAATAATAATAATAATAATAAATTTTAAAATAAATTCAAAAATTATACTTTCATGCAAAAGAACAGATTTTTTACTTAAAGAAATGTGCTTAAAAGATCTTATGCTCAATAAAAGTTTGAGAGGTACCAGCGTAGCTCTAAAGAAGATTTTCAGTTTTTCTAAGTCCTTACACCTTCTCCTGAAGAAGTTGTTTCCAAGTGAAGAGCAGTGACATAGTGACTAGGCTTACTTCAATTGTGGTCAATGATTAAACAACAGGGATTTATGTAGCTATATCCTGCCATTGACTTGAACATACTTTTTATAAGAAAAGTTTCATTAAGTGTCTGTTGGCTGTATGAATGTCTTCTTTTGAGAAATGTCTGTTCATATCCTTTGCCCACTTTTTGATGGGGTTGTTTATTTTTTTCTTGTAAAT
>NW_012115322.1:2675873-2711446 GCF_000951035.1 Colobus angolensis palliatus | reverse complement strand
AAAAAAAAAGAAAAGTTTCATTAAAAAAGAATACTTATTATTTATCTTATTTATTTCTATTAATTACTTATATAACTCATTTCTACTAACAAAGCTCTTCCACCAAATTTGAGTAAACGTTGACAGAAAATTGTTATGTGTTAATGCGTTGTGTAGCCATTTATACTACCATGTAGAAGTTCTGCTTATTATAAATATTTGTTCATTTTTCCCCCTTCCTTGTTGTCCTAAGCTATTTTTATGGGTTCTCTCCCCTTCTATTTTAGCTTGTATCAACTGTTAGCTAGAATAATAATACTCTAACATCCTAGTTAGAATATGAGGGTTAGAGAGAAAGATTTAGAATTCCTTGGATAAAGATGAACTATAACGGCCAGGTATGAGTACTTGGACAACATTTCTAGGAGATTTTAATATCCAGCATCAACCTCTCCCCTTCCTCAATCCTCTCCTAACCATCCCGATCCCCACACAGCCAACGGAAAATAGATAGATGATAGATAGATAGATAGATAGATAGATAGATAGATAGATAGATAGATAGATAGATAGAAAATCACTGACCACAAACCCCAGGCCTTTATTTACTGGACACTTTAATGATTTCTGTATTTTCACTCAGCCCATTTAATGTTATATATAATACTATTTATTTATAGGAATTTCAGTGGTCTCTCCATCACTCTCTTCTAATCATGTTTCTCAAATTTGGTTGCCCATTGAATCACCTGAGGATCTTTTAAAGATGCCCAGTGCCTGAGACTCACCACAGATCAATTAAGTCAGAATCTCTGGAGGCAAGGCAAGACCCAGTAATTTTTAAAACACCCCAGGTGATACCAATGGCTGAGAAGCACTACTCTAAATTGATTAGCAAATAAACTACTTCTAATCTACTCATCAAATCCCCACAAGACGTTTAAAGTCCAGTGAGTCTTAGACTTTATTATGCAAAAGAGTCTCCCCAGGATACGCTGGCCAGATTAGCAAATGAAAATTGAAATGAAGTTTGAATCTCAGATATCCAAAGTTTAATATTTTAGTATGAGCCTCTCCCATTTGATTATCTGAGATTCAAACTTAACTTAGCATCCTGTATTTTCTCTGACAACCCTACCCTAGGTAGTTTGTAACAGTACAGATTCTTGAGCTCTACCCAAATCCAATAGATCAGGAGTAGGTGAAGCTATCTGTACTTTTAAGTAGCACATCAGGTGATTTTGTTGCAGGTGATAAGCCACACTTTTAAGAATATCATTCTTTTTATCACTTCATTTTTCCATCAGTGGCCAGTATCTAAAATTTTGGACTTCTTAAAAGCATTACAATAAAACGTGAACTTAAGTTGAGAAGTTGAATAGATCTCTTCACAAATGGTGATTCTCATTGTTCAATCCAGGAACTAGAACTGGAGTTCACTTGCTAGGTGTGTAATTAATTCCCTTGACATTTAGACAACAAACATTTTGAAAGTACCTATTTACTTCATATTCAATTTGAGCTACTTCATATTCAATTTGAGCTTCATATTCAACAATGAGAATGTTGAGACCTTGTTGTCAATGCCTGCAAGAGTTGTGAGCACTGAAGAGTACAACAGAGAGATGCTACCTCTACTTAGCAAAAGTAAAGAATTTACTGGTAACACATTTTATTTATTTAACATTCAGTCATTCAATTATTATTTCCATATACATTTTAATAGAAGTCTATGATGTGCTGGGGTCTGTGCTGAGTGCTGGACTCAAACAGACAAACACAATATGATCCCTGCATTAGATCAGCAATCCTCAAATGTTTTGGTTCCAGGATTCCTTTTACCCTCTCAAATATTACAGAGAATGTCAAAGAACCTTTGCTCATTTGTTTATTCATTTAAAATTAATAATACATTTGTGTACTAAAATAAATAATATTTTATGAAACATAACTGTACTCAAACAATGGTGAAAGGGTGGCATTATCTTTTTCTGCAAATTTCTTTACTATATGACTTAACAGAAGACAGGTGGAATTTTAATCTCTGCTTCTGCATTTAATTTGTTGGATGATGTTGTTTTGGTTGAAGTATATGAGGAAAATCTGGCCCCATAGACATATGGAATCATCTGAACACAGGCTGCATTGAGAGAGCATCATTGTAGCAATGTGGCACAAGGTGGTAGGTGGGACAGAGAGGCAAATTGCTAATTAAATCAGTGGTCTCTATACATGTTTAATTACATAGCTTTGCCCATTATATATTTTTACCGGAAATACACACGTGCACACATTATTATCACTTAATGATAATTCACTTATTCTGAGGTTCTTTGTTAATCAAAGGGGGTATAAATCCTTATTTCAAATAATTTTCTTAAAAATTTCACTTTTCATTTTCCCCCAGATCTTCACAGATCTGATTTCATGACATGGTTGATAGGAGTAAAGGTGTTGGTTTCATGATTTTCTTAGTGTTCACTTCTATTATTAGCATTTATGTTAATCTGTGATTTCTGTTTAAGAATCTTTTTAAGATACTTGTCCATTTCATGAGGGCTGCTTTAGATAACCCAGAAAGCATAATCTGTAACTCCACTCACCCAGACAACCTAACCTACAGAAAGACTGAGCTACTGAGTGCACCACTATTATTCCTGCAACATCATGGAATCCCATTCTCCTCTGAGAACACCTCAGGAGCACAGTTGAAATAGTATCTGACAAGGGAACTGAGGGAAGACCCCAGGATCAAGCAATATATTAGATAGGAGTTGTACTTAATTTCTCTTCTTGTTTTCCTCCAAAATATAAGTTCTAATGTTTTCTTTCCACCCAGGGATATGGGCTGGGCACACCTTCAGGGCAGACCAGTAGATGAAACTGGATTGAACCTGGTGTCATCACCATCCTGGAAGATTGTAGGTGCAATGGAGCCATTATCAGGAGCACTGGGACAATGTGGCTGCTTCAAGAAAGGTTTGCTGGAGGGAGGAATACTTGCACTAAGGTTTGAAGAATAGAAGGACAGGGAGTGGTGAGGTTGTGCATTCCCAACAAAGGGTACTTACATATTGTGATTTTAACTGGAATAATTTTGAAATTTCCTTCACTGAAAATCTTAAATAAAAATCAATAGCAATAATTGATTAATGACTAGGGGCCAGAGCTAGCTAAGTGTCATACATACATTTGGTCATCTGTTATTCCAGCAACTCCGTAAGTTGAATACTGTGTTACATCTGAGGAAACTGAAGCTCAAAGTATGCAAGGCCACATAGCTAGTCACCAGCAAAACTACAGTAATAATACTTGTGTTCTCTATTGCTGTACGATATTGCTGCCTTCATGGAGCATATGATAGAGTTGGAAAAAAACGTGAAATGATTATAGTAATTTCAGAATGTGATTAGTGCCATTGGTAGTGACCAAAGACAAATTCCTAGGCAAATAGGGATAAGTCCCTGGTGAAACCCAACTTTCTAGCTGAAGACAGTTTAAAGCCTGAAAACCAAGCTACGAGTCTTGGATAAATCCACGAACCAGATTGGGAATCTCTTTTCCCATTTGGCCCACTTTCTTCTGATTGATCCCCAGCCTTCACCTATTTTACATATATCTAACGTTACCTAAATGGTTTTTCACACTGTTGTGCCCACCTTTGAGTAGTGTCTTTTTCTTTCTTTTTTTTTTTTTTTTTCTTTTCTTTCTTGGCTTTTTGCATACTCACAAACCAATCGGTACTCACTCCCCCATTCTGAGCCCATAAAAACCCCTGGCTCAGCCACATTTGGGAGAGGTACCCAATTTTGGGTAGGGGGTTGCCCCGTTTGGGTCCCTTCTCTGCTGAAAACTGTTCCATTGCTCAATAAAACTCTCTGCCCTGCTCACCCTCTGGTTGTCAGCATAACCTCATTCTTCTAGGACACAGTAGAAGAACTTGGGGTCTACCAAGCGCAGGTATAAATAAGGCTGTAACACTGTAGCCCTCTACCCCCAACCAGTGCCGGGCAGCCGACCCACACAACCGGAAGCAGCAGCAGAGCTGGGCCAGCACAGCAGCTGTGGACTTGAGCAAGGAAATGGGACTGAAGGAGCTGTTAACACTCTTCTATTCGCTGAGCTGCAAATGGTGGGAATGACACCCCGTGGGGCTCTCCAGTTCCTGGCATCTCTGAGTTTTCAGGTGCCACTGCATCCCCCTCATCTGGACACTAGAGATCACTTGTGGTATGCCTGGTGCAGCTGCAAGTCAGACCTTGAGCCCGCACCTCTGCCAGCACTTTGAGCAGCCTGCCTGCCACGGCAGCTGATGTGCCTGGCTGTGTGCTATGGCCAGATCCCATGCTCGCTCGCTTACATACCCCTTCCTGCTGAGGGCTAAGCATGTAGTAATGGTGGTCATGGGATCTGGGCTGGGGCAGAAGCCAGGCTGAGTGGGTAGGGTACCTTGTGCAGTGAGCCTGGAGCTGAGCAAGGCCCGGGCAGGGGAGCCACTGGCCATGGAGGTCTCCAGCTGGTGAAGCCACACCAAAAAAAAAAAAAAATCCTGTGTCACTATGAAATGGAAAAACTGAGCTGAGATCAAAAGTGATAGAGGAGCCTAATTGGGTGGTCAATGATAGCATCTCCAAGATGACATTTAAGTTGTATTTAAAGGACTAAGAGGCTGTTGCCCTGCACAGAGAATGAAGAAAACCAGAAAAAGGCAAGGGCATATACAAAGTCCCTGCTTTGGGACACAGTCATCCACAGAAACCAGCTCCTGCCTTTGACTGGCTGTGTGGGAAAATGGATAGAGAAGGGGGCTGGCTGGCTGCACATGGTGCCCTGGGAGGTGAGCTATAGTTCCGTGGTTTGTATTCAGTGTGTTATGTCTCTTTTGATTCTTCTTCAAGTGATTGGGGTATTAAAACACAAACTTGCCATTTGAGCCATAACCACTACATTATCACCTGGAGACTTTTATTATCTTGATAAGATCACTCGGGCATGACATGTGAACAAGGTACAGCTTGGCCTGCACTCAAAAAGAGAATCTGATGCAATTTGCAAGGTAAAATAGAATTGAGCAATCAATTATTAATAGGACAATGCAGACATGAAAATCTTGTTATGTAAAAAAGTAGAAATATTTATTCCTAATATACCTTTAACAATACAGTATATTATCCATTTAACATATTTTTATAGAATTATCTTTTCCCTTAAAGAATCTTCAGAAAAAGTATGACTTTGCTGTGTAATCACTTACTGTACAATATTAATAATCCAAAAATAAATATATTTGTATGATTGCTGTACTAATGATGAAATTAGAAATTTATGCTCACAGCTAATTTTCTTTGTCTTGTATCCCTAACACTTTGTATCCAATTCCACTTAAGCAGTGTCCACTGGGAACACAGAGTTGTAGCACCAAAGGGAATGAGATTTAGATGTGTGTGAGGTACATTTCATTTTCCTGGTCTCTGACACTCACTTAGCAACTGATAGCATTATTGATTATAGTGATGGCGTTGTTGAATTTAGGAGTCATTCTAAGCCCTGCAGTCCTCGGAAAAAAGGATCCTGCCTCACAAAAAAAGAATGATTTTCAAGATGTGGTGAGTTTGATCCTTTACTGTCTTGTGGAATAAGGAGCATATGGTTGGAAATCAGCATTAGCCTGAGACTGAATTTTAGACTTAGTACCTATTCAAGTTTTCTTATCAATTTAAGCCTGCTTGGCCTGACTTCCAGCCACACCCACCTTTGTGGGATTTCACTTCAAACTGAGCTGCAATACCTGGTTCAGGAATTGCACCCTATAAACCCCAGGAACTGCCATGACTGGAAATCCTTCATTACAACAGCACTGCCTTTGAAGAGAGAGGTTACTACAGTGTATCATTACGTTGAACAAGCACAACTGGAGTTATACAATCAGAATTCAGCTCTTTCATTTTGTCACCATTCCTTTAAATTTGTTCACATTTTGTTGTTCTTAGATGAAAACTCAGACAGACCCATGCCTTTTTGTGTGTGACTTTTAAACTTTAAGTCACACACAAAAAGTCACACACACGGTCATATGGTCCCTCAAGTCATGAGTTCTCAAATCAGAAGTTAGACTCTAGTTCAATATATTAATCAATGGCCAGAATTTGATTTAATATCAGATCTTTTCCCCACCTTCAGCTTATGTCAGCTTTAGGCTGAAAGTCTAAAATGAAAAAAGGGGAGAGCATTGGTCCCTTTTCTATTTCTCTGCTAACTTCTTTCTATCTTCTTCTCACTCTACTTCATTTCTTGCTAGCCAGTTTCTGACTCTTCCATGAGCGACAGAAGAGCAGCAAAGAGATAGGAAAATTCTATTTGGTCCACTGCCTTTGTAATCTGGCCTCACACTCACTGGTGATGGTGATGGCGTGTGTTTAAAGTGGACTCTCTTGAGCACCTGCATGGGCTCTTTGGTCATCCCTATGCCTGGCACCTGCCATCTGGACTAGGATGTGAATAATGCTTCTTGGAATTCTGCAAGGCAGCAGCCCTGCTTTGGAAGAAAAAAGTTAGTATGGTGTCATCAGTACACTGAATAGGCAAAATTTGAGTTAGAATCAGAACGCAGCTCTTGTCTTCCAACTTTCATGACATGACATGGGCAATGAGCATTTTCCTCCCCCCGGCATCTCTCAAACTACCCTTCAGCTTTTGCTTCCCTGTTGGTCCTCCTCACTCAGACTTGGCTTTGGGGTGGTCTTACCAACTCCAGGAGAGCGCCTTCTCTCTTGTGATTCACACCCGGGTCAAAGATAATGCTGAACATGTATTGCCTCCAACAAGCCTGACTGGTCAGTGTGTACATCACTTTATCCTGCTGCCTTAGGCGACTATAGCTTGCTTGGGCTGCAGTCCATCATCCCCTTGATGACACTGAATACCAAACAACTATCTGAAAGGTCCACTTGAAGAACCTCCTCACCAGTTTGGGATTAGATTGTAGCAAATTATCTTCTCCTTCCAGAAGACAGGGGAGTACAGGCAACAGCTCTCTCTATCACAGTGCTGTTCAATAGAAATGCAGTGTGAACCATACAGGTAATTTTGACTTTCTAGTAGACACATTAAAAAGAAATGGGTAAAAATGTGTTAATAACATATTTTATTTAATATGTCCATATATCCAAAATACTATTTCAACATGCAACCAATATATAAAAAGTATTAATGAGATAATTTATAATATTTTTACCCCGTAAGTCTTTGAATCCAGTGTGTATTTTACACTTAAAGCACATCTCCATTTGGACTAGCCACATGTAGCTAGTGGGTACCATATCGGACAGTGAAGATCTGTTGAAAACCTCCCCTACTCTCACCAGTTTAAAAAGCAGACTTAATAAAATATAATTTACATACTATCAAATTCTGTCATTTTGAGTGTACAATTAAGTGTTTTTTAGTAAATTTGCAGAGTTGTGCAGCCTTCAATTCAATTTTAGAACATTTTGATTACCCCCAAAAAATCCTTTGTAATCACTATCAGTTCCTACACCTAGATCTGGGCAACCACTAGTCTACTTTCTGTCCCCACAGATTTGTCTTTTCTGGACATTTCGTATTAATAGAGTCATACAATATGTGATCATTTTCTTCTTTCATTTAGCATAATATTTTTGAGGTTTATCCATGTTATAGCATGTTTCAATATTTGATTTCTTTTTATTGCCAAATAGTATTCCATTGTATGGACATACCACCATTTGCTTATCAATCTCCAGATTGATAAACATTATAGATGTTTCCAGTTTTCGGCTGGAATAGTGAATAGTGAATAGTGCTGCTATAAGCATTCATGTACAAGTCTTTGGGTGGAAATACGCTCTAAATTTTCTTGGTAGATGCCTTTAAGTGGAGATGCTGAGACATATGGTAAATTGATATTTAACTTATGAAGAAACTGCCAAATTGTTTTCCAAAGTGGTTGTACCATTTCCCTTCACTTGTTGATTCCTTTTTATGTATCCTTGATCTTATAAGGATCTAAGAGCCAGGAAACTGGTCTTCCATGACTTCCTTTGAAAATTGTGCATGTGGAGTCTTGCATATTTCATATTAACAGTTATGAGATGGTCATATGTATAGATACCAAGTCTGCAAGAGCTCATTTTAACATCTTCTTATAATCTAGAGATTGATTCTTAGCACAACAACTTCTTAGGAAAAGTTAAGCACTTCCTAAAAATGATCTCCTTTGACTCTTTAAAGGACGCACACCTCAAAAGTATTGGAAAACAAGGTCTATGTGCACAGCATTTCTAGCACGTGACTCTTGCAAACAATTAATTAGTAAAAGATGCACTTAGGCAGAGAATTTTCAATTTGTGTATAATAAAACAGGCGATCCTAAGAGCTCTCCTACATCCTGGGAGGGGCATTATTTCTGATTAAGGGTCTCTAGTGAGCAGCTTGACTTTGAAAGAGACCTTGTCTCTCTCATAAGTGCATCAGTGACTGCTAAATTTTAAATAAAAGGCCTCTAGATGTAGAAAGAATGGGAAGAAACACTGGACACCATTTCTTTGTAAATTAGAAGGAACTATTCTGTTGTTTCTTGTTTTTATCAGTTTAATAATCCTGTTGGGGTTTTTGAGAAAACTTGAGCCCAATGTCTTATGACTCCAGTGATTTTTCTTGGTGTTTACTGGGGGGGAATGAGAAAGACAATGTGTAGATTTAATCAGCATTTGATTTTTCCTCAATCCCTTTGCATGTAGAGAGGAGCAGCTGGTTGTAGGTAATCTTGCTCTTGGGAATTATCAAGTAAAAGAAAGAGACAAGCAGCAGCTTCTACAAAGGCAGCTTTTATGAGGCTGAGCTAGAAAATCACCAGGGAAGCAGCTGGGTTCACCATTTTCCTCCAAGTAATTACTGGAAGAGATAGATGGTTTTCAAGGTCATTTGTAGAAAGGGGAACTAATGGCCAGTCCTTTCTCTGGGGGAACATTCACAAGACAGAGGATAGATGAAGATGTCAATTTCCCAGCCTGTCTGAAAGAAGCAAGGGCAGTGTTCAGAAACGAGGGCTTTTCCCATTGGGTAAGAAAGACCAGAGTTCAAATCATGCCTCTGTTAGCGCTTAGCTGTGTGACTTTGGGCACATAGCTTAATCTCTCTAAGCCTTGGTTTTCTCATTTGCAACATGAAGACAATAATAACCATCTTGTAGGTAGTTTGTGAATATGAAATGAGATAGTCAGGTAGGATTTACTCCCATTTCCTTTTCAGAAACTAAATCAACTAGTTTATCTGGAAGTCTCCAGCTAACATAACCAACATCTAGGACAACAGCAGTTGTCCTTTTTTTTGAAATCATTCCCATTAACTACATTTTGGAAATGATGTTTTCTGGTTATCACAACTACTGTAACAAATGAGACCAAGGATCTTTTAAATACCTCACCTTAAAAAAAGAATCAAAATAAATAAACAAATAACTTTTCAGAAACAAAACTCACTAAAGACGTATTTTATTGCATAGCTGCTCCTTTGATCCAAACCAATTAATAAGCCATCTCAACCTATAAATGTTACTAATTAACCTTGAGCCTAGTCTTGTGGTTCAAACTTGTTCTGGGGACAGGGCTGGTCCTTGCTGTGGCTGAAGTGGGGCCTCTTGATTCTCTGGGCTTCTAAGAAAGGGAGGTATAAAGCTATGTGGAGGTGGGGTTTGATAAGGTAGTTTTGCATGCCAGCCCTTGAGGGTGATTAATAGCAATACTGAGCTAAAGCTGGTTGGATGCTATTGCAGTCCTCATAGAAAATTAAATGTCATAATGTAAGCTTGTTATCTGCCAGTCAAGGAACTGGCTTGACGGCTGAAGTGCTTTCTTTATGTCTGGAGAGACAGGCGATAGACTGGCATATATCTGTATCTGCCAGTTTCCTTAAAAGCCCTGATAACTGGTGTTTCAAAGAGTATGTTCCAAACCCAAATATATCAGAATCCCCCAGAGTATTGGTAAAATGCAGATTCTTAGGCTCAACCTGTTGAATCAGTATCTGGTGTGGCCTGATAATCTGAATTTTAAACAATCTCCTAAATGAGACATTCAAACTTAAAACTAGAGAAAAACTGTTTTCAGAGTAGCCAAGAAGATCCTGTCCTACATGTAACAACTAGGAGTTATGTTCTTCTCCATTCTCTGCACACATGCTAATTTTTCCCATATTTTTCTTGACATGTTCTATGTTAAGAGTTGAAAATCTTTAGATCACCAAATAGCTGGGTCTAATTTTTCTATAAACAGAGAAAGCCATCTCATGCACAGGGCCTTATAGCAATTTTGTTCTTGGTGCGAAGACAGAGATCTTCATAAAGATATGCATTTGTGTCACTTGCTCCCCTTCCGTCAAAGATGGCTACAGCCACTAACCTTTTATTATTTTAAATATCAGCGGCAACAAAGGTTACATTGACAGAAGAGTTTTGGATGACAATTCAACTCTGTTGCCATTTCTTTCTTTCAGCAGTCTTTGCTGGTCTCCTTCATTTGCTTATTAAAAACTTTTATCTTATTGCTTTTTCTCCCATTAGAGAATGATCAACATACTTTCTAACTTCTTTCCTTTTTAGGTTTAAAATAAAAGAAATCAATTTCATTACACATGTAATTAATGCTCAGTATTCGGACCTCAAACTCATTCCGTCTTCTTTTCCCTCTGTGGACAAGGCTAATCCCCCCTAAGGGTTTATAAATGGGCCCGGCTGCAGTTTGCAGGTGCAGTTGTTTGCTGGAGCCCAAGTCAAGATTTACATATGCAAATGAGCATGGATGTGCCCAAACTGAGTAATTGTGCATGCAAATAGGTGATTAAATAGACAATTACTAAATCTGCATGAACAAATGGGAGTTGTGCATATTCAAAAAGCAGGGGACACCTGAACATTATGCAAACAGGCAGCTTTCCTCAGAGCCTGTGGAAATCTGGCCCCAGGGGCCTGGAAGTTGCTTCAATCCCAGAGCAAGCTGGGATCTCAAGTTGCACAAGTGGAATTTACACTTTGACCTCAGCTGCCATGGTAATGTCTAGATCTCTGACAAGGTCATCTCCAGGAAGTACATGGGGAAAGGGTTTTGATTTCTGCCATTTCTTTCCATATACTAGATTTAAAGCAGAAATTTAAACTAAGGATTTTTAAAATGACCAGTAGTGAGAAATAAGCTTTAGTTATTTTAGTGGGTTGTAGTGTACGCCCACTCCTCCAAACCGAAACTTCGAACCAGGCAGAGAGTTCAATCCAAGTTAAACAACCGTACCACAATGAATGTGACTTTATGATGCTATTTCTCACAACTGTGCTGCCAAAAACAAGAGTGAGGCTTAATCACTCTTAGGTAGCTGTTTTTAGTTTGTCTTTGTGAGCTAGAGAAAAATACCCACTGGTTTTAATTCTTCATTTCTTTGTGATGCGAAATCTCAGTTCTCTACCTACTGCCTAACATTGATAGATGGTGTTGTCAGCAGAGTACATCAATTGAGAAATGATTTCACATAACCAGGGGGGCTTTTCTGACAAAAGATTAGTGGCAATGCCTAGGCTAGCCTACCAAGAGCCAGAGATAAGCAGAATTCGAGACAGCCAAGGAGTGCTGATTGCTGAAATCCTCATATTTTTCAGGAAGATATTTCAGCCCTAGGATATTCTATCTTTTCCACATTCAGTTTTATATGAACCACTTCAAGTCTTTCACTTTACAAAGTAAGGAGTGATATCACTGCAGACCATAAAATCAATTACTCAATTCCATCAATAACCCAGTTCACTGGAATAATTTCTTTACTTAGCACCTGTCAGGAGGAGATTTCAAAATATTCTCACGAGGGGTCAGAAGTGAATGGAATTAGCTATGTCTACAGATGAAGTAGCCAAGTCTCCTATGCAGAGTATTAGGCAGTTCCATAAGGCATGCAGATATAGAAAAACATTAGTCGGTAATTATTCAAGTCTGCATTCTGGCAAAGGAGATAAATGGAAACCAACTTCCCCAAAAGCACTCCTTCAGCATTATCTCTATACAGGCGCATTAGAAGCTAACCAAGGATTCCTCCAGAGCTGTAAGTCATGTGTATATAGTCCATTTGGCCAGAAATGCATTTAATAAAGTGGAGAAACGCCTGTAATCCCAGCACTTTGGGAGGCCGAGGTGGGCGGATACGAGGTCAGGAGATCGAGACCATCCTAGCCAACATGGTGAAACCCCGTCTACTAAAATAAAAAAAAATTAACCAGGTGTGGTGGCATGCAGCTGTAGGCCCAGCTACTCGGGAGGCTGAGGCAGGGGAATCACTTGAACCCAGGAGGTGGAGGTGTCAGTGAGCTGAGGTCACATCACTGCACTCCAGCCTAGCAACAGAGCAAGACTCCATCTCAAAAAAAAAAAAAAAAAAGGTGGAGAAACTAGCTTCACCAGCATAGTCTCAGAAGCCAGAGAAATCCATTCTCCTCCCAATTTCAAATGGAATTGTTGGTTCTTTCTTTTTCTTGAATACCTAAACAAGTTTTTCACCAATTAAAAAAACACCAGTGGCACAAATACTGCAACGCAATACATGTGTATATATACACTTATGTTTGCATTCATTAAAAACAGTATATACTAACAATATAATGTCTCAATCACGAGCTTCAGATTGCTACATGTTTGAGTGTCCAACAAAATCTACCAAATTCTAGCCTTTCATATTACCCTCCAGGGTTCTCTCCTCCCACATGATCCTGCCTGTATTTCATAGGTAGTAATGTCTCCCTCTGCCAGACTCCCAGAGAACATAATATATGGCCCTTTTCTTGACACTTAACCATGATGCTTTGTATTGAAGTTATTAATAATGATTTCCCCCTTATTGTAATGCAAGATAATTGAGGGAGTTGCTGCAGTCAATATGGAAGGAAAATAAGGTTTATCCTCTATATCCAATGCCTCAGGCACCATGCCATCTTCATATGTGCTATCTTGTCCATGCTTTACAAACATCAATTAGGTAAGTGCGATTAGCATTTTACAAATAATGAGAGGATGATTTGAGAGGTTTCATAACAGCTCAAAGCCTGCCCCTTACGTTCAAATTTCAGCCCCAACACTTGCCAGCCATGAGATCTTGGACATGCTTCTTGGTCTTTGAAAATCTTGTTTTCTTCATTCATAAAAATGAGATAGAAATTATGCCAATTTATTGTAGCAAGACAACTGATTATTAATGGTAAGGATTAAAGGAGGCAATTCATAAGAAGTATTTAACACAATACATGACTCATTGTAAGTGCTTAATGTTTCTGCTTATGTTGCTGGCAGTAATAGTATTGTTAGGTATTCTAATTAGCTTTTAAAGAAACTTTGTGTTCAAACATATAGATCACACTTAGCAGTTGGCTCAGAAATTTTTTATTATTTTCTGACAATGAATGAAGGAATGCACAAGTCAGTTCCAAGTGTTTTCCTGGCACTTCAGTCATATTCCCTGGAACCTTGGGATATTTTATGTATAGTTGCCAAAAACCTCTTTTTATTGTGTTGTAGATGCTGTCCCTATAGATTCCTCAAGTCTTCCAAAAGTGCAGAAGCCTGGAAAGCTGTTACAAATGAGTAATCGCTATTTATCAGATCCCTCCCAGAGAACACATGTGCATTTTGTCTTTGGTCTTCAAGAGACTCTAACACATGGCTTATTCCACTTTCCTCTTGATATTTGCCTTTTCCAGGTTTAAAGCAGAGATTCTCAAAGTGTGACCTATGGAACCAGAGGGATCCTGCAGGCCCAATCAGGGAGTTCAGGTCAAAATGATTTTTTTCATGATACTAAAGTGGTATTTATCATTTTCACTCCAGTGACGTTAGCCCCAATGCTAAAAATAAGCAGTGGTGGGTGGAACTGCTGGTGCTTTATCTCAAATCAAGGCAGTGCCACCAGACTGTACCAGTAGTTGTCGTATACCGCACCAGGCACTCACAAGGGGCAGGAAAAGCAGTTTTAAGAATGTCCTTGAGAAAGAGTATACTGGGTTGATTTTATTGAATCTCTACCTTTCAGTTCACATCTTTTTAATATTTTGTATGATGAAATGGTAAGTACATGTATGGCAACTTATAAGGTGCACGCCAAAGTATGGTGTTTGTTGGGGGAAAAGCACTTGTGTGGTTATTTTAGTTGCAAGCTAAACTAGATACTTCCTCCATGAAATACCCTGTAATTTGAAAAAATGACTGGCAGACAAACATGATTGTTCAGACTTAGGTATTTTGCAGATACTTTTCCAAAAGTGAAGTGATCCTGTCACTTCAGGGAAAATGACTGATGGTATTTGTTGCAAATTAGAAGATTAAAGCTTGCAAGCAAAATTTAGAATTGTGAAAAACTTGTGTCTCCCACTGTGAGCTTGACAGCTTCCCAATATTTAGAAATTTTTCTAATGATATCGGTGATAACATTAATGAACATAAGTTTTTTGAGATTGCAAAATGAAGCATGTCAACTTGAAAAATGGCATAACCCAGTGAACTGATATTTTCCAGATGACTGATGTGTGATGTTACAAAATTATTCATGACTAAAAGATTCACCCAAAGTGCAAGACAGGCTGATATACTTCAATGTTATAGAGTTCAAAATGTTTATTGATATGGATTTTGAGTTCACACTGCAACCAGCCTTTAAGAAATTACTAACTAGTGAGTTATGGTATATTGTCAAAAAGAAATATCCACAGTTATCTAGAAAGATTACCGAAATGCTCTTCCTCCTTCTAACTATGTATCTCTGCGGGGTTGACTTTATTTTTCATAGACTTCAACCAAAACAACATATAGTAAATTTATTGCAGAAGCAGATATTAGAATCCATGTATCTCCTACTTAGCCAGATATTAATGAGATTTGCAAAAATGGAAAATACTGCCTCTCTTCACATTATACTTTGTTTTAGAAAATACAGTAATTTTAATAAAAATATATTTATGTTATCATGTAATAGTTTTATTTTTATTTTTGAATGAATAAAGAAATATTTTAAATACTCTTAGTATTAATGTCTAATACATTATATATCAATAGATAACACCCATATAATTATTTTTGAGGTCCCTAACACTTTTTAAATTTTATTTTTAATTTCAATAGCTTTACAGTATAAGTTGGTTTTGGTTACATGGGTAAGTTATACAGTGGTAAAGTCTGATATTGTAGCATCAGTACATTGTAGTGTACACTGTACAATGTACCGAGTAGTGTACATTGTACCCAATATGTAGCTTTTTATTCCTCACCCTCCTCCCTGCCACCCACTTCTAACTCTCCAAAGTCCAATATATTAATTGGTATGCCTTTGCATATCCATAGCTTAGCTCCCATTTATAAGTGGTAATATATAGTATCTGGTTTTCCATTCCTGAATTGTGTCACTTAGAATAAATGCCTCCAGCTCCATCCAACTTGCTGCAAAATACATTATTCTGTTCTTTCTTTTATGTCTGAGTAGTATCCCATGGTGTATATATACCACATTTTCTTTAACCAGTCATCAGTTGATGGGCATTTAGGTTGGTTCATATCTTTGCAATTGTTAATTGTGCTGCAATAAACATACATATTCAGGTTTCTTTCCTGTACAATGACTTCTTTTCCTTTGGGTAGATACCCAGCAATGGGATTGCTGGATCAAATGGCAGATCTACTTTTACTTCTTTGAGAAATCTCCATACTGTTTTCTATAGAGGTTGTACTATTAATAATTTATATTCCCACCAGCAGCGTATAAACAAACGCTTTGCAACACATCCATGCCATTCTTTCTTTTCTTTTTCATTTTTTGGTTTTTGACTTTTTAATAATGACCATTCTGGTGGTGGTAAGGTGGTAGTATCTTATTATAGTTTTAATTTGCATTTCTCTGATGATTAGTGATGTTGAGTATTTTTTTGTATGTTTGTTGGTCATTTGTATATCTTCTTTTAAGGAATGTCTATTCATGTCATTTGTCTATTTGTCTATTTTGATGGGATTATCTGGGTTTTTTTCTTGCTGATTAGTTTTAGTTCTTTGTAGATTCCGGATACTATTTCCTTTGTTGGATGCATAGTTTGCAAATATTTTCTCCCATTCTACGGGTTGTCTGTCTTACTCTGATGATTATTTCTTCTGCTCTGCAGTAGCTTTTCAGTTTAATTTGATCCCATTTACTTATTTTTGCTTTAGTTGAATTTGCTTTTGAGGTCTTAGTCATAAATTCTTTCCCTAGGGCAATGTCCAGAAGAGCTTTTCCTAGCCTTTCTTTTGGAAATTTTATGATTTCAGGTCTTAGATTTAAGACTTTAATCCATCTTGAGTTGATTTTTGTATATGGTGAGAGATAGGGATCTAGTTTCATTCTTCTGCATGTGGGTATCCAGTTTTCCCAGCACCGTTTATTGAATAGGGTGTCCTTTCCTCAGATTTATGTTTCTGTATACTCTGTTGAAGATCACTTGATTGTAAGCATTTGGCTTTGGCTTTATTTCTGGGTTCTCTATTCTGTTCCACTAGTCTATGTATCTACTTTTATAGCAGTACCATGCTGTTTTGGTCACTATAGCCTGGTAGTATAATTTGAAGTCAGGGAATGTGATGCCTCCAGATGTGTTCTTTTTGGTTAAGATTGCCTTGACTATTCGGACTCTTTTTTGGTTCCACGTGAATTTTAGGATTTTTTTTTTTTTCTAATTCTGTGAAAAATGATGTTAGTATTTTGATAGGAATTACACTGAGTCTGTAGATTACTTTGGGTACTATGATTATGTTCATGATATTGATTCTTCCAATCCATAACCATGGAATGTATTCTCATTTGTTTGTGTCATCTACAATGACCTTAAGCAATGTTTTATAGCCCTCCTTACAGAGACCTTTCATCTCCTAAGTTAAATATATTCCTAGGTATTTTATTTTATTGTTGCAACTGTTGTAAAAGGGATTGAATTCTTGATTTGATTCTCAGCTTGGTCGTCATTGGTATATAGTGGTGCTACAATTTTTGTACATTCATCTTGTAACCTGAGACCTTGCTGAATTCATTTGTCAAATCTAGGAATTTTTTGAGGAATCTTTAGTGTATTCTAGGTATACGATTATATCATTGACAAACAGAGATAGTCTGACTTCCTCTTCCCCAATTTGGATGCCCTTTATTTCTTTCTCTTGCCTGACTACTCTGGTTAGGACTTCCAGTACTATGTTGAATAGAAGTAATGAAAGTGGGCCTCTTGTCTTCTTCCAGTTCTTAGGGGAAATAATTTCAACATTTCCCTATTCAGTATGATCTTGGCTGTGGGTTTGTAATATGTGGCTTTTATTATTTCGAGGTATGTGTCTTCTATGCTTAGTTTGTTGAGGGTTTTCACAAAAAGATACTGGATTTTATTGAATGTTTTTTTCTGCAGGTGTTGGATTCAATTTGCTGGTATTTTGTTGAGGATTTTTACATCTGTGTTCATCAGGGATATTGATCTATAGTTTTCTTTTTTTGTTATGTCCTTTGCTTTGGTATCAGGGTAATACTGGCTTCGTAGAATGAGTTAGGAAGGGTTCCCTCTTTCTCATTATTTTGGAATAATTTCAATTGAATTGGTACCAATTCTTCTTCAAACGTCTGATAGAATTCAGTTGTGAGTCCACCTGGCCTTGTGCTTTTTTCTTTTTAACAGGGATTTTTTTTTTTTATTACTGATTCAATCTCACTGCTTATTATTGGGCTGCTCATAATTCTATTTCTTCTTCATTCAAGCTAGAAGAGCTGTATTTTTCCAGGAATTTATCCATTTCCTCTAGATTTTCTAGTTTATGTGCACAGAGGTGTTTGTAGTAGTCCCAAATGATCTTTTGTATTTCTGTGGTGTTGGTTGTAATCTCTCCATTTTCATTTCTAATTGAGTTTATTTGAATCTTCACTTCTTTTCTTGATCATTCTAGCTAATGGTCTATCAATTTATCTTTTCAAAGAACAAATTTTTTCTTTCATTAATCATTTGCATTTTAAAATTTCAATTTTATTGAGTTCTCTGATATTTGTTATTTCTTTTCTTCTGCCAGCTTTGGGTTTGGTTTGATGTTGTTTCTATAATTCTTTGAAGTGTGACTTTGTGTGGTCAATTTGTAATCTTTTATTTTTAGACTTTTCGATGTAGGCATTTAGCTCTATAAACTTGCCTCTTAACACTGCTTTTGCTGCATTCCAGAGGTTTTGATAACTTGTGTCACTGTTATCAGCCATTTTGAAGACTTTTAAAAATTTTTCTTGATTTCATTGTTAAAAGCCATTCAAGGGCCGGGTGCGGTGGCTCATGCCTGTAATCCCAGCACTTTAGGAGGCCGAGGTGGGCGGATCACGAGGTCAGGAGATCGAGACCATCCTGGCTGACACGGTGAAATCCCGTCTCTACTAAAAATACAAAAAATTGGCCGGGAGTGGTGGCGGGCGCCTGTAGTCCCAGCTACTCGGGTGGCTGAGGCAGGAGAATGGCATGAACCTGGGAGGTGGAGCTTGCGGTGAGTTGAGATCGCACCACTGCACTCCAGCCTGGGTGACAGAGCAAGACTCCGTCTAAAAAAAACCAAAAAACAAAAAGTCATTCAAGAACGGATTGTTTAATTTCCGTGTATTTGTATAGTTTTGGATTGATTTCTAGTTTTATTCCTCTGTGATTTTGAGGAGGTACTTGATATGATTTTTATTTTCAAAAATTTATTGAGATTTGTTTTGTGGCCTATCATGTAATCTATCTTGGAGAATGATCCATATGCTGATGAGAAGAATGCATATTCTGCAGTTCTTGGGTAGAACTTTCTGTAAATATCTGTTAGATCCACTTGTTCTAGAGTGTAGTTTAAGTCCGGTGTTTCTTCGTTGACTTTCTGCCTTGCTGATATATCTAGTGCTGTCAGTGGAGTGTTGAAGTACCCCACTATTATTGTGTTAGTGTCTATCTCTTTTCTGAGGTCTGGTAGGAATTGTTTTATGAATCTAGGAGTTCCAAGGTTCAGTGCATATGTATTTTGGATTGTAATGTCTTCTGCAGAATTGATTCTCTTTTTTTTTATTACATAATGATCCTTTTTTAAAATTTTTTCTTTTTTTTTTAGTGTTATTGCTTTAAAGACTGTTTTATCTGACATAATAATAGCTATTCCTACTTGCTTTTGGTTTCCATTTGCATGGAATGTCTTTTCCACCTCTTTATCTTGAGTCTGTAAGAATCCTTATATGTGTAAATGTGTTTCTTTAGGACAAAAAATATTTGGTTTGTGATTTTTTATTTATTATGCTGATCTGTATCTTTTAAGTGGAGCATTTAGAATATTTACATTCAATATTAATATTGAGATATGAGGTACTGTTCCAGTCATGATGTTGATTGTTACCTAGTTACTTTGTTTTCTTCATTGTGTTATTGTTTTACAGGTCCTGTGAGTTTCATGCTTTCAAGGTGTTCTATTCTGGTGCATATCGACCTTTTGTTTCAATATTTAGAACTCCTTTTATCATTTCTTTTTAGAGATGGTCTAATAGTGACAAATTCTCTCAGCATTTGCTTGTTTGAAAAAGACTTTATTTCTCCTTTGTTGATGAAACTTAGTTTTGCTGGATGCAAAATTCTTGGTGGATGGTTATTCTGTTTAAGGAGGCTAAAGACAGGACCTGAATCCCTTACAGCTGGTAAAAGGTTTCTGCTGAGAAGTCTGCTGCTAGTCTTGTAGATTTTCCTTTACAGAATACATCATATTTTTGTCTCACTGTTCTTAGAATTATTTCCTTCACATTGACTCTAGACAGCCTAATGACTATATGCCTTGGAGATATCCTTTTTGGAATAAATCTCCCAGGAGTTTTTTGTTTTTTGTTTTATTTTATTTTATTTTATTTGGCTTAATGAATTTGGATGTCTAAATCTCTAGTAAGGCCAGGAAAGTTTTCCTCAATTATTCTCTCAAATAAGTTTTCCAGACTTTTTGCTTTTTCTTATCCCTCCCAAGAAACACCAGTTTGGCTGTTTTACATAATCCCATATTTCTTGGATACTTTGTACACTTCTTTTAATTATTTTTTATTTTTGTCTGATTGGATTAATTCAAAAGCCTTGTCTTTGAGCTCTGAAATTCTTTATCCTACTTTATCTAGTAAACTGTTAAAACTTGCCATGGCATTTTGTAATTCTGTAAATGTGTCTTTTATTTTCAGAAGTTCTAATTGATTTTTTTAAATATCTATCTCTTTAGAACATTTTTAATTCATATCCTAAATTGTTTTTTAAATTTCTTCATGTTGCTTTTCATCTTTTTCTTGTACCTCTGGGAGTAACTTAATAAGCATCCTTTTGAATTCTTTATCTGGTATTTCAAAGTTGTCATCTTGGTTTAGTTCCATTGCTAAAGAGCTGGTGTAATCTTTCTGGGGTTTTATAGAACCCTGTTTTGTCATATTGCCAGAATTATTTTTCTGGTTTCTTCTTTTATGGGTAGACTATTTCTTTTAATTATTTTTTAATTTATTTTTGATTCAACTGTGCTTTTTAAAAATGTCCCATCCTTGAGGATGTGATTTTAATGTTTATAATTTGTTGTAACCTAATTCAGCTCTGGGTGAAGACTTTGTATGAGCTCCTTGGTTATAAAGAGCCCTTGTATGATGGCTTTTTCAGATACTGATTGTAGTGGCAATATGTTAATGGAGTGAGTAGGTTCACCGTCTCCTATACCTTTGGAATGACAAAAGTCTCTTGAAGCTTATTTTGTTTCCCAGGAGTGTGTATTTTCTTATTTATTTATTTTTCCCCCACTATTTTAATCACTGGATTGAACAGTCCAGCCTTCAGGCCAGTGAGAAGTATCTACAGGTAAAAATCAGCTGTGACTAAAGCAGGTGAGTAAATATAATACCCAATGGAGGACAGAGGTCACAGCATTGACAGAGGTAGTTGGAGGAATTCTCAATGGAAAACACTGAGGTCTTTTCAGGGTGAAGAGAGGGAGTCACCTGAGTTCCCCTGCCAGGCCAGTAGGAAAGCAATCCACCTCTCAGTCACACTCCTGACCCAGGGTTCCAGCTATTCAGATCAGACAGACACCTCTTTTCATCTGAGGGAATGCTGATGTTCCATACAGAAAAGGTTTGTCATTCTACCTCTCATGGAAGCCTGTACCAGGAAAGCATTCCTTTTGTGGGGATGCAGTCACTCTGAAATGTTCTAGAAAGGCTGTCTACAGATGGACCTAAATCAAGCTCCCATGAGAGAAGCCCCACCTGTGTCTTCAGTGGTGGGTGAGAGGGAGAAGAAGTCCCCTTCTATGTGACACTTTATGAGCACCAAGGCTCCTGACTGTTGGGGTAGAGCTGCCAGCTTTTCCTACTGAGCCCAGCACTGCACTTGTGCTTTTGCTGAAAGAAACTTCCCACAAGCTGAAAGTTCTGGGACTCAGGGCCTGTGGTCTGGATTTTCTTTGTCCCACTGGGTGCACTTCCCCTTCCCCTAGAAGTAGTAGTCCCTGAGGCCCAAATTACTATGAATGCTTCTCTTTTTCTGGGTCTAGCCTCCTAGGGGCTGTCACACTCCAAGCTGGAGATGGGGAATGTCTTCAACGGATCCAGTGATGTGACCTGTCCTCACATCTCCCAGCAGCAGGTACCAGAACCAGTCCCGATGGCATGGCAGGGGAGTGACTTAGACTCTTTGAGATTCTTTGGTTATAAGCAGCCTTAGTGTGTTGGCTTTCTCATGTGCAAGTTGTAGCAGTAATGAATTGGTCACATGGAGAGACTAAGGACCTCCTGGTTAGCCAGGGTGATGTAGGCAATGATGATAGCTGAGGTTATTTACAAGTCTTCTTCTTCCTGGGGGCCATGTTATTCTCCCTGAAGATGTTGTAATGGACTGTGTTAGTTGGCCTCCAGTCAAGAGGTGGCACTTGTAAAACACTACCAGCTATTCTGGTAGCAGTGGGATTTGTGCTTGCCTTATGCTACTCAGGGGAAGTACTCTGGTTTCACAGGCAACAAGCAGAGCTACAGAGCTCCCAAAGGTTTCTGTCCTTTGTGTTAAGCTACCAGGGCAGGTGGAGGGGCAAAGCCAGGTGGGGGCTGCATCAGGTAAGTCCACACTCTGCCTCTCCACATGCATGTGCAAGCAGTGGCCCCAGTGAGCAGTTCTCTGGCTGCTGGAGTAATGGTCCAGGAAGTCCACAGAGGGAGTGGGGAGTAACAAGTGACTCCCACCCAGCTCCCACACACTTGGCAAGTTAAATCTCAAACCTACAGTGCTCCACTAACGGTTGCTAGCTAAGTGCCAGGCAGTCTGAGCTCAGAACTAAAAACTTCCCCAGGCTGTAAACTTTCCCTATGAGACAGAAACCACAAATTTCAGGCCATGCCCCTCTCAGTCTGTCTGTGAAGTAGGGGCATCCAGTTCCTGTGCCCATGGCTACAACACACTTCCCACTTAACTCCTGGTTCTGGCCAAGGGGGTCTGTCCCAACTTGAAATTACATCATGAATCTCAGGAGCTTCCTTACACCTATGACCACCACCAACTGAGTTCACCAGTAGATTTCTGCGAGGTCCCCTGGGAGATAGAATCAAGTTTTGTTTCCCTTTATCTGTTGGAGTCTGGAAGTGTTTGTAAAGAAGTGATGCCGCTCCTTCTTATATACTCCTCACCACTCACTAAATCAACTCCAGCACTGAGATAAGGCCCTCCCCTGTGGCCTGGATTGCCAGCTTCCCAGTGGGAATGTATATCCTGGAGGCAATTTCTCCCCCTCTCACACTCTAGGGACTTAGGGTTTTCCTCCTGGCTCAAGGCATAGGCTCAGCCTGCCACTTCTTTCAAAGGTTCTGTTATTTTTATTTTTCAGTTTTCCTGTTAATTTTCTGTGTTGCTGCTTGGAAACAAGTTCACAGCATGAGTCTCTACAAACTATTTTGTCTTTCCAAGTGGGAGAGGCATGCTAACAATTCCTCCGATCCACCATCTTGGAAAAAAAAAAAAAGGCCCTAATAATTTTTAAAACTGTGAATGCATCCTGAAGCCAGAAAGGTTTTGAAAACTGTCAGTTGAAAGCAATTGATGTGGACTGAATGTTTAAATCCCTCTAAAATTTATTTGTTGAACTCCTAACCCCCAAGGTAATGGTATCAGGAGGTAGGGTCTTCGGGATGTGACTAGGTCGTGAGCGAAGAGCCTTCATGAATGGGATTGGTGTCCTTATAAAAGAGGCCTGAGGGAGCCTGACACTTCTTCACCATGTAAGGACACAGTCCTCTATAAGCCAGAAAACAGGTCCTTACTAGACACTGAAGCTGCCTTAATGTTGGGCTTTCTAGCCTCCAGGAGTGTGTAAAATAAATTTCTGTCGTTTGTAAGCTACCTAGTTTATGATATTTTGTTATAGCAACCTGAATGCACTAAGATAGCAATGATTTATAAACTTGTTTGTAACATCAGAAACCTGTGCTCAAAGGAAACTTTAAAGATTAATTTATGAAAAGATAAAAATCTGAGTTGCTATGGTGAAACAGAAAGATAGGACCCAAAGCCTCCCAGTTTTACCTCTTCCCTATTCCCTTTCACTTCCTTATGAGTCCCTCCCTGGAATCCCAGTAAGAAAATCTCTATGCAAAAGCATCAATGAGCTGATGAAGCAGGCAGCAGGAATGCAGCATCCCAGGCCAAGTGGGAGTGGAGAATGATGTCAGGCACAACTGCTAAGATGAGTGATGGGAGAGCCTCAAATCAGATTTTAGACAGGATGACCTCCCCTGTCTCCTTTTCCATGGATCCACTGGAGCTTTCTTACTGAAAAATACTTGACTACTGATCTCTTAACTATGTGTGGAGTCACCAGTGAGCACACTCCAAAGTGATTAATTTGGTATGAATGAAAGGTGATGTCTGCATGGGATGGAGACAGAGAAATTCCTGGCACACTCTTTTCTCTGAATTAGCAGTGTTGGGGTTGAGCAATTGAGGAATAATTTCCACCCAACTGTAGGACCAAATACTATTCTGAATGACCAGGGAATAGAATGAAATACAAGAATACACAGGAGGGTGAAATAATAGCAGCAAATCTAGAACTGAGTAGAGTATTTTCAGGTGGTTCTGAGTTATGGACAGACAGTAGAATGTAGAGGGAGTATAATACAACTAGATAATGGAATTCCAAGACTCTATCTTTAGCGCTGGCCTCTGTGCTGACACCCAGATGAAAACTAGTTTCGGGGCTTTTACTTAGCTTTCTAAAAAATATCTCAAATTTAATTTGACCTGGACTTGCTAATGCATTCTTTCTGGTTCTGTGTCCTATGTCAATTATGGTATTATCATTCACTCTGTCAATAAATCTAGGTCTTTTGAAGTCTCCCGTGATAAAGGTTTGGGGTGAACAATGGCCACTGGGAGGCTGTTCAATATCCAAACCTCCTTTTTCAGTTGGGAGAAGCCACCAGACTTAATGACACACAATCTTCTCCTTTCCTAAGAAAGAGACGTACTCTCCCTGCACCCTCAGGCTTGGCACTCAGTGGACTTAACATCACTGGAACGGAGTGTTAGGGGCAACAGGTTCAGAGGGAGTCACGCTGAGTAGCAGCAGCTACACCAGTGCATTTGAGCCACATCTTTCCTTCCGACGATGGTGAAGATCCTCCCTACTCTTGGCTGTCCAGAGCCTTGTTTGCCTTTGCCTTATTTGTTTTACATTTTTAAAATCTGGTCCTCAACTATCACATTGGTTATCCAAACGAGTCTTAATAAAAATTTTCCCAATAAAGTCCTTTCTATTCTCATAGCCAGAGACACTTGTTCTTGCTTGCAGTACAAATTCTTGAACTAGACACCATTTTCTTTCTATTTTATTTTAAAAATGTCTCCTCTACATACCTAAGTACTACTCTTAAGTTCAGGCCCTTATCATTTGGACAAGAACAATTGTGCCTCCCTCATATCAGTCCTTCCCCATTCCAATTCAACCTCTCCACTCACGTTTTATTTTTCCAAAGATTTTACCACAGTCTTCTTTCTTTTGTTCAAAAACAAAAGCAACCAAATCTTCCTGGCATCCTTATGCTTGCAGAATAGTGTTTGACTACACATCATTCAAGGCCTTTCAATCTACTTTCCAACATCCAGCATACAGCTCCTGTCAGCAGAAGTCAATTCAAAATTATCTTTGTAGCCCCAAGCTCTGGCAAAACACCTGGTGTAAAGTAAAGCCCAAGAAATGAATGAATACATGCATGCATGACTTATTTGTTACTCAGAAATCCAGTACACTAGATACAATTCAGTGTATATCATTTCCTAAAGTCTCTACAGAAACATTCATGTCTTTCTAAATACAGTCAGGCACTGCCTAATGATGTCTGGGTCAATGGTGGACTACACAGATGACAGTGGTGCCCTAAGATGATAATACTGTATCCTTACCGTACCTTTTCTTTGTTTAGATATGTTTAGATACACGACGGCATTACAACTGCCTACAGAATTCAGTATAGTAACGTGCTGTGCAGGTTTGTAGTCTAGCAGTAATAAACCATCCTGTGTAACCTAGATGGTGTAGCTTAGATGTGTATGTGAGTACACGCTACGATGTTCAAATAACGACAAAATCATCTAAGGATGAATTTCTCAGACTCTATCCCCATCATTAAGGGATGCACGACAGCATATGAAAAAGTATGCATAATGTCTATCTGGGGGGTTCTCTGCCTCATAGTGCTCTGTTTCTACGGCTGCTATGCACTTATCTTGATATGGTCAGTTTGATTCTGCCTGCTTTGTCCAATAATGTGTAAGCTCTTTCAGGTCAAGAACCATCTGTTATTTATCTTTGCACTCTTAATGCTTAAACACAGAGTAGATGTTTGATGTATCTTTGCTCAACTTACCTCCTAAAGAGGAGATGTGTGGTATGAGAAGGGAGTGGGTAAGAATTCTGCTTGACAAGAACTTTACTTCCCACAACTCATGCAGAAATGTTTTCAAAATTTCAACATTAAATATGCTCTTTCCTGACTGCTTTTTGTCAACACCCTTTGCCAGATTGAGGACATCCACCTTTTGCTCTCTGTTTCTTGACAGTGGTGACCCTGAGGGCTTGACATTTGCATACCAGAAACCTCCTTGGCTTCAGCATTTGCTCACATCCCTGACAACAGAGTTTCTGGGGCATGGTACTTACACTGTAAATTGCACAGACAGAATTGAAGTAAAATCTCCCAACTATTTCTGATAATGAAGAGGGTTCTGAAAGCCTACCAAAACCTCTATAATTATCTCAAGTGAAACCTTCTTATTAAACTTTAAGCTCTTTTCATTTTGGTTATTGTCATTTACGTGAAATGAATGAATGGGAACGAAGCCTGGGAAAATTATGAAGTTGTTAAGCCTGTTTATGTTCATTCGACTCAGAGTTTGAGCTTAAAAAGTGGAGTGTGTGTAGGGGAGGCAATCGAAGCATCTTTATGAACGAAATCCAATCGTTATTAACAGATGCTGTGGCTTATTTTCCTTTGGCTGAAAAAAAAAGGGGAAGGGTCAGTGTTAGGCAATATATTTCCTGTCTTATCTCATGGTAGACAACTTTGAAATATTGAATATGTTCATCAGGATTTTTAGATATGCAAAAGAAGAAATTTTAGTTGGCTTTTTTCTTATACAATGATGCTAAGCTGTATTAAGCAATGTAAACATTTCTGCTTGTAGGGATTGGTCTCCAGTGGTTAGTTGTCAACCTCATGTAGAGCCTTCTTTTAGGTCCAGCAGCCCCCTTTTTTAGGGGTGTCTCAGCCACAGGCACTTTGCCATGAAGGCGGGAGAGGCGTGGACGAGCAGCAGCCTTGGCATGCCAAGTGGTGATCCCTGCTCATCCATCATTTCATTTAGACAAATGAAAGGTTACAGCCCTATGAGAAAAGGCAGTCACAGCCACACAATGCTTTGTGCACAAAGTAAATTGCTAGTTTCCTGTGATCTTTCTGACAAGTAAATTATGGCAGAAAATAACATAGATGGGAATACAATGACAAAAATGCAGAGACTTGGTCGTTCAAAGGAGTTATTGGACCTCTGATACAACCATTTCTAAAGAACCTCCTTTTCAATGGAAAGAGGATTTTCCTCCATCTTTCTATAGTGTATCTTGAAGAGAAATAATATACGATGGGCAGGGTAAGAAGTGGAATTCTCAGTAATCAAATATCCTTTTTTCATGATAGGAAGTTATTAAAATTATGCATAAAGAGAGGAGCTTGCTTTGGGGATTGCTGTGCCTGTGATCATTCTAGCTTGGCACTGAAGATCACAGTGATGCAGTCTATTCTGCATAAAAGATAGCTTCTGAGAGTTCTTTTCATATCTTAACAATCCCAATTCTTCATATTTGGATTCAGTCATAAAATGAGTTCTTATTTTGTTTTTTTAACAAATAAGAAAATCCCTCTCATCAGAATTAATTTCCCTTTGCCTATTCCGAGCCTAAATTCTCAAACATCTTCTAAAGGTTGTATGAATCCCCGAGGCAGAAAAATAAAAGCTTTATTAGCAAAGTCAAGTGGAGCCGAGGAGGGAAGGGTACTGAAGATAACAGAAGTAATAATCTAATCACAAATATCATAAATTTCTGAGCTTCACATTCCTCAGAGATGTCTCAAAGTTGACAGACTTCATAAAACTGTAGAGTCAAATAGGGTTTTTAGCAAGACTCAGGGACATGAAATGGTCTATTCTATACCTAAGACACTGTACAGTGAAGCTGACACTAGAATCCTGATGTTGCAGGCTGTAGAGTTTTCTACTACTAAAGTAGGGATTTCTTCTAGAATTCTTACAGCAGGGTGCTGTCATGAGGAGAACACTTAGTAGGGAGACCCGATCCTCCAACTGATAATTGGTTGTGTGTCTTAGGCAAGAGACATAAACTCTTCGTGCGTCATGTGGAAGACGAGGGTGTGGGATGGGATTAGGCATTCTCAAGTGGCAGCACAGAGAGGGTGTACTTGAATAGCATATCTTCAAGGCCATTGTCATAATTTTATACTTAAGAAAATAGCCTACAGAATAAAACTGCAGAGAGCAGAATGCAGTGAAATCAGCTAATATTAAGTGCATATATTAAATGCACTACGAAACACAGGAATAAAACGCTAAAATAGTTCCAGAGCCGGTAGCCTTGGTGGTCCCTAATGATGAATGCTAATTCCTTCTTGTTCATACATTGTTGCCTTAGTCTCTACTTCCTCATCATTGTTAGTTTGTTACTGCGTTAAGTCCCCTTTCAGGGTCTTGGGAAAGCTGTCCTGTGAGCACTAAATCATTGGCAGATTTTAAGATGCCAGACATATCCCTTCTTCCATTGTATTTAAATACTGTTATTTAAATTCAGTTCGACAAACATCTTTGTGCCCTTACTGTGTAAACAAGACTTTGTTCCTGCCTTTGGGGGCTTTGTGCGAAAGATCGGCAGACTATCAGAAAATGACCTTTGGGGCTACACTGAGTTTTTGGTCTTCTGTCTCTTTGTCAGCTTTATCCTAAATAATCCCACACTCTGAGGCATTTGGGGGAATGCACAGACATAGTAAGGAGAGAGGCTGTCTTCATCTGAAAGAGCAAGCAGAATGGACATTCCTGAAAAGGTTATATTCTTGGCAATACCCTTTCCTGCAAACTGTTCATTTGAGGAGCAGAGAAATCTAGTGCTTACTTTATTAAAATGAAGTTTTGCTATCTGATTTGGTTGAGTAGATACCAACACCTGATTCTAAGGTGGAGACCTTATAATTTTCATTTCCAACAAATGCCCAAGTAATGCTGATACTGCTGCTGCAGGACCACACTGGAGAGCTCTAGACAAGCAATATACAAACTGAGATGTATGTATATGCAGGGACACATTAAAACGTTTCCAGGGGTACCCAGGAGTAGATAGAGGCACTGAGAGCACTTTCCAGATCCTCAATTTCTATATTATTCTTTCCTAATTAATAAAATAATCCATCTGAGAATGTAGTCATGGCTTTACACTCCCACCCCTCTTTTTGCGATTGATTTTCTCCCACTTTGCACAAGAGAAGCATGACCCTCCCTGTGAGTAAAAAGGTTAAAGAATTGAGTGAGAATGCTATTAAAAAATTCCTCCCATTTGTATCTACTTTTTATGTGAGTAAGACTTCTTAGTGCATCTATTTAAACAAAATAGCAATAGTAGTAAGCTGAAATCTGTCTTACTCTAGCAGCAAGTAATATTTATTTATGGATCTATGAATCCATTACAAAATCAAAAGTTCACTCCTCATTAAGTAATATAGTTCAGTAAAATTTTCCTCCTTATAACTATGTGTTCAGTATTTTAACATATTTATTGTGTTTTGATTAACTGTGTACAAAAATACTTATAATAATAACTAAACACAGAAGAAAAACTGTTCACACTTAAGGCCTGTAGTTACAGAAAACAAAAATAAAATTTTAATGTATTTAAATATTATTGCAGCAAATAAATAGGATAAGAGTATGAGTGAAAACTTTCAAAGATGAATATATTAAGACAGATACTGAGAGAAAGGAAAATGAAAATATCAGGTCATGGAAAATAAAACAATGTATAATTTCACACTGTTTAAGAAGTCATTCATACAGTTTTAAAGCAACTCACAATGTGGGTATCAACTCACTATGGTATTTTGATTCTTTACCTACATTTAAGGTTTTTATGTTAAAATGTCCTTGTTTACAGTATGAGAGAAATTACAGTTTTTGTTACTCCTTAAGATTTTAAAACCTGCCTACGTAAAACATGCTGTTTTACATCTTTTTTTCATAATTTTTTTCGGAGGCACTTCAACAAAAATTTGAAGACCACTGCTTGTGATGGTACTTGCAGCCAGGAGAAATTGTTTTTCTACTCAGTCAATTATCAACTGTTTATTTTATTAACTTTCAAAATGTATTATAGTTAACTCCAGGGTGGAGGCCATCAAGGACCTTCAGGGAATATGAAGTACAGTTCCAAACGTGGCCTCCTCCCGTAACTCTGACATTGTAAAGCCGCCTTGCACAGGTTTCCATTCCCTCCTCCATAGGTATACGAGAAATGGGAGAAGAGCCAGCAGTCTTTGCTTTTTTCCACTATCTCTGCCTTCCTCTCTTTCCCCATTTGTGATTGCTGTGTGCCAGTTCAGTCAGATGCCATCACATTCCGTTTCTCAAGATTTGTGAAAACTTGCCTCTGACATTCTACTGGCTTAAAAAATTCTCTCGACTTCCAAGCTTGCGTGTCTGACAGCATTTCTCTGGGCCTCTTTCCCTGTCACTAACACCAGTTACCTCACCACACGGAGGCTTGCTGGGCCTACAGCGTCGGGTCAGAGGTATGGGCAGTTTTACTGGTATAATCAATTTGTAATGTAAAACATCTTGTATACATAAAAAGTTTTGCATGACTGAAAGTTTAAAAAATATCTTTCCACGTACAAAGTCAATATCAAGATGGATTTGACCTTCTTCCACTAGTTAGCAAAATTAAAACTTTTGTGTTTCAAAAAATCACTATGGAAGTGCATTTTAATTGATAGATATGACTACATAAAAACTTCAAAACACCCTGTGCTCAAGAAAACCATTAAGAAAATAAGACCAACCTGGACAACAAAGCAAGACCTCATCTCTACTAAAATTAGAAAACAAACAAACAAAAATAGCCAGTAGTGGTGCTGTATATCTGTAGTCACAGCTACTTGGGAGGCTGAGGTGGGAGGATTACCTGAGCCATGGAGATGGAGGCTGCAGTAAGCTATAATAGTGCCACTGCACTCAGACCTGGGTGACAGACCAAGACTTTGTCTCAAAAAAAAAAAAAAAAAAAAAAAAAAGTGGAGGGCCAGGAGGAGATAAACATAACCCAATAACCTTGGAAAAATACCTGATGCGTATCAGAACAAAAGAGAAGAAAAGGTTAATTTCCTGTTTCTTTATGCCAATATACTTTTCTTCTTTTATTGTATATATTTCCGGTTTATAATATGATGTTTTAATATACATATACATGGTGAAATGATTACTACTGTCAAGTAAGTTAACATATCCATCATCTCCTATCTTTTTTTTGTATAGTAAGAGTACCGGAAATCTACTCGCTTGGTAAATTACTAGTAAATGATACAATATTATTAATGATAGTCATCATATTGTACATCAGATCTCAGTGCATTCATCCTAGAGAACTGCAACTTTGTCCCTTTGAATTACTTCTTCCCATTTCCCTAGCTTGTCTGGCACCCCCTCCGCCATTCTACTCTCTATTTCTCCTATTTGAGGCATTTTTTTTTTAATTTTGTTTTATTTTATTTTGTTTTGTTTTGTTTCTAAAGTCCACATGCAAGTGAAATTATACAGTACTTTTCTTTCTGTGTCTGTCTTATTTCACTTAACATAATATTTTCTAGGTTCACTCATGTTGTGGCCAATGGAAAGATCTCCTTTTTAAGGCTGAATAATATTTGTATGTGTCACTATAACGTCTTTATTAATTCATGAACACACGTTGATTGTTTTCATATTTTGTTTATTGTGAATAATGTTGCAATGAATGTGAGAATGCAGATATCTTTATGAGGTGGTGATTTTATTTCCTTTGGGTGTATACCCAGTAAAGAGATTGCTGGATCATATTATAGTTCTAGTTTTAATTTATTTAGGAACTTCTGTACTGTTTTCCACAGTGGCTACAACAATTTTACATTTCTATCAACAGTGTGCCAGGGTTCCCTTTTCTGCATACCTTCATCAACACTGATCCAGTTGTTTTCTGAGAAAAGCCATTCTAACAGATGTGAGGTCCTGCTTTATTCTGGTTTTTATTGTTCATTTCCTTGATGATTAGTGATGTTGCACACCTTTCCATGTACCTTTTGGCCATTTTTATGTCTTCTTTAGAGAAATGTCTATTAAATGTGTTTGCCTACTTTTTTAATCAGGCTATTCGGTTTTGTTTTTTGTTTGTTAGTTTGCTTTTTTGCTGTTGAGTTGTGTGAGTTCCTTATATATTTTAGAGATTAATCCTTTATCAGATATATGGTTTGTAAATATTTTCTCCCAATCTGTTGGCTGCTTTTTCATTTTATTGATTGTTTCCTTTGCTATGCAGAAGCCTATTAGTGTGATGCTTATGTTTATTTTTGCTTTTAGTGCCTGTACTTTTGGTGTCTTATTCCAAAACTTCATTGCCAAGATCAATGTCAAGAAGACTTTCCTATGTTTTATTCTAAAAATTTTAAGGTTCCAGGTCTTATAGAGTTTTAATCCATTTTGATTTGATTTTTGCCTATGATGTAAGGTAAGTGTCCAATTTTATTCTTTTGCATGATGTTATCCAGTTTTCCGACCACCATTTATTGAAGAGACTGTTCTTGCTCCATTGTGTCTTCTTGGTACCCTTGCTCAAAATTAGTGGACTGAAGGGGCTAATTTCTTGTCATTGGATTTTTGAATGATTTTACGTATTCTGAATAGAAGACTTTTATCAGATATAAGATTTGTAAACATTGTCTCCCTGTCTTTAGTTTGTCCTTTTATTTTCTTTAGTATTCTTTTGAAGTACATGCATTATTAATTTGATAAAACCCAATTTATCAGTTTATCCTTTTATGAGTGAGGCTCTCAACATCATACCTAAAAAACTTTTTGCTCAACCAAAGTCTACAAAGAGTTTCTCCTATATTTTCTTCACTAAGTTCTGTAAATTTTTCATTTTGCACTTAGGTTTATGATCTATTTTGAGTTAAATTTTGTATATCATGCAATATATATTGAAGTTTTTAAAAATTTGGATATAAATATGTAATGGTTTCAGTATTGTTGATCAAAATAATTCTGCTCTTTTCATGAGTTGTCTTGCCTTTCTACCTTTGTCAAAAATGAGTTGTCCATATATGTGTGAAAATATTTTTAGACTTTCTAGTTTGATCTGTCTGTTATTTTACACCAATATCACAGTCTTAATTTATCTCGCAATATATTTTAAAATCAGATAGTGTTGGTTTTCCACGTTTATTCTTCCCTTTTCATGTTTTGGCTATTCTAGAGCCTTTGAATTTCCACATGAATTTTAGAATCAGTTTGTCAATTTCCACAAAATGTCTGCTGAGATTTTGACTGGGATTGAGTCTATAAATCATTTTAAGAAAAATTGATTGAAAAATATTCAGTATTCTGTTCCTTGAAATAGATAAATCTCTCAATTCTTTAATTTCTCTTAGCATCATTTATGGTTTTCAGTATACCAATTTTGTGCCTCTTTTGTCAACTTTATTCCTTAGTATTTTGTAATCTTTATGCTCTGTTAGATTATATTGTAGGTTAAATTTTGATTTTTTATTCCCTGTTGCTGGTATATAAAATTATAATTGATTTATAAATGTTATTTATTCTAAATCTTATATAAATTCCCTTATTTGTTCTAGTAACATATTTTCAATTCCATCTGATATTCTACATTGGCAATCATGTCAAATGTGAATAAAACTAATTTTAGTTATTTCTTTCTAATATGGATGCCTTTTATTTTTTCTTCTTAGATTATAGCTTTGGCTAGAATCTCCAGTATGGTTTTGACTAAAAGTAGTAAGACCATTAATCCTTGTCTTGATCCTGATCTTAAGGGAAAAGTATTTGAATTTTTACCATTAGATATAATGGTAGCTGTAGGTTTTTCATAGATACCCTTTATTAGGTTGAGCAAGTTCTCTTATTTTCCTAGAATGCTGAGAGTTTGTATTATGAAAGATTGTTAAATTTTATCAAATGCACTTTTGATATCTATACATATTTTTCTTTTTTAGTTTGTTCATACTGTGAATTACATTGATTGATTTCAAATGTTAAATTAACCTTGCATTCCTGGATGAATTTCACTTTATCACAATGTATTATTCATTATTTAATGTTAGATTCAATTTCAAAATGGCCAAAAGATTTGAACAAATGCTTCACCAAAAAAATTTCACCAATGAAATGAAATAGCTAGTAAATAAGAATATGAAATTATTTTGACATTACTAGTCATTCTGCAAATGCCAATCAAAATTACAATAAGATACCACCCCATACGTACTGGAGTATCTAAAATTTAAAAGAAACTATACCAAATGTTGGCAAGAATGTAAAACAACTGAAACTCTTAAACACTGCTGATGAGAATATAAAATGGTACAACCTCTTTGGAAAAAATTTGGTAGTTTCTTAAAAAGTTAAATGTACACATATCATATGAGAGCCATTCCACTCCCACATGTTTAACCAAGAGAATTGAAAGCCTATGTCCAAAGTGATGAAAATCGATGTTTATAAAAGCTTTGTAAATATCTCAAAACTGAAAACAACTCAAGTTTCTATCAAAATGTAAATGGACAAACCACTTTATAGCCGTACAGTGGAATACTACTCAGCAATATTAAAAAAATGAAATAGTAATATATGCCAAAACATGGATGAATCTCAAAATAAGTTATGAGTGAAAGAAGTTAGACAAAAAAGAGTGCATACTATGTGAGACTATTTTTTAAATGAAAAGAAACTTACAGGAACTGAACATCAATCAATGGTTGTCTGGTGCCATAGTTTGGATTTTTGCCTTCCAAACCTCTTGTTGAAATTTGACACCCAATATTGGAGGTAGGTCCTAATGGGAGGTGTTTGGCTCATGGGGGACAGATCCCTGATGAATGGCTTGGTGCCATTCTCACAATAATGCTTGAATTCTAGCTCTATTAGTTCCCATGACAGCTGGTTGTTGAAACGAATCTGGCACCTCCCTCCTCTCCCACCCTGTCTGGCTTCCTGTCTCTCACCATGCAATCTCTGCACACACACACTGGCTCTCCTTCCCCTTCTGCCATGAGTGGAAGCAGCCCAAAGCCTTCACCAGAAGCAGATGCTGACACGGTACTTCTTGTACAGCCTGCAGAACTGTAAGCCAAGTAACCTTTTCTTGGCAAATTATCCAGCCTTGGGTTTTCCTTTAAAGCAATGCAAGCGGACTAGACAACTGGTAACATAGCAGGGTACAAAGAGGGCAGGAGGAAGGGAGATACAAACGGGCAAGAAGAAACTTTTGGAGATGATGGATATGTTTATTATCTTGATTATAGTGATACTTTTGCACATCAAAAGTACATTTTAAGCATGTTCAGTTTATTTCATCAGTTGTAACTCAATAAAACTGTTAAAAGAGGTTAATAGACCAGGCACGGTGGTTCATGACTATAATCTCAGCCCTTTGGGAGCCCTAGGCAGGTGGATCATCTGAGGTCAGGAGTTTGAGACCAGCCTGGCCAACGTGGTGAAACCACGACTCTACTAAAAATACAAAAATTATCTGGGCATGGTGGCGGGCACCTGTAATCCCAGCCACTTGGGAGGCTGAGGTGGGAGAATCCCTTGAACCCAGGAGGCGGAGGTTGCAGTGAGCTGAGATGGCACCATTGCACTCCAGCCTGGGTGGCAAGAGTGAAACTCTGTCTCAAAAAAA
>NW_012115322.1:2610719-2671328 GCF_000951035.1 Colobus angolensis palliatus | reverse complement strand
CCTTTGTAGGGACATGGATGCAGCTGGAAACCATCATTCTTAGCAAACTATCACAAGAACAGAAAACCAAACACTGCATGTTCTCACTCATAGGTGGGAACTGAATAATGAGATCACTTGGACTCGGGAAGGGGAACATCACACACCGGGGCCTATCATCGGGAAGGGGGAGGGGAGAGGGATTGCACTGGGAGTTATACCTGATGTAAATGACGTGTTGATGGGTGCTGACGAGTTGATGGGTGCAGCACACCAACATGGTACAAGTATACATATGTAACAAACCTGCACGTTATGCACATGTACCCTAGAACTTAAAGTATAATAATGATAAAAAAATTAAATACAATTAAAAAAGAGGTTAATATTATTAATCTATGAATAACTCTCATAATTTACGTAAAAAATAAGCACCAACTGGGAAAACTGGCAAAGAACATGAACAAGAGATGCACAAACAGAAAGAGAGATACAAATTGCTACTACACATTTTAATAATGCAACCTCTCATAATCAAATAAATTTCAAGTAATATATATTTTTATTGAAATAGAAAAATTTTTAAATTATGCTATTTGTTTTGGAAAGAAATGCTTGATGAAAAGGTATTCTTATGCACCCTTATAATAATGAAACTGATACAACCTTTCCAAAGTGCACTTAGACAATATATATTAATCAAGAATGCTAGAAGCAATCAAATACTTTAACCACAGTATTTCCACTCCTAGCAATATATCCAAAGGAAATAATCAGAAAACACATAAAGATTAATGTAATGGAGTCTCAAATTCTGTAACTTCTAACAGAATTTTGGAAATATGTTAATGTCCAAAAACAGAGGGTGGCTTAAAGAATGTAGGATATGTGTAAATGATGAAATACTGTTTAACTAAGTAAAGATAATGTTTTCATACAATATTTAATGAGGTAAAAATACATTGGATGTAATGTTTAGGATCCAAACATATGTTTGCAATCTGGTTCTAAAACTGGTCCGAAAATGTTATCTGTAGCCAGTGATAACAAATGATGTAATTTTTTAATATTCCTCTTTATATCTTTTTCTATTCCTGTTTTTAATCATAAAATATGTGATTTTATAAAGATATGAAATACTTTATGAAGAAAGGAAGACTGTACAAGAAATGACTTGAAATATTTTTTTTTCCCAGAGGACCAAAATAATCTCAGGAAAAAAAATTAACATGCATGATTATATACAATGTCACTTCTCTCATCATGTCAGTCTTACCCCACCCTCTTGTTTTATTGTTTTCTTATACATCATTTCGAAGAACATGAAACTCAACTTTGAGGTTTACTTTAAGGGAGTTGTAGGCAAGCGTTTCGCCTCTAGGAAAGTTAGTTTAAACCAGCCGTAAAGAAAATAAAGGAGAGAATATTGGCAGAAAAATAGATGCAATGGAAAAATTTGAAAGTCAGAGCCAAAAATTTCATGTTTCTCAGGAATTGAAGAGACAGACCTGAAGAAAGGAAGAAAGCAATGATAGCAGTAGTTGCAGAAGACATTTTGATCAGAAAAGAAAACGGTAGTCACTCATATCATGAAGTCTTCTCCTGACTCGAGAAATGGCCAGCTCCAAGTTCTGCTTTGGTCCACTATGATTAGTAATACTGGCTCTGTAATTTGCAAACTTTAATTTCCCTGAGGAATAGTTCTAGGTGCTTTGACAGATCTGAATTATGTCACTCGTTAAGGTTTGGTGACCTTTACCATACATCTTATTTTACGGGCAAGTTAATCAGAACATTGTGTAATTATAATTCCATACTCTCTAATTTATAGTCTTTCTTTTTTTCTTACAAAACAGTGCAACGTTCTTCTTCCTCCCCTACCCATCTTATAAGACCCCGATTTTTGTGAGAGGAATTATTTATTATAGCTTTGATGTAAATGTTTAAACCTCATTTTTGTGGAGGCCTCTCTAACACCTTTTCTAACCTCAATGAATGGCCTGAAGAGCATTTTTCTTTGAGACAAATTGTATCCTACATATTTTCTGGTGTTGAACAACCTGTCACATCCTTACCTGTCAAGGCTAAGCCTTGAATTTACAAGAATTGACACAAACAACTTCAAATCTTTCGATCTTTGATTGTTTAGTCAGACCATTTTAGCTCCTTCCTGCTAGGACTCCTCAAGTGCTCCTGTCACAGGTTTCAGCTCTGATGTTAAACACCTGGCATTTCTGCAGAGTTCAAGGTTTCAAATGTTCAGACAGATGCTTACGTCACGATCACACATCTACACCACTTACTTTCAGTTTCTAAAGACAGAAGAACTCACAGTATTTCCTATAAAAATAACAAAATTATATGACTACTCATTTTAGTTGTATGTATTTCAAAGCAATACTGTAATATTACATTTTAAGTGGCTTAGGAGAGAATCTGCTACATATATACAATATTTCTGAAAAATCTTTATTTTTGGATATTTGTTGGACTTTGTACTGAGTGCCCAACGCACTGCACAAGAATGGTCCCACACTAAGGAATATCACTGTGAAATTTCTAACCACCGGGGACAACGTAAAGATTCCAAACATTCTCAGAAACAAAAGAAATGTTCACATACGAGATATCAAGAATTAGAATGACTTTGGACTTCTCAGCAATAACTAATAGAAGCTTGAAGTCAGTGGAACAGCACTTTCAAAATTCCGCTTGAAAATCCATCCAGACTACCAGTCAAGCCTGAATGTAGAACAAAGACATTTTCAGACCTTCCAGTTATTTAATAAAATGTCTTATCTTCATGATTCCCTAGAAGGTTTCTGAGAGTTTCATCCACTAAACCAATGAACACAAAGATGTGGGTTCCCAGCCAGGACAGAGGCAAGAAGGTTCTAGTGATGGCAGAGGAGGGACTTCCCCAGGGCAGCTGTGCAGTAGGAGATGCCAGTTCAGACTGAAGCAGTTCAGGCGCTATCAAGAGAAATTTATTCAATAAGAAAATTCATTGACCATAGGATACATCTAAAAATACTGAGAGGGGATTTTAAAAATTGGAGGAGTTTGGGGTCTAATTACTAGAGAGTATACAGAAAACTAAGAAAAGCAGAACAATTATTAACTGCAGGGAAAAAAGACTTTTTTTTTAAAAAAAAGGAAAGTTAATCAAGGCATACTGTATAGATCTAATTACACCAACACCGAATATCGCTATACCAAATTAGAAGGACAGGGCGTAAGTGGCAGGGTGGGATGGTACAAAGTTACATTCTTATTCTTTATGGTGAGAAATCAGTATATAAGGCTAAAGAGTAAAATATCAGGAGAACAATAAGCAAGCAACTTAGCTATATAGAGGTAATAGGGGAAAAAAGGGCAAAAAGAGGTGAAAGTGTTTGCCTCTGGATACCTGAGCAGGATGGCTACTATCTTGCTGTCTAAGCCCGTATAAATATTTAACTCTTTTAAATCACATTCATCAATACTTACACGTAGCTCTTGATAAAAACTATACAAAAGAGACTTGGTTGTGAACATGAAAGATAAAAAATAAAAAAAAGCTGATGTCTAGTTTTCTGATTTTGTCATTTTCTTCTTATTACTTCTATTTAGAAATAATTGTCTTGAACACCTTCTTTGTGCTTTTGGCACCCAGAGATACTGGATAGAATCCTTGCTGTTGGGGGTTCATGGTCTCGCAGAAGATATATAGCATATACTAATTTTAAAGGTCGAAAATCTTAAGTATCATGAGAAACAAACATAATGTCATTAAGTTTAGAGGAAAAGCCATCATATCTAGCTGAAGGAGACTCAGTAGAGGAGGCAACATCCAAGCTGTCTTCTATCACTGGGACGCTGTCAAGAGATATATATCCGTGGGGAGGGGAAGAGTAGAGAAAGTTCATGGTGTTTGTATGAGACCTCATGTGGTTAGTTTGTGGTAGCTCAGAGCACGTAAAAGAGGAACTAAGCTGGGAAGGCAGACTGCAAATATACTGTGGAGGCTGGTTCTGCCAGCTTAGAGACTTCTGGGGTTTCAAATACTTTTCCCGTGTACTTTGACCCTTTGTTTTCAGAAATGTAAGTCTGCAGAAAGAGGATGACGGAGTCTAGCTATTGCATTATTCATAAAGCATGCTGTCTCTTAAAGTTCTCACCTTCTGAATCTTCCTATACCCCACAAGAGACTTTACCAGTCTCCCTAATTAAATTTTCATTTCCCAAAGGATTTTTTTTTTTTTTCACGTTATGGGTATTTTTTATACAGGAAAGCTGAGCTGTATTCTTCCCTTAACTCAACCTAAGCTTTGCCCTCCGTTTCAAAAAAAAAAAAAAAAAGTTAGCAAATGCAATGCAAGTAAATACTCTTATCTTCTGGATTCTTTTACATTTCTAGTGATTAATGAAGCAGTTATCACGTGTACTGGATAGGCAAGAACATCAGGTGCACAAAACATTCCTCATATATGATAGGACAGGCTTTCATTGAGGCCCCTTTTGTTCTGCCCTTCTCAATTCCCACTTTTTTATTGAGTTCTGGAATGACAAAATGACTCTTGTCCCAGGGAAGCCCTGTCCTGCATTCCTCAACTCTAGGAGTATGTCAAAAGCTAAATACCCTCTTTAGGGTAGCCTGGGTTAAAGTGCATTACAGACAGGTAGCCCCAGGAAAACTGTAAGAGCAGCCAAGAAGAAAGCCATCAGGGAAACTTTATCCAAGCCTCCCATGTCTCAGATTGCATTACTGCGCTTTGCTTTGATTTCTACCCAGTTAGGTCTCTGCACTCCTTCCTTGGCTTCCTTCTGGTTCTAACCTTTGGATTGTTAACTCCTGTAGACATTTCTCAGGATTGTGTTGTGAATCACTGACCCCTGGGATCTGTCCACAAAGCTTGCTTCCAGAAGATGGATTCAACGGGACCTCTGATATTGCAATCTATGTTAACAGTCTAGCACACCCCAGATTTTTTTTGTACCCAAACTTTGGGCTTGATAGAAGTAAAAACAATAGCCAGGCACAGTGGCTCACATCTGTAATCCCAGCACTTTGGGAGGCTGAGAAGGATGGATCACGAGGTCAGGAGTTCAAGACCAGCCTGACCAAGATGGTGAAACCCCGTCTCTACTAAAAATACAAAAATTAGCCAGGTGTGGTGGCGGGCACCTGTAATCCCAGCTACTTAGGAATTGCTTGCTTGAAGCTGGGAGACAGAGGTTGAGTGAGCTGAGGTCACGCCATCGCACTCCAGCCTGGGTGACAGAGCAAGACTCCGTCTCAAAAAAAAAAAAAAAAAACAAGGCCGGGCGCGGTGGCTCAAGCCTGTAATCCCAGCACTTTGGGAGGCCGAGACGGGCGGATCACGAGGTCAGGAGATCGAGACCATCCTGGCTAACACGGTGAAACCCCGTCTCTACTAAAAAATACCAAAAAACTAGCCGGGCGAGGTGGTGGGCGCCTGTAGTCCCAGCTACTCCGGAGGCTGAGGCAGGAGAATAGCGTGAACCCAGAAGGCGGAGCTTGCAGTGAGCTGAGATCCGGCCACTGCACTCCAGCCTGGGTGACAGAGCGAGACTCCGTCTCAAAAAAAAAAAAAAAAAAAAAAAAAAAAAGAATGACAGACTGATTTAAGAGTGAAGTCTATTTAACCAGTGTACTCATTGAATAATGCCGCTCCTTCAGGGACAGGGTCTTTTATTTTCATCACCTCCTCATTAGTTTCTATGGAGCACAGCTAAATATTTGGGGCTAGCAAGCCCAAGGTTTCTACTGGTTACTATTTGACCAGAATTTGGGGTAAGAATCTCATAGCAGCCAGAATGGCTATTATTATAAAGTCAAAATAACAATAGATGCTTGTGAGGTTGTGGAGAAAAAGGAAAGCTTATATACCGTTGGTAGGACTGTAATTTAGTTCAACCATTGTGGAATACAGGTGGTGATTCCTCAAATACCTAAAGACAAAAACACATTTGACCCACCAATCTCATTACTGGGTATATACCCAAAAGAATATAAATCACTGTATTATAAAAATACATGCATGCATATGTTCATTGCAGCACTATTCACAATAGCAAAGACATGGAATCAACCCAAATGCCCATCAATGATAGACTTTATAAAGAAAATGTGGTACATATACACCATACAATACTGTGCAGCCATAAAAAAGAATGAGATCATGTCCTTTGCAGTGACATGGATGGAGCTGGAGGTCACTATCCTTAGCAAACTAATGCAGGAACAGAAAACCAAATACCACATGTTCTCACTTATAAGTGGGAGCTAAATGATGAGAACACATGGACACGCAGAGGGGAGCAACACACACTGGGGCCTTTTGGAGGGTGGAGGGCAGAAAGAGACAGGGGATCAGAAAAATATAACTAACGGATACTAGGCTTAATACCCAAGTGATGAAATAATCTGTACAACAAACTCCATAACACACATTTACCTTGTATCAAACCTGCACATGTACCCTTGAACTTAAAATAAAAGTTAAAAAATAAAAAGAATTTGGGGTAAGAGCACTACTATTTAACCCCTGATGTAATGCTGAAGCCTTTACACCAGCATCAGGGTCTTTACAAAGATGAAGGTCAGGGAGCAGAGTTGATCCATTTATGGGCTCAGATAGAGAAATCATGATGATGACTGAAAATCTGAGTAACTGCTCCTTCTAGTTAACAGCTGAAAATCTGAGTACCTGCTCCATCTAGTTAATATTTGGATCCAAATAAAAACAAGATAAATTATGAAACTAAGAAAAACATAAGCAGAGAACGAGGAAAGAAGAAATGGCAACCAACCACGTGTCAGTCACTGATTTAGGACTACATTTACATTGTCTCATTAAGCAGAAAGGATACACAAAAACATTTCTTGAACACTTTATTAGTCCACTTTGGTTCTAGTGGTAAGCAACACCAAAATCTCAGTGATTTTTAACAATAAGCCATATGTATCTTGCTCTGGAGTCCGAGGTTGGCCCTGACTCTGCTAGGCTCAGCTGGACTCAGCTAGGCTTGGACATACTCCACATGTCTTCTGATTTTGGGAGAACTAATTAGGGTGTGCTTTTTATGGTGGAGGGGAGAATCTCAAGAGGAATGAGCAGAATCCCATGCTACCTGTATAAGTCTCTTCTCAGAACTATAACTTCCACTCATAGTCTACTGTTTAAGGCAAGTCACATGGCCAAGCCAGGACAGAAGGCGATGGAATGAGGATGCTAGGGTCAGCATGGATAAGTCACATGACAATGGGCTGGTAAGTTTTATCCTAACCAAGTGTTACGGGATATTGTTGGAAGCAATAATCCAATCTATCTCAATCTCCCACCCACTCCCCTTCTTTCTAAAATTTCTCTTCACTACAATAGCATTTAGAAATAAGAGGTATACCTGGCTTTATCAGCAAGTGAATGAAGACTTTGAAAGATTAACTAATCTGCCCAAGGACTGGCAAGGGTCAAATGAGGGACGGACTTAAACCTAACCTGTCTGAGTCTCAAATCTATATTCTTTTCCCAACACTTTTGTCTAGAGAATCTCCAAGTCTAAGATTTAAAAAAATCTAAGACAATGAGAGATACATTATGCATAAAGTAGAATTGTAGGAATCATTTCCCTGCAGAGTAAAAATATAAAATTAATTCGGCTTAATGAGTCTAAACGTTAGAAACAATTTTCTTAGAGATTGTCTTTCATAATACCACCCTTTGGAAGGATATGGTAGGATGAGGTAATGATTAGAGTGAGTCTTTAACAAAATTGTAAAGAAAGTTTTCTTTTCATGACCTTTTGTCCTTCTTTTATTTATTTCTTAATTCATCAGAGGTCCTGCTATCTGCCCCAGAAGCCGGCTACACATAACTCCTTGTTGCAGTTCCTTCTTTGTGCCTGCCCTCCTGACAAATGTCCAAGTCACAGAATGTTCTTCTCTTCTGTATAGCACAAAATCTCCACATTATCAGTGTTTCCATCAGAAGGTATACATTTTGAAAGAGGATTCCTGAAAATAATGTCTAGCCTCAGATAATATGTTTCTTATGACCTGGGGTCTAATGTTAAAAGAAGTAAATTTGAGTACACAGAACTTTCTGACACCTCTACAACCAAGTGTGTATACTTCAATTAATTTGTAAGCATAAAAAATGATTTAATTCTTGTGAAGGGGGCAAAAGCCCTTCTTTCTCATTCATGGTCAAATGTCAAGTGGATTTTATGCTTTCTTGGAAATGGATGTGTGGTTGCCAGTTGGAATGACACTTTACCTTTTTTTCCCATGAGATGCTTCTTTTATTTATTTATTTATTTATTTATTTATTTAAGAGGGAGCCTCACTCTGACATCCAGGCTGGAGTGCAGTGGTATGATCTTGGCTCACTGCAACCTCCACCTCATGGGTTCAAGCGATTCTCCTGCCTCAGCCTCACCATTAGCTGAGATGACGGGCACCTGCCACCATGCCTGGTTAATTTTTGTATTTTAGTAGAGACGGAGTTTCACCATGTTGGCTAGGATGGTCTCAAACTCCTGACCTCAGGTAATCTGACCACCTTAGCCTCCCAAAGTGCTAGGATTACAGGTGTGAGCCACTGCAGCCAGCCAAGATGCTTCTTATTTGATAAAAAAAATAAAAAGGTTTGGTATGTTGACTTGGGAAAAACCATTCTATGCATATTGATGGGGAGGAATAGTCACCGAGAGCACTGCTTTCATGAGCTCTACCAAAGTATCTTCCCTAGCCCTCTACTCCACTGAAACAGAGGCTCTTCCCTCTAAGGGAGGTAGGAGAATGGGGGAAAAGAGAGGGTGATGACAGTTCTTGCCTCCATGTTTCTCTGGTTAATCTGAATGCAGGTTTTCTAGCCAGTAAACTGTAAAATCAAGCTCATTATAATTTTGAAAAGAGAGATTAATCCACAATGTTCTTATTTTGTGCCTAGCACATAGTTGGTATTCAATGTCTATGTGCTGAATGAATGAATGAATGAGTGAATACATTGGTGAGTATTAATCAGGGCTTAAAGTCCATTGCACATGTAAGAGGACTTTCGTTTCTGTTTATTCAATACTTGCACATTCAGAAATATTTTAAAAATACCTTATAAGGTTTGTGATTTAAAATGGTACCTCAGCCATCATAAATGCTATTGCCAACTGGAATATATTTGTGACAATTTTCTTTAAAAGTCAGTAGTGTGAGCCACGATGCTTTGCTTTTACATGCTTGTATATACATTGCCAAAGTATTTTTATGATACTATAGAATTCTGAATAAATTATCAGGAGAGGAGCCACTATCTTTGTGAATTGTGGAAATGAAATTTGCTCATTTAAAAAGACACATCTAGAGTGTAAGAAATGTTTTATTGATACAGAATATACTCAAGCATACACACACTGCAGACATTTTAGATGGCAGCAAGTGCTTCTTTCAAATGTTGCCTTTCGACACCTTGGTTGACTGATCTTATGGTATGGTTTGGTGGGAAGGGAATACAGGTCAATAAGCGGAGAGTGGTGTGGTAGAGAGAGGACAAAGAGTGAATAAGTGGATCACTGCTAATGTCAGAATTCCTGAAATGCCTGAGATGCCTGGAGCATTCCTGCTGGAGATTGAAATAACATAACAGAGTGACCCCAGCTCTGGAGATTCTTGCCTCATTTATTTTGCATTGGAAGTCACAGTAAAAATGGTTCTTAGCCTCACTTGAGCACTGACCTACCCTTAAATCGAAAGAAACCAATAACTGTTATACTTACAATCCCCAATGCCAATATGTCTTAAAAAATATGTTGTGAAGGAAAAGGAAGGAAGAAAAAAAACAGCTTTCATGAGCATAACTTATCTTTGACTGTCACAAAATCAATAGGCTTTACAGAGCAGAGGAAAGTCAATAGCTCAGCATTCATAATAAAGATTGGTTTGGGTGATTTGTCTCTCTCTAATAAGGCAGGCCTTGGACCCCAGCTTCCCTTCCTTTAAAACTCAAAATGGGTGGGGATTTCTTCATCACCGCCAAGTCTTCTTGCTTGTCTATTGTCAGGACTTTACAATGGTACTGCTTGTCTAGTCGAGCCTTGCTTCACCCAGGAGAACAGACCGCACACTAGGGTGTGCAGTAACAGATGCTCAGCTTTATACCAACATTCAGCCTTCCTCAGCCTGCCTGACAGCCTTTTCATGCATCATGGATTCATCTGTTTCAATGAGAAACCCAGAGCAATGCTGCAAGTATTTGTGTGTGTTTTTTGAGAGAGACTACTGTATAGAATGTGTTCAGATATTCGCTCTGGAAACTGTGCCCATTGCAGAAAAATGTGAACAAGATGTGAGTGCCCTGGCCTGACCCAACTCTTATCTGAGGAAGTTAATGCCCAGACACCCATTGATATGTTCAGATCAAGTGGAGAGATAGAGGACAAGGAAGGATGAAGAAGCTGATTATCACAGGTGGTGTGCCACACCCAAGGCTTGCCAGCCCCGAGGCTGTACCACACCTAACACAGGTCCTTGAACATGGCAGGAAATCAACAGATGTCAGCTGAATTGAGGTAAAAGTCTAGCATATAACTGGGCATGGTGGCTCACACCTGTAATCCCAGAACTCTGGGAGGCCAAGGCAGGTGGATCACCTGAAGTCAGGAGTTCAAGACCAGCCCGGCAAACATGGTGAAACCCTGTCTCTACAAAAATTAGCTGGGATCCCAGCACTTTGGGAGGCCGAGGCGGGCGGATCACAAGGTCAGGAGATCGAGACCATCCTGGCTAACACAATGAAACCCCGTCTCTACTAAAAATACAAAAAATTAGCCGGGCACAGTGGCGGGCGCCTGTAGTCCCAGCTACTCAGGAGGCTGAGGCAGGAGAATCGCTTGAACTGAAAGGGCATACCACAAGAATATTTCACGTCAAAGCCTTTTGTAAAGTGTGTACCCACCCCATTGCTAAACCTAGCAACAAAGTGAAATAGGGCAAGGTTGAAAAACAACCCCCAGGACTAACTCAGACAAACAATTCCAGGAAACCAGAAACCAGAACAGACCGGGTAAACGAGCCCTGCCCTGCAAGCCTCTGATAAACATCACCAGTGTTTCAAAAGAGTAACTGAAATATCAGAAATGGCAGGAACCAATCATAATCAGCCAAGTTGCCTTGTTCAAATGTCAGCCAATCATACGTCTGATTTGTACAAAATCCCCTATGACTCTGTGCCTGTTTACCCCTGACTATATAACGCTGTCCTGAGCCCAGCTGGGGAGCTCTTCCGCTCGTTGCACGACCAGCGTAAGAGTTCCAGGTTCAAACCTGCAATAAAGATCCTTGCCGTTTGGCTTTGACTCCAAACTCTGGTGGTCTTCTCTGGGGAATAAACCAGTCTGGGCATAACAGAACTCGGGAGGCAGAGATTACAATGAGCCGAGACTGAGCCACTGAACTCCAGTCTGGGAGACAGAGACTCCATCTCAAAAAACAAATAAACAAAAAAAAAAGTCTAGCATATATCAAATTCCTAACATGTGCCACTCTCTTTACATATTAGTCCTTATCTTCATAGCATGCCGAAAAACAGATGTATTATTGCTGTAATTCTCTGCTGTGCCAAAAACAAAAACAAACAAACAAACAAAAAACCCCAAATACAGAGGTTAAAAAATGGGCCCAAGGCCGGGCGCGGTGGCTCAAGCCTGTAATCCCAGCACTTTGGGAGGCCGAGATGGGCGGATCACGAGGTCAGGAGATCGAGACCATCCTGGCTAACACAATGAAACCCCGTCTCTACTAAAAATACAAAAAAAAAACTAGCCGGGCGAGGTGGCGGGCGCCTGTAGTCCCAGCTACTCGGGAGGCTGAGGCAGGAGAATGGCATAAACCTGGGGGGCGGAGCTTGCAGTGAGCTGAGATCCAGCCGCTGCACTCCAGCCTGGGCGAGAGAGCGAGACTCCATCTCAAAAAAAAAAAAATGGGCCCAAAGTCATACAGATAGCCTGGGTTAGAGGCAGGACTCAAATCAACACCTCCCTGACTCTGAGGCCACATCCTTTCAACTACTTCAGAAGCCTTCTCTTAGCGACATTATCAGACCAAGGAAGGAGCAAGCTGGGCCTAAGTTAAATGACACTGCTCTAGAGTTGCAAGCATTAGGGACCTCCTCAGACTTAAGCCTCTATAACTCTACTGGACCTGAAAACCTAGATTTTAGTTTTGCTTCTGCCACTAACGCATGGTATGATCTTATGCAAGTTGACTTTCTTGAACCCAGGGTTCCTTTCTATAAAATGGCAGTTAAGAATCCCTATCCTACCTCCTTTCTCTGTGTGGACACATGAGAAGAATAATGTACAAGCACAGAAATTCTCACTTGACTTCACCAATATGTTCCTAGAAACTGCGACTTTAAGCAAAATGTACTGCAGGCCCTAGAATCATATCATTTCTTACAGCATTGTTTCATGATAATGTTGATGAGAAAAAACAAACAAACAAACAAACATTGGTTTAGTTCTATGTTATTTCACTTAAAGTTGCAGTAGATGAATCCTGGGTAGTCTAGAAATGTAGGCTAGCAGTGGTAGCTGGGGTAGAGCACTGTCTGGGAATAGAGGGAAGAGTAACCAACAGAACAATGGAGCCATAGAGCACTACCAGAAGGGTGGCAGCTGTCTCTCCTTCCAAAGCTTCTCCAATGGGCCCTCTTGAAAAAGCAGAAAATAAACAATAGTAAGTCAATAAGTAACCATTGCATACTTGCTCAGTATTCACCTTTTGTCAATCTGGGAGCCCCCTGCAGTGTGGATTGAAGGATTGGAGGCTAGGGCCACCACCGAGAAATAAGTTAATGGAATCTGCCGAGCATGGCAGCAGACAGGACATTTAAGAGGTAAGAGCTATAGAGCCACTGACCCCTCATCTAGCCTCACTAGGCAGGAACCCCTCTCCTGACTAATCCCACCTGCATTCCAAGAGTGACTCTGGCCCAGTGCTGCCACGGGACAAGAAGGTTGGCTGTCTTCCCCAGGATAGGCAGCTGGCAGATGAGCTGAGAGAGATTTAAGAAAGAAGATGAAACCAGCACGCGGAACCATGGAAACAGCTGTTAGTTACTTGAAACATGATGAGTGAAAGAGCATGGAGCACATGCCAGCGTCAACCTGTTCCCCCACATGTTTTAAAACCTCAGGGCCTAAAGACGGACATAGATAGGGGAGAAAAAATGAAGATACGCCTGTGTTAAGACCATCAATGGTGCTACATACGTTGTGTGTGTTAGGACTGGGTTTACTGTGAGTAACAGAAAATTAAAAATGGCTTAAGTATGATAGAAGTGTATTTCTGTCATACATGCACACACGTGGTCTGAAGATGAAAGACTGATAGAATGGCATCACAAAGTCCTAAGGAAATGGCTCCTTCTCTCATGCTGTTGCACCATCCTATCTTCAGCCTGTGACACTTATCTGATGGTCCACGATAAAGATTCAAACTCTAACCATCATCCCTGAATTCCAGCCAGTGGAAAAGAGGAAGTGAGAAAGACACGTAATTCCCTGTTTCCTTCAGTGAACTCAAGAGTCTCACATGACACTTCTACTTAGAGCTCAATGGCCAAAACCTGTGGCCTGATGCAGCTGTGAGGGCCATTCTTGGCCACGTTCCCAGCTGAAATGTGTCTGTTCTGCCTTAAGGAAGGAAGGAAGGATGGATAGTAGGAGACCATATGCAGTTCTGTTACACAGCCATAATTAAAAATAATCTCAAAGTTTCTTCACCATAACCCTTAGAAGAGACTGGCAGAAAAGACCAATGACTCTTTCCCACTGTACCCAGATGGCTGACAATCAGCCTAGAGATACTAGTCAACAGGTTGAACATGGATATACGGCAATCCACCAACTGAATTTACTTCAGAAGGTTTAAAAAACAAAACTTCTAAGGAAAGCAGAAAAAGAAAGAAGGGGAAAAAACTGGACAATTGATTAGATGTGGGAATTTTAGTACTGCAAGTAGCCTGACAGACATACACAGAAGTCCCTGGGAATCAGTTCTTGGTGTTTGTCTAAAAGGCACAACCCTACACACACATACATAGACCTACACACATATACCCCTCAAACTCATATTGTTGCATGTCCACATGCTGATGCCAGGGCTGTCTATGTGGGACTTGGTCACGACTAACTCTTAAGACGTACTGTCATTTCACAAAAGATGATTTCTATAAATGCAACTTTCTTAGCACCATATTACTCCTTTGGTCACCAACAATCATGAACATGTAAAATATGTATTATCTGTGACTTTCTTTAAAAGTGCAAAACATATATTGAATGTAGAAGTGTTTTTCTCTTCTATCTTCTATTGCTGAAGGTGGTGGATAGGAGTAAAATTTTTTGACCCTTGCTTAAAAAGAAGATTTGGGGATTTGGGAGTTTGTGACAGCCTTTTCACAGATCTGGTGAACCAGCTAATCAGACTGCCAGTGAACTTATTGCTGCACAAAGAAAAATTATATATTTTTTCAGATAAGCAATTTCTACAAAGTGGATAAGTTAGTGTTAGATGACATATCATTAAAAATACTCATTACATGAATAGCTCAAAAACCTTTGGAATGTATTATAAGTGCAGAGCCAATGAGAAGGACCACTGTCTTTTAGAAAAAGTAAGTTTAACTGCTTATTTTAATTACAAATAGTGATGAATTAGCAAAAAAAATTTATTTCTTTCCTTAAAAGAAGTGCTGAATCTTCGTGAACTAATTATTTAAAAATTGCCAATGCAAGAGAAATATAATATACAGTAATGTTCACCAAATATTTAATTTGTTTCTCTACATTCTTCAGTTTTCTTGCTATTAGGCAAGACTAGTTTTGCCTAATAAAATATAAATAGATGCAGCTTAATACTTCCAGTCTCAGGCAGTAAAAAGTGCAAGAGCAGGCCGGGTGCAGTGCTCACGTATTCATGCCTGCAATCCCAGCACTTTGGAAGGCCAAGGCGGGCAGATCATGAGGTCAGGAGATCAAGACCATCCTGGCCAACATGGTGAAACCCTGTCTTTACTAAAAATACAAAAATTAGCTAGACATGGTGGTGTGTACCTGTAATCCCAGCTACTCGAGAGGCTGAGGCAGGAGAATCACTTGAACCAGGGAGCTGGAGGTTGTAGTGAACTGAGATTAGGCCACTGCACTCCAGTCTGGCAACACAGCAAGATTCATTTCAAAAAAAAAAAAGTACATGGACAATTCTCTGATTTTTCTCCTTTCCCCTGTCATTGTGACTGAGAAGGTCTTGTATTACAGATATTAGAACTACAAACTGATATACCCAACTTTTTAAGTGATTCTTTTGTTTTTGTTATTTATTTATTTATTTTGAGGCAGAGTCTCACTCTGTCACCCAGGCTGGAGGGCAGTGGGGCTATCTTGGCTCACTGCAACCTTTGTCTCCCAGGTTCAAGCAATTCTCTTGTCTAAGCCACCCGAGTAGGTGGGATTATAGGTGCCCACCGCCACACCCATCTAATTTTTGTAGTTTTAGTAGAGACAGGGTTTCACCAAGTCAGCCACGTTGGTCTCAAACTCCTGAGCTCAAGGGATCTGCCTGCCTCAGTCTCCCAAAGAGTTGGGATTACAGGCATGAGCCACCGTGCCTGGCCCTTTCTGAGTAATTCTATGGAGCAGAACTCCGATGGACCAATGTGAGATGTGTAGCATGAATAATAAATTCACTTTTGTTATGCTTCTCTGATGAGATTGTCTATTACCACAGCACAATTTAGCCAATTCTGTCTAAAATAAAGATCAACTAATCAAATATCTTGGGGAGAACCAAGCTCTGAAATTAAAAATGAAACAAAGTCTCAAAATCTCAGGTTCTCAATAGTTCTCTAAGCAGGAATTTTGCTTTAATTAGGTAAAGTTATTGCTAAAGTGTTCTATCTAGCCTTAACTCAAGCTGTTTTATCTAACTGCCAAAATATATTTCTCTGAAATAGCTCTGGATTATTTGTGTGTCAACCAAGTCTACAAAATGGTTTTATATATATATATATATTTTTTTTTTTTTTTTGACTGGGCTACTTGACCATTAAGTTGAATACAATTTTAGGGTAGAGTCCTCTCTTGGATGCCTGATCTGTTCTCTGATAGGAAATTCAGCCTGTGCAGGCCAAATCTTTGATAAAGGAAATTATCATGGGTTAGGAAGAATACATTTCATGAATTCTGCCAAATTGCAAAATCTGCTCTGATCATATATTGGAAAAATCCTCAATTAGGACCCAAACTACAAAATGTTAACAAGTCAAATTAGGAACTAAGAATGATAGTGAATTGGCTGCCTGAAATAATGAATTGATGGGGCCTGTGTCAAACTGCTGAGAAGGGCTTTTATTGTAATTAGCCTAAGGCATCTAGGTGTCAACCCTAAGCCCCTAAGGGTGCTCTCTAATTTCCTCGGCTTTTCATAGCCCAGAGACTTGAAGCCACCTTCTAGGAAAAAGGTAACATTTGTTGAGTATCTACAGTGAGCTAAATCAGGAGTCCCCAAGCCCCAGGCCACATACCGGTAGGAACTGGACCACACAGTAGGAGGTGAGCAGTGGCTGAGCCAAGAAGCTTCAACTGTATTTACAGCTGCTCCCTATTGCTCCAATTACCTCCTGAGCTCCACCTCCTGTCAGATTAACGGAGACATTCAATTCTCACAGGAGCACAAGCCTTATTGTGAACTGTTCATGCACGTGAGGGATCTAGCTTGTGTAAGCTACTTAAGAATCTAATGCCTGATGATCTGAGGTGGAACAGTTTCATCCCAAACTCCATCTCCCTGTTACTGGAAAGGGGTCCAGATCCAGACCACAAGAGGAGTTCTTGGATCTCACACAAAAAAGAATTCAGGGTAAGTCTGTAAAGTAAATGGAGTTTATTAGGAAAGTAAAGAATAAAAGAATGGCTACTCTATAGACACAGCAGCCCTGAAGGCAGCTGGTTGCCCATTTTTATGGTTATTTCTTGATTATATGCAAAATAAGGGGTGGATTATTCATGCCTTCCATATTTAGACCATACAGGGTAAACTCCTGAGGTTGCCGTGGCATCTGTAAACTGTCATGGCGCTGGTGGGAGTGTAGCAGTGAGGATGACCAGAGGTCACTCTAGTGGCCATCTTGGTTTTGGTGGGATTTGACTGGCTCCTTTACTGCAACCTGTTTTATCAGCAAGGTCTTTATGAGCTGTATCTTGTGCCGACTTCCTATCTCATCCTGTGACTTAGAATACCTTAATGGTGTGGGAATGCAGCCCAGCAGGTCTCAGCCTTATTTTACCCAGCTCCTATTCAAGATGGAGTTGCTCTGGTTCACATGCCTCTGACACCCCTACTCCCATGCCAAAAAGGTTGGGGGCTGCTGTGCAAAATACTTCACTATACGTTTTCTAAAGTAGGTTTCCATTTTACAGAAAAAACTGAGGCTGCAAGTAGTATCTGGGAGTAGTATCTCAAGAGACAGGGTCAGGATTCAACCTGGGTCCAGGCCTTCCCATCATCGTATGTGGCAACATTGGCCAGCATGTAAATAAGTCTACATATCTGTATTCAACTTAATGGAAATCTTCTGGCAGGAGGTCCTAATAAAAATTGATATCATGTTTTTAACCAAAATATCTGAGTGTGTATGGATGCATAACATCACAGTCTCAATATGAAAAATGTACAGATTTTGGTGAAATTGTACTTTGGAATGGAAGAAACAGTAAGGCAACTCCAGGAGACAAGATTAAATTAAACATTAAACATTAAATTCTTGCTGCACAATCAATAAGGAGGATGCTGGTGGAAGAATGCTAAAAGTTATAATTAAAACTAACACTGACACCTTGCTGGTGAGGACTCAGCACAGTGGAAAACATTTCTTTGTTCTACTCTCAATGCAGATTTTGCTTCTGAATAATGCAATTAAAATGTGTTTAGATTTTTGCCTTTATCTTAAAAAAATGTATCAAAGAAAAGAACATAGACGGGAATCTAAGATATAGTACTTTAATCTCATTCTTTTTAATTAGAATTTGAAAACAATAGTTTTCTTAATGTACGTTCTTGATAAATAATCTTTCTGGTCATTGCAAATCCCCTTTCTTGGATATGTGATATGTATTTAGTCAGTGGATTTATGCCTATTGCATATGAGCAATATTCATCTCATCTTTACCTTTGATTCTTACATTATGCAAACATGTAGAGACTTAAATCTTCCACTGAGGGCCTGGGGACAGGGGTAGGCTAAGAGAGTTAAAACAGGAAAGATGATCTTTCTGCTGTTTCTGTAACTCTGCCATCTGTTTCTGTGCTTTTTAAGCAGAGACAACTGGTATACCAACTCTACATGGGCCATGAGCTTCCTGAAAAAAGATTCTGAGCCCCTGGACCCAGGGGGCTTGAAGGAGGGGATGCTGCTAGGAGTTTGTTCTCTTAGGCTGAGGGAAGCCTCTTTCATTCACTTCCAGTGCTGTGCAAATACTATCCTTTTCCCATTGTGTACTATTTCTTAAAAGGTCTGAAAAACAGTGACTTAGAAGATGCAATTTTTGATCTGTTTTCTTAACAATTAAATTGCTAAAATTAATCTGACTTTCTAAATGCAGGATGGTAATGTTTTCATGTGAATAAGCCTGATTTTACTTTAATAAATTTCATCGGTAAAAATATGGTTCAGTGAGAACTGAAAAGCAAATGTTACTGAAAGGAAACAACACGTTGCCTGAATCTCAGTAGGTAGCCAAGATATATTACCTTTCTTTTTCCCTTCCCTCTTAATCCTAATTTGTATCTGTGCTAAATGCTCACTAGGGTTTAAGTACTTTGTGGTCAGGCACCAGTATCTACAGAGCCCAGAAAACTATGTGATGCATTAAATGTTTCTTAAATGAAAGACTTTCATTTCCTTATTAAAGAATTTTTATATGTACTTTCACATTTTAATTTTTTTCCAACTTCCTAAGAATTAGGGGACTATAGATGATACTTTTGGGTTTCAATCTCACTTCAACATTTCCTGTTACATCATTCACTGTGATTTCCCATTTCACTGAAATCATTCTCCAATTTCTGTTGGGAAATCACACACACACAAAAAAATTATCCTTATGCTCTGCTCTGGCTCTATGTTCTTCTACAGAATATGGTTTTGATAGATAAACAAAGGTTTAAAATGCTTTCTTCTTTTATGTGTTTGCTTAAAATGTTCAAAGTCTCAACTTACTTAAGACTACTATAACCTGAAGTAAGAACTAGTTATTTAAAAAGAAAGAAAGAAAAAAAAACAGTAGTTATTAATCCAAAGCTTAGATGTGCGAATCTACCAAAGAGGTTTCTATTTGTCACTGTGTTCTCTTTTTTGTTTTGTCTGTCGTATCATAAGGGAGCTGAAAATGTAATTTCCTAGTTACCTAAGTAAGCAAAGATTAACACAATGATTATAGTTTTCCTAGCTTTTCAGAATATATTATAGTAGATCTTTTCTTGCTCTCCAAGTTCGTTTTTGTTTTCTTTTTAATCTCCCTCTCTTTCTATATTAACATTGTAAACTATCATCTTCTAGCCATTTTGAGGGAATGGTATTTTTCTTTCTTTTTTTTTTTTTTTTGGCAAACAATAAAATTAGTTCAAAACCTTTGTTTCAAAGCAAAGCAAGGCTCTACTCTTCTACCTGCCTTTATTCTGGGAAAAGCAAAACAAACCAAACGTTCTCTCCTGTTACTCTCGGTCTTGTCTTTGAAATATTTGTACAGTAGCTGATCTCTGTTAGGCCCCCTCTTGCCCTGAATAAAACTTCTATTTATAGTGTCTATACGTAATCCCAAAATGAAGGGAAAGGGAGAAGAAAATTATATGCATAGAGCTTTATTTAGTCATCAGAATCAGAACCCAAAAGTGAGCTGGTCAACCAAAACAATGGGTGGTGGATAGGGCTGGAGAGTGTATTGCTCTCAATATAAAGATAGCCTGTTTTCTGTTTATACCACTAAGTAACTCTCGATCTGCTCTTAGCCCTATTGAGCAGGAGGTGATATCAATAATGATATAAATCACTACTGCTGTGCAGCTAGGAAAGTGTTCCAGGGTGATCAGTTCATTCCAGCTTCAACAGAGAGTGGATAAGGCTGAGTGCAGATGCTTTCAAAGGCTTGTTGTAAAACTGAGGCCCATTAAAGACAACAAATAGGTAACATCAGGGAGTTTTCAGCTCATGAAACCAGATTCAGCCATCTTATGTGTGTGTTCTGATCGCCCCCTAACTGCTCATCTTCCTGACACGAGCCTGCTGTCTCTACGGTCTTCCACACTGACCTATTAAAAGCACAAGTCTGATGATGAAGTCTCAAAGACAAAGTCCCAAAGTCTACTGTACACCAAAAAATACTTTTTATAAGATTCGCCTGCCTACGTCTTGACTGTTATCTCCACCTACCACTCATTATTTCTTCAGCAATATCAAACTCTTTATAGTTCTTTGAAGTTTGACCTCTGTGTTTTTTTATTTGTCTATTTGTTTGTTTCTATCCTGGAAAGCCACTTGTCCTTCTGTGTCCCCAGGAGCCAATCACTTCCTTCTTTGTGCTATCTTTGCACTTTGCGCATATATTTTTTATTGCATCTGTCACAGTATATCAAGTTATTTATTGACAAGTCTCTTCTGTACTGCAAACTTCCACATATAGCTATGTAAGATTTTTCCTGTCACAACTCCAGAAAACTCTATTCACTTTGTAGAATATATCGCTTGTCAGTGTGACAGCTCTGCCTTTACTACTAATATTAATAACAATAGCTGCTACTTATTGGACATAGGCCAAAGTCATCTCCTTTTTTATTTTTTTGAGTCAGAGTCTCACCCTGTCACCCAGGCTGGAGTGCAATGGCACAATCTCACCTCACTGCAACCTCCGCCTCCTGGGTTTAAGCAATTCTCCTACCTCAGCCTCCCGAGTAGCTGAGATTACAGGCACCCGCCACCATGCCCGGCTAGGTTTTTGTATTTTTAGTAGATGGGTTTCTCCATGTTAGTCAGGCTGGTCTCAAACTCCTGACCTCAGGTGATCTGCCCACCTCGGCCTCCCAAAGCTCTGGGATTACAGGTGTGAGCCACCATGCCCAGCTAGTCATCTCATTTTATCTGCACAATAAAATCATCAAGTGAGCACTATTCCTACCTCCAGTTTATTGATGAGGAAACTCAAGAGCATAGAGCAAAAGTTGCCCCAGGTCTCGTTGTAGGTTGTGACTGCTTCGAGAGCAAGGTCTGAGCCTAATTCTTCCACTCTCTCTGGTGCTTAGCATAGCATCTAGAACACAGGGTCAACCAAACACATGTTGAGATGAGTGAATAAATGAATAAATGGGAAGTTTAAAAGAGAAGGTGCTAACTCTCTTCAACTACTGGAAGGGCTTTGTGGAAACCGGGACACTTTTGGTTATGTGAAAACCTGGAATGTGATTTAGTTCAGGCAAAAGGGAAGTCATAGACTCAAAGAATTTGAATAGTGTAGGTGGGTCCCAGAATGAGGGCAAATTCTCTGCTATTCCTTCAACAGTTGTCTGTTGAGCACGTAGTCAATGTCAGGCTCCCTGAGAGTTTGGGATACATCAGATCTCTGCCATCCTGGAGCTTATATTCTGGTAGAGGGAGACAAATAATAAAAACAGGCATAACAGTTAAGGTCTGTAGCATATTAAGGCAATATGAGCTATTGGGAAGAGGGAACTTAGAGCAGAGCAAAGGTGATGGAGAGTAAGACTGTGGTGTTCAGTGGGAAATCTGGGAAGGAAACAGTGAAAATTGAGCAAATACTTGAAAGGGATGAAGGTTAGCCAGGGGAATATCAAAGTAAGAACAGCCTTGGTCAGAAAGAATATCCCAGGTGTAGTCCCTAAAGTAAGAGAGTGTCTGGAATTCCAAGAGACAGTGAGGAAGCAATTTATCTGGAGTGGGGTTACCAGATAAATACAGGATCCCCGTTGAGTTTCCATTTTGAGGAGTCACTGTTATAGTCGGTAGTCAGTAAAGTATCTGTGGTAATATAAAATTACAAGTATTGCATTTGCATGGAACATGGTTACGCTTAAAAAATATTCATTTTTTAAATCTGATGTTCACACGTTAATTAAGTGTCCTGTATCTGTATTGCTTGATCTGGCAGCCCTAATCTGGATCAGAGTGAGAACAGGAGAAAGGTCTGTGTCTTGAGTCTCTGCCTCTCTCTGCCCATAGCTGTTATTTCACTACACACCAGTCCATCTTCCCCCATATGGAGGGAAACTTCAGGGCATCAGAGCTTAATCCCACAAATTTTTCCATCAAAGAAGTCTAATTCACATGCACGGGAGGACTCTGAGTGACACAATATGAGCCAGGGACATTGTGATAAACAGGACTAGGTACTGTGAGAGACTCAGCTTGGAGCAATCACATTGGACGGGGCAGCTCCCATAGGACCCGCATGACTGTGGCTGAGAGAAGGAAAAAGTGTGTAGAGGGAGGTGGGCAGACACAGGATTTCCACACTTAGACACCTTGGCAGCTCCACGGTAGTAACTGCTTAATCAGATCCTCTGGTGGATAGAGATAACCACGTTACTTAAATAAAACCCACAGGGAACCTTCCAAATTCAAAGGTTTGAATGGATTTGAAATGTATTGCCTACCTATTTTTGTTTGTTAGTTTAAAGTGTTATCTCTCAAATTATTATTTCATTCATTAGGCCAATATTGTTGAGAATTGTTTTAACATATACCAAGTGTCTTCAGGAAGAGATGTTCTACAAGCATCCTTGGTAATGAATGGGTAAATCTTCCTAGAGCTGATAATTTCCCACAATAATCCCCTATTGAGATAGTGCACATGTCGCTGATTACAATGTTAAGCTTCCTATCCTGACTTTAGCACTGCTTGGATGGACATAAATGTTCTAGCATAGAATTACAATTCCACCTGGATTACAGATGTTGGAATCATGTTATAATAAAAAAATAATGTTTGTATGCCCTCAAGGGCCTGCATACGTGCAGTTATCTGTCTCTCTCTCAAAGGCTTTGGATATATTGGTGATGGAATTCAAGCAATTTATCACCATATTTTGCAATACATCTTGCTTGATAACTGTAATTACAAAGTGTCACCACTATAGCTGGCTGTTGGGGTGCTGAGGTGGAGAAGTCTCCGTGATGAAAGAAATTTACAAGCAAATATGGAAGAGAGAGTATTTTCCTGGCAGGATAAGAAAAGGGTTGTGAGTTCTGGTGCTCAGGGTTGTGGGAGACTGTTTGGCTCCACACGGCCGGATAGAAATTGTGCCCAGGGGTCACAGCCAAAACCCATCAGAAACCACACATTATAGTGTGAGGTGTCCTCTCTGTGCTCCCTGTGGAGTCGGGGCATCCTCATTTCATACATCATTTATTCATCCCATGGAGGGATTTCACAAGGGAGTGGTCTGGAATAGTTATCAAGCTGCTTGTGACACTCGTGTGTGTGGGCCCTCCATTTACCGGACCACATCTCAACCACTTGGGTTTTCCACCACCCTTTCTTTCAAGACAAACCAGCTTGCTTGTTAATGTGTCTATGAAATGAGCCTTTACATTTCTCTGGAGACCTACTCACCAGCCATACCCAGAGTCATGTTTTTATCTGGTAATGTTGCTGGAATCACATTGACTGGAGGAGAATTGTGCTGGTCCTCTCTCTGTCATAACATAAAAACACATGCTGACATGCCGCAAAGAAGAAATCCATTTGCCGGCTTTGTCAGCATGATAGCTTCCTGAACACTTTCACAGGCTCGACTTAATGACTCCAGCCACACATGGAAAATTCCTCAAAGATGTGCTTATCAAAAATGCTAAAATCTATTGTGATGCTTCGTCGTTACTACTAATCATCTGATCCTCAGGTGATACTCAACGTGTCACTGGCTGTTTCCAGGCATGTGACAGAAAAAGCTCAGATGAAAATGATTTTTTTATACTCTTTATTTTGAAACACCAACAAGCTGCCCAGTTCTTTCAGGAGGAGAGAAATTCCAAATAAACCGCACAAGGGTTCTATAAAGGTTGAGATGTGGGATTTGTTGGTCTTGGGCATTCGGAGATACCAGCACTGCTTTTCCTTTTTTCACTCTACTTAAACATGGCTCTTTGGAGCACCCACTGTGTGCAGGCACTGTGTGCACACTGGGAAAAGATAGCTTCTATAGCCTCTCATCATGGTGTTGGGGGTGGGGGAGGGAACAAAACTTTTCATCCTGTAGTGGTTTAACAGGTCCCTGCAAAGACTTTCTTCCCTGACGCTAGACCCGTTTTGCAGGGAATTTTTTTCTTTCCCAAACCCCCAAAATATCTGACCCGCAGGGGGGCAACGCTGAGCTGCCTCCCCCTTGAGCTCTCTGTTCCTGCGCTCACTAAAGATAACCGGAGGCAGGAGGGGCCCGGGACACTTTCCCAGGGTAGATTTGTTCTCTTTGTCCCTCAGCCAAGCCGCCTTTATGGAGAGAAGGGTGGTGGTTGTTCGGCTTGTTTGTCGGAATCCCTCCCCTCCCCATCCTTTGTTGTCTGTCAACTCAAACTCCTACCAGGACACATTGGGAGAAAAGCTGTCACCATGAAAGGCTTCAGCTGCCTCGCAGCGCCGCGTCATTCTGCCAGCTCCCCCGGCCTGGGCACTGGCATGAACGCTGTGCTGCCATTTAGAGGAAAATGAAAGGGCGAAATGAATAGACTTAAGCCCTTTTACGTTTCCTTTTCAAGTACACCCCACCTCTAGGCACCCCCAAAATGGTCTCTTCAGGTTTTCCTCGCTTCCTTTATTTAGTAAGAAGACAATGGCCGAGAGAAGAAACAGTGCTGCGGAAACTTTAAAGGCTTCAACTGCATTTTTTGTACAAATCCAGAATGCTGCTTAACATCGGAATAGGGAAATTTCCTCCTTTCACAATATTAATTTATGTAGGGTCTGCCCTAGTTTTCCTTCCTCTGACTTTGTTTGAATTGCCTTATATTCACTTAATGAAATGCCGTTTTCATTTTCATCTTCAAGATCTTTGTGAGTTTAGGGGAAGCAGGCAGAGGAGGTGGACTTGTCTATATTAGGATTTCCAGATGTGAGGGTGAAGTGTGTGTGGGTTAATAGGGCTCCTGTGTGGAAAGAGGGAGAGAAGTTTCCCTTGTGCGCCTGAATGTTGCAGATCCTCTCTCTTCAGCCTTTTCAGCGGGCTGCTGATTGTCAGTTCACTCACCTCTTCTCCCTCCTGGAGCAAGGCATTGCCGCTAGGCCCAAAGGAAACTATTTGTTATTCAGGTCTTTTTGGAACAAAACATAGATCATCATTAGCTACAACTTTAGACATTGCTTGTGTTAGAGAGACAGAGAGAGAGAGAGGAAATAAAGGATAAATTAGGGAGACTAGCAAAAAATAATCCAACTTAATGAAATGTTGTTGGTGTTAAGGATGACTTTCCGTTTCCTCATCAGGGACACCTGTACTGCTGCTGCAGGAAAGTTGTTTTTTTTTTTTTCTTAATAAATATCCTTCATTCTTTATATTGTTGTATGGTTTCAGTTCTTTTATTTCCTCTGACTTACTAAGTCTTTTTATTACTGTTTTCTCACTACACTTCCTCTAATGTTCATGTTACTAAGCATTCTTGGTACCCACAGCCTGTTTATGATGAAAAATAATCTCGAAGGGCAGAGCAGAAAGGAGTCCAAGGGTATTGTCGAAGTACTCCTTTGAAGCCCTTCAAGAGACTCCCATCATCCTCTTCAGCCCCCGCTTTTTTGTAGTCCATGCTCCCCATGATGAATGTACTTACCCCGTCTAACTGATGGACTCAAACTTGAACCCATCCTTCAGTGCCCAGCAAGAAATGACCCTCCTTTGCCAAACTTTGTGTGATTTTGTCGACACATGTTCCCACTTCCTGGGCTCCCAAAACATCCTGTATAAGTATGCTGTGGATATTGCCTTATAGATCTCTCTCCCCAGTTAGATCACCAACTCCTGAAGAACAGGAATGATTGTGTCTTTTATCTTCAGAGCTGTGGTGCCTGGCACACAGTAGGGAGTCAGCAAATGTTTCCAGGTATGTTTAAATAGACTTCTTCCCACCTCTTTCTCACCCTTCCATTTTGCCTACATTTCTGCTAATTGACCCAGAGCATTTCCTTTACCTTCATCATGGCCCACTGAGATAATGATGCCTACCAAGCCTCTTTGAGAGTTTGAGGGATAAGATAAGAATATTAAACAGCCTGTATGCAAGCGTGTTGGATGCTTTTACGAAGTGTGTACATAGATGGTAGTATTTTTATTGTGTTGTAAATTAGATGCTCATAAGCTTTTTCTTGGCCCAGAATTGGAATCACAGACTCATATCACCCTTAAGCAATTTACTTAATGAATGCATTGACACTCCTTTTTCTCATCTGTGAAATGCAGGGATTGAATGACAGTCTTCCTAATGTCTCTTTTAGATCTAGAATGCTCACTGAGGATTAGCTTCATTGTGCCGGGCAGGTAAAGTTGGGCTGGGAAGCAGAAGTAAAATAACGTAGGCCCACCTAACCATCGTGCACTTCAAGAAGCAAAATCCCATAAAGGACCATTTTGATGAGTACTCATGGCTGCCAGCTGCGACTCCAGCCACAGTGACAGGGGCTGAGGAATAAATTGCCCTCCTCATTAAGAAACCGCGTTGAGAAATGTACTGGGGTGAAGTCGGGGACAGAACACACAGCAGTGACAGTCTGCTCTTTTATTAACTATAAATTGTTCCTTTCCTTCACTTGACATTATCTATATGCAATAACATGATAGAGTCTACTTTTAAAAACCAATTTGTTGGGTTTATTTCCATTAAATAATATTTGGTAAAATATAATAAACAGTCCTTTCTTGGTATTGGTATTTTGGTGGATATCTTATACTAGGTTGGTACGATTACCTTTATATAATAAAGTGTTATATAAATTTACTTTTGTGTAATAAAGGGTACCCAAGAAGAAATAAAGTAATAGTGTATAGTCACAACAAGGCTTAATATTTTTCTGATTTAGTTGTACAGATGTGTTTCAAGTTAGGTTTTTCAAAACCTAACCATATGCAATATGTTTAATATAGTAGCATTAGCCTGTAACATAAGTGATGGAAGAATTATTATTATAATTATACTTTAAAAAAAGATTTATCCGTGAATATATAGTTAGACATGTGCCAGGTCCAAAAAGAAATAAAGATCTTAAGACATTTCCAGTGACATTCTACTTATAAGTAAATTTGTTATGGCTTTCACTGCTGCTTTTTGTTTTATTTTGATTGTTCCTTGCTTTTGTTTTTTGAATAGTTGCTTGTCAGAACATTCAAAACTAAACAGAGACAGGTTAATATAAACATACATTTCTTTTTATAGATGTAAAATGTTTTCTTTTTGCAAAAAAATGCAATTTGGGATATTTTAGTTTTGCTCTAATGTTTTGAGACTCCATTTGGGAGATTTTGGTAATAGAGGTAGCTTATGTATCCTGCTGTTTTGTGTCTAAATGCCACATGACTGGCTAACAAAAACATGCAAATTTTATTTAAATGTGCTTGACCTTGGCAAATTCATATATACTTCTTGTTGTGGCTTTGTCCTTTGTCAACTGTAACTGTATACCTCTCTCTCTCCCTACCTTTTTTTAACACCTTAAACAAAAGCTGCAGTCATGCTATTTTGGACTCATTGCCAAATTCAGTTTCTTTCTGTCAAGTTATGATGTTTTAAGTTTCGAACAGATTCCTTTAAGGATGAAAATTTACATGTACTGCCTACTTTATTTTAAAGAAAATAAAACAAATTGCTAAACTGAATGAAAATGTGGAGATGACATATTATTACTTTATTCTCTATTTATGACTCCTCATCTTACCCCACTCTGTCTTCTCTTTATTCTTTTCCCTTTCAAGCACTCCATCAGTTCCTCCCTCCTCCCGGTTTCTGGGCCCCATTTGCTATCAAGTATAGCAGCTTCTATGATGCACCCTATGGCAAAGAGACATGGGATAATGACCAGCCTGTGTTACAGTCTGCTCCATGCTGGCCTCAGGAAGCAAACCTCACTATTTACCTAAAACTCCACCAGTAGGAGAAAACTGACGTGGGATTAATTATAAATAAAGAGCATTTGTCTTTCCAAAGTAGCAAACATTTTTGTCTGTGGTTGCGTGCGTATATGATTTCAAAGCCACTGTTGCCTTACAAATGTTAAAATTCTTGTTCTTTTCCTTTTTTTTTTTTCATTTTTATTTTTTTAAAAAGCACTGGGAACTGTATTCAGCAGTTAGGAGCCTACTAATGACTTTCCCCCATAGCTGGCTTGTCCCAAGAATGCTCAATAAGAAGACAAAGAGACAGCACCAGGATTGGGAAGACCAGACAAACTTACGTGAAATTGTCAACCCCCCAGGGAGGCATTAATAGTTTATTGGGTATGGAAGATGCATAGCAAAGTAAAGGAAGAAGGTTAGTAACCTTTAACATTAAGAAAAAATAACTATTATTGTGACCAGTGTAGCATGAAGTACAAACAGAGTACTCTCTGGGCAGCAAAACATAACGTGTAGCCCACCAGAGAAATTAATAAAATGAAAGGACCGTTTCTTGCAGATGGATATGTAGGAGAATAATGGCGCAGGGCTGCGCTGAGCTGTCATGCATCAGATACTACATCTGTTATGGAAATCAGGGGAAGTAGGGGCCTTTTGTTCATGCGAGAGCCCTCCCAATAGGGATTTGGCTGGAGTAGATTTTCTTGTTATTAAACATGATTTCTAGCTAGTTGAGAGCAGATGCTTCTGCAGCATTTGGAACTAATAACCAACCTTCAAGTGTATGCCACCCCTTCAAGAGGCTGGTACTGCTGGAGACACCAATTTCAGCTCAAAGATAATGTGTTCAGTTCAGTTTCTACTTTGCACATGAATGACACTGATACCAGATGAGCCTTCTGGCCTAGAGTTTGCTGGAGACAGTAAATCAGTGACACTGCCCTGAAGAGATCAAACTGTAATGTTTCCTATTTTTGTCTCAGTGCAAAGGTTGAAGCTTTCCAGGTATACTTGAGAGGGACAATTCAGAGTCAAGTCAGCAATGTGGGGGACTTTACTTAGAGAGCAGGGAATGGGAGTAGAGGGAAACATGCAGACTCATACTGAACTTGGCAGACACCCCCAGCCCATGCCCTTCCCAGGATCTGACCTCTGGGCTATAACTTTGGTTAAATAATTCATGAGCCTATAGGTCACCACCTAATTCACTAAAGAAAAGCATGTCTTCTTGATAAACAACCTAAATTAAACTGCCCAACATCTTACTCTTGAGTTTCAAAATTTCTATTCAAATGCAGCACATTAATTTTACAAATGAAAAAACCACAAAGCTTAGGCATTCATTCTCTTCTAACCATTGTATAGATGGTTGTTTTCAAATAAGAAATTGGCATTTGAATCAAAATCTTTGCAGTTATAAAATTCAAATTAAAAAAACGTTATGTCAAAACTTAAAATCAATACCTAAAAGATTCTTAAATGCAAAGACTAGGGACTTTATTATTTACTTTATTCTATACTTACAAATCATATTTACATTTGATAAGGTGTTTCTATTTATTGTTTTAATATAAAGTTGTAGGTAAAAGTAGAGATGTAGATATAATGATAGATAATGCTTTTACCATTCCCCTCAAAATGTTTCCCATTTCAAAAACTGTCCTGTAGTTAGAACTTACTGCCCTAGAAACCAGACAGGAATTCTGGGATGGAACCTATGCCAATTGTGACACCACTTGACATGGAAGCATATTAGGCATTTCTAATACAGAAATAATAGTTCATATTTTGTTGTAATTTTGTCCAAGTTGTAAAGGCTGCATCTTGAACTTGCCTACTTAACTCTTTGTTACACCTTGGAACACTGTTTCTAGGGATGTGAATTTTGGCTTCCTCCTAAATTTTCATCTATGATTCTATGTGGCCTGCCTCAACCTGTTGAGTTCCCAAATACCTCATAGGATTTCCTCTTTGAAACTGATTCAACTCGATCTATAACTAGTAACTCACCTCGGGGCTCTGTGCAGAGCACTTTCAGGTGGATTGAATACAATCAAAAGATTTGATTGATGGATTAAATCTGCTCTTGGGAAATTTGCTTACCCATTCATAGGTAAGCCATTTGCACCAATGCCCTCCAATGTCACTGCATAAACAGGTACCGTAAAACCAAGAATGTAATAACAACAATAATTTTCATTAGTAAGTTGCTTTCTGTTTATCATGTGCTCTCAGATGTTTGATGGAATCTAATCTGATCCTATTAATTGGAAAAGATAGTAGGTGAATATTATTACTTGCACTTTATAAATAAAAAACAGAACCTGAGGCAGGTCACATGCACACAGCTAGAAAGTGGTGAGACTGAACTTCTGACCCAGAGGAAAGAAACATTAAAAATGTTTATATCATATTACTTTGAAAGTACAATTGATTATTTTTCTGAGATCATAGTTAGAATTCTTGTTAAAATATTCAAGACAAGTAAGATTCACCAGCACTCTTGAAGCTAACTATGTCTTTCTACAACTGCTACATTTTTGCCATATTTTTTTGGCGTGTGTTAAAGGATACTGAATATAAGAAAGCTTTTAAAGGAGATGAAAACCTGGACATTCCAGATACTTGTGATACATAAAAACATGGCGGGTATATATATCTGTATTATTATTTTTCACAAACAGGGTTGTTAACCCTAATGCCCTGGCCAACTTCCAGATAACAGATTACAATTTGCTTTGCTAAAAATCATTCCCTGCTGCTTTAATTAGATATGGTATTTTCCCCTCCCTTTCGGCACAGTCTGCAGAACTGTTCTGTCCTGTCAACCAGCTGCTATCACTCACACTAGGAGGATAAAATGGTTCTTCTAATATCAAGAGACAAAGAAATAGCCACAAAACTTCATTTCAAAACAATATGTATACTTTAACGACTGATGATTAATATTTACAAAAATTAAAACACAGAATGAAAAAGAAGCTTTTAAGATTATCCGTTTAAGCTGGATCATGGAGGGGCCACATCCCCAGGAAACCAGAACACCAAATTAATTTAGCCAACTCTGCTTTTAAATCCACCCAATTCTGCCTCCATCAAAGTCAAGTCAATTGTTTTTTGTATACATGTCTGCTAAGTTGATTAGCTGTCATATATACATAGTAAGGAAGGTTAGCATAGTTCTAATTACTACCACAACAGTGAATAATTTAAAATTCTCTACTAACATCCTAAATTTGATAAGTAAGCATTTTTTTAACTGAATGAAGCCCATTTAAACCAAGAATTGAAAAGAAATGTTTCATACTTTGCAAGTGGATTTGTGATGAAAATGAAATATTCATAACGTATCGCTGTAAAACAGTTTTCATGGGATTATGTGGGAAAGTCTATATCCCATATGGTGTTTCCAGACTGCCATCCCGGAGAGCTGCCATAAGGTGAAAGCTGGCTTGACAGAGGCAGTGCCCATCTGTATCTGGAGGTGCCGCTGCCACCCACAGAGCAGATCTCCATATCTGGACATGGCTCAAAAGCTGGACATTCCTCCCTAAGCCCACACAACGACTATCCTTTGCTTTGCTATTGAAGTTGCTGTGTCAGACTCCACCTCTCAGTTGACATCAATTCCTGCCTCCCCTGATGCAAAAAGAAATCTCACTTTGGATTTCTTCCTTCATACATACATTTCTGTGGATTCCTGGTATTCATAGTAACCCTCACAATTCACGTATTTCTCTTTCTCTGTTTCACTTGACCCATTTCTCTCGTTCTTCCTCATGAACCAAAATGGTAGAATGTGAAAGTGACAGTTACCATTCTTTAGGAACTTTGTATGCTGATTCAGAAATCGGAAGTTGGCACATTTGCTTACGTCTGTGGAGTTTAAATGCTAAACATTAAAAACTTGGTATGTTTATGGCATCTCACATGGAGCCTATCTTGGATGCTTTGTGTTCAGAAAGGTTGTCATTAATTGAAAGAAGCACACCCAGTGTGGGGCAATACAGAGTGGTAGGGATTGTGGGAAACTGGAGGCTCATTCTGGAGTACTTCTACTCAGTACTTATTTAATTTGTAAATTACAATAACTAATATACAATTTAAGTAATTTCATCAAAGTCAAGCTAAACATAAGTATGGCCTCCAGCATATATGATATTTATGACCTGAAAAGAAGGGTTGGAAGGTTGTGTTGATATTAAATTAAGCTCAATGAAAGAGCAAGCTAGAGAAGAGTCTGACTTGTTCAAAGATGGGAAGTTGGTTTCCCCAGTCATCTAACATAGGCAGGAAGTCCTCCAGTAGAAGCCCTATAAAGGGGATTGATTCATCATATGAAGGACAAATTAGATTTCTTCTGAATCTAAGACAGGGTTCTAAGACTAGGGACTTTTCTAACCACATCAAGATGTTTTCCTATTCATCTCTGTTAATTTAACCCTCTCTGAAAGACATTTTTTATAGTGCCTGATGAGGCAGAAATATGTAAAATGAGGTAGATACTCCTGAAGTTATAAAATAAATGAGAAGTAAATTATAAAAATAAAGAATAAAAATCAATAAAAACAACTGCTACTGGTAACACCAGAGTGACTGTCAGAAGACCTGATTCCTTGGCTCTCAGCTCATCATATATGTATTCCTGGACAACCCATTTAATGCTTCTTGGTCTATTTCAACTTTTATAATATAAGGTAGTCAAACTATATCAATCTAGGCATAGGACTAGATTAGGAGCAGACTCATTCTTCAAATTCTACTCCTGAAACCTCTAAATTGTATAGGGCCTCTGACATCTTGTTGAAATTACCTCTAAGTTCCTTCCTACTATTAAAATTCAAAACTTGATTTATTAAAGATTCGTTGAATCTTACCTAAAATGAAAATAAAGTGATTTTTCATTCAAAATAAACTTCTACCGTAACTTTATTATCAATATTCACAATCACCTTGTAAGTGCCCATTGTATGTTGAAAAATTATCTTTGTCTTCAAGAAGCTGAAATATATATTTGTGAAGATGAGATTCTTTATTAACTGAAACCAGCTACAATTGCAACCCAACTAATAAGAATGATAAACTACTAATTACAGTTACAATTTGTATAACTTTTCAAATCATAATTAAATTATAATTATAGTTTTATAACTAACATGGCTAATCCAATATAAATGAGGTCAACATTATGATCCAAATGACGTTGGCTGAAATTCCCAATGCCACAATCTTCTCAAATTATTTCTGGGAATCCCCAAGTTACTTCCATTTTGCTCACAAAAGAGTCTGTCTGCTAGAGTCAGTTCTTACTGCCATGATTTCTCTCTGTGGCTACAACTCCCTCTGCTAATGTTACTGCTTTCCAAAGTGTCAAGTGGGGTGTATTCACTAGCCTATCACTGATGCTTTTCAGATGGCCAGTATTTTGATGTTCCAAAAAGTATTCCCTTCCATGAGTCATAGCAGTTCAGTGCTGTGAAAATGAGGAAAGAAGCCTCCTCTTCCCAAGAAAATGCCACATCTGTTTTAGTTGATCTTCAAAGCATCACTACATTTCAAGAGACCTGGAATGACTCTTAAAAGCTGGCACTGAGAGGTTCTCCACTCTTGATCTTCTGATATAAACCCACAGTGAAATCGCTCAGCTCAACCTCTTATATATAAATGCTTATATATTTAGTTATAAGCATTTAACTACATAATGCTTTCATGGTTTTCCCCATATAATGGGTGGTCACCTACTGATACGGTTTGGCTGTGTCTCCACCCAAATCTCATCTTGAATTGTAATTCCCACAATTACCACATGCCACGGGAGGAACCTGGTGGGAGGTGATTGAATTATGCGGGTGGGTCTTTCCTGTGCTGTTCTCATGATAGTGAATGAGTCTCACAAATTGTGATGGTTTTGAAAACAGGTGTTTACCAGCACAAACTCTCTGTTTTCTTGTCTGCTACCAGGTGAGACGTGCCTTTCACCTTCCACCATGATTGTGAGGCCTCCCCAGCCAAGTGGACCTAAGTCCAATAAACCTTTCTTTTACAAATTACCCAGTCTCAGGTATGTCTTTATGAGTAGTATGAAAATGGATTAATACAGTAAATTGGTACCATTAGAGTGGGCATTACTGAAAAGATACCTGAAAATGTGGAAGCGGTTTTGGAACTGGGTAACAGGAAGAGGCTGGAACAGTTTGGAAGGCTCAGAAGACAGGAAAATGTGGGAAAGTTTGGAACTTCCTAGAGACTTGTTGAATGGCTTTGACCAAAATGCTGACAGTGATATGAACAATAGAGTCCAGGCTGAGGTGGTCTCAGATGGATATGAGGAACTTGTTGGGAACCGGAGCAAAGGTGACACTTGTTATGTTTTAGCAAAGAGACTGGTGACATTTTGCCCTGGCCCTAAGATCTGTGGAACTTCGAACTTGAGAGAGATGATTTTGGGGTATCTAGTAGAAGAAATTTCTAAGCAGCAAAGCATTCAGGAGGTGACTTGAGTGCTGTTAAAGGCATTCAGTTTTAAAAGGGAAACAGAGCATAAAAGTTGGGAAAATTTGCAGCCTGATAATGCAATAGAAAAGAAAATCCCATTTTCTGAGGAGAAATTCAAGCCAGCTACAGAAATATGCCTAAGTAACAAGGAGCCAAATATTAATCCCCGAAACAATGGGGAAAATGTCTCCAGAGCATGTCAGAGGTCTTCACAGCAGCCCCTTCCATTACAAGCCCAGAGGCCTAGGAGGAAAAAGTGGTTTAATGGGACAGGTCCAGGGTCCACATGCTGTGTGCAGCCTAGAAACTTGATGCCCTGAATCCCAGCTGCTGCAGCTGTGGCTGAAAGGGGCCAACATAGAGCTCATGGCTTTAGAGGGTGCAAGCCCCAAGCCTTGGAAGCTTCCATGTGGTGTTAAGCCTGCGAGTGCACAGAAGTCAAGAATTGAGGTCTGGGAACCTCTGCCTAAGTTTCAGAGGATGTATGGAAATGCCTGGATGACCAGGCAGAAGTTTGCTACAGGGGCAGGGCACTCATGGAGAACCTCTGCTAGGATACTGCAGAAAGGAAATGTGGGGTTGCAGCCCCCACGCAGAGTCCACACTGGGGCACTGCCTTGTGGAGCTGTGAGAAGACAACCACCATCCTCCAGACCCCAGAATGGTAGATCCACTGACAGCTTGCACTATTCATCTGGAAAAGTCACAGATACCCAACACCAGCCTGTGAAAGCAGCCAGGAGGGAGGCAGTACCCTGCAAAGCTGTAGTGGTGGAGCTGCCCATGACCATGGGAATCCACCATCAGCTCGACTTGCATCTGAGATGTGGAGTCAAAGGAGATCATTTTGGATCTTTAAGATTTGACTGCCCTGCTTGATTTCGGACTTGCATGGGGCCTGTAGTCCCTTTGTTTTGACCAATTTCTCCCATTTAGAATGGCTATATTTACCCAATGCCTGTACCTTTATTGTATCTAGAAAGTAACTTACTTTCTTTTGATTTTACAGACTTATAGGCAGAAGGGACTTGCCTTGTCTCAGATGAGACATTGGACTGTGGACTTTTGAGTTAACGCTGAAATGAGTTAAGACTTTAGGGGACTGTTGGGAAGGCATAATTGGTTTCAAAATGTGAGGACATGAGATTTGGGAGGGGCCGGGGCAGAATGATATGGTTTGGCTGTGTCCCCACCCAAATCTCATCTTGAATTGTAACTCCCACAGTTCTAACGTGTCATGGGAGGAACCCAGTGGGAGGTGACTGAATTATGGGGTGGGTCTTTCCTGCACTGTTCTCATGATAGTGAATGAGTCTCATGACAGCTGATGGTTTTAAAAACGGGAGTTTCCCTACACAAGCTCTCTCTTCTCTTGTCTGCTACCGTTTAAGACATGCCTTTCGCCTTCTACCAAGATTGTGAGGCCTTCCCAGCCATGTGGAACTGTAAGTCCAATAAACCTTTCTTTTGTAAGTTGCCCAGTGTCAGGTATGTCTTTGTTGACACCGTGAAAATGGACTAATACACCTACTTTATTTGTGTCATTAAATGTGCATTTTGGAGAGTTTCTTAAACTTATTATCCAGGGTAGGCTAGGTTATGAAAGGGTGAGAAATAATCCCCACATCAGAGGAAGGAGTGGCTGTTGACACTGGGGAAGTTAAGGATGAATATGGAAAAGAGACAGAATATGAGTTGGACCTTGAAGAAAAAGATTATGTTTTTGAAAAATGAATGAGAAACATCTGGTGAAATCAAAACATGGAAACCCAAGGGCAAGAGTGGACATCAGGAAGTGTGTGGGCAACAGTGAGTAGAGCACTTTCCATTATCAGCAGATTTTTAGTGTGGTAATCAATGGCATAAGAGTGGAATGGTTTGGGAACAGATTGTGGAAGGCCAAGACAAAGAATTTGGTCTTTGTTCTAGAAAAAATAAGCAGTCTTTAAAGGTTATGGAAGACAAGGTGGTGATTGCAATGTAAGAAGATAAATCTGTTTGTGGAGAGGTTGATGGATTAGAAGAAGTAAGACTGATAGAGAGTAACTAATTAGTTCACTATTACAGTCATCAAGGCAAGGATGGTGACAGTACGAGTCGTGGGGGAAAACAACTGGGGAAAACTTGGCAGAGGAAATTTTAATAGGAGTGGGTGGGTGAATAAAGGAAAGGAGAAAGGGGGAGTAATGAGATCTATGCCTACTTGTTAATACTGGCAGAACTGGCAGTGTGTGTGTGTGTGTGTGTGTGTGTGTGTGACAGAGAGAGAGAGAGAGAGAGAGAGAGAGAGAAAGCATGGCCATCTCAGGCTCTTATCTGATTCCGTTTTCTTTGTTTAAATGTCAGCAGAGGCTCCTAAAAAACTTTCATTTTCATTTAGTTATATAAATTAACTTGGCTTTAGGTACTATTAAAAGAGATTCAGTGTCCAATAAATTGGGTAGTGTGATGAGGGGTGCTTACTATTCCTAAAATAAATCATAATTTTGCTTATTAAATAGTTTATGGTTGAACCAGTAGGACCACTTTGTGATTTCAATGTTTTACGCTTAAAAATTTTTCTCTTAGACTTCTCAGTTCAGATTGCCCCCCAAGACATTAACTAGATTTGGACTTTCAGTTATTTGGCACCATCACTATCTCATTTATCAGTTCAAATCACAACTCAGGGTATTTTATTTTCCACACCCCTTCGTTTATGCTTATCCAGTTATGACTCAAGTTTGCTATTTTGCCGGCTAACATATTTTCAGCAACACGATATTAATATTTGCAAATGTTTTCTTTCAACGTATTCAAGAGGTTTTGCTTATGGCATTTTTCCAGCTGACAGATTCTGAGTATCCCCATGGCCGGCCATCTGTAATTTCTCCAAGTGATCAAGGAAGAAGAATGGACTCTGCTTTCTGTACTCCCCCCTCTGTGGCTGACAGTTTAGGGCTATAATGAGTATTACTGTTATAGGATTCACAAATATGTGTTGATTCCCTCTCCATCTCCCTTTCTTTGGATGGTGCTCACAGTCTGTGCTGCTAACCACACAACACAACTCAAGACATTTCATTTTATACCTAAAGACTTGAGAACTAGAGCCATTTCACAGTGATGGACAGCATTATCAGGTTATCCAAAACATTTTTACTTGTAACTTTATTAAAACCATCATTGAATCCAGTCAATTATGATTAAGAAAGTAGATAATTTTCAGAAAAAATGATGTTTTAAATAATTTCAATATTTTTGTTTTAGGAATACATTGTTTAATACGCATCTGTCACTGAAAGTCAACACTCAATCAGTTGTAGCCACAAGCTAAACTAAAATATACTGGTGATGGTATCATGCTGATATAAGAATATATTACTTATCAATGTCATCCAGGTAAATAAATGACTGTTCTTCAGGACTAGAGTCGTATTTGGCCTAGCTCCAGTAACTGCACTCCTAACCACTATCCTTGGGCTCACTCACTTATAAGATGTCTGAACTTTTTCCTGATATCACATACCACAATATACATTTGTAGTTTTTTGCATTTCTTTATTTAATACCTGCTTTGCTCTTCTGTAAGCATCATGGGGGCAGGGATAGGGCCTCTTCTCTTCCCTATGGAAGCCCCATCATTTAACACAGCACCTGTCATGCAGTGGTTAAGTAGTTAAGTATTGAATGGATGAATGAGTGAATTGCATAAATAAACAAATATGAATTAGATGAATAAATGATTCAAGACAGAAACCACCAATTACAAAGTGCATCTAGTAAAGAGAAAATAGAAACCATAAATATTTTTTACATACAACCAGAAGAGAATTTAAGCACAGGTACCCTGAGAAGAAGTGGGCAATGAATGAAGCCTATCTCCTGATTTTATTAGAATCTTTTTAAACAAGAACCATGGCAGGAAGTGCTAAGTGATGAAGGTCAGATTTGTTATTTACGAAGCTGCCTACATTTTCCAGCTGTATTTCAGGTCAGGACTGGCAAGATAACAAGATACTCAGGAGAGTTCTTCTTTGATTCTCTAAATGAATGTTCTAAAAGAAACATTGGTGAAAGACACAGCCCTCAGACCCTGGAAGGAGCATAATGCAGGGCTGGCCTGAGGGAGGGAAAAAATCAATAGCTTTAACAGTGAATGAGACTAGCTTCTTTCTAACTAACGTTGGCAAAAGGGGAACCCTCTGGGGCACTGATATTGGCACTGTCTCCATCAATTTCCTCTGTCTCTGCTTGATAGCAGCTAACAGCAGGGTTTGGGGATGCAGTGGGGTTAGTTGAGCCAGGGAGGGGCAACCAAGGAAGCCCAGCTGGCTCACAGAGATGATTTCCCTCTGCTTAATTCCCTCCTCTCAGCCACTGGGAGCCCATGGGACATCTACCAGGCAAGAGCCTGACCTTGGAAGCATTAATTATATTCCTGAATTGAAATTAGGGCTCCAGTCACAAGCTTTCTCTTCATCAGCCATTGTATTCTGCCACATAATGGAAAAGTAATGAAAAATTTTTCAAAATTAAGATTCTATCATTGAGGCAGACAACTCTCAAACAATGAAAAGAACTTCTAGGCATCGTCCTTCTCCATCCAATTGGCTAATGCTAGAAGAAGGTTTTAAGCCCAAACTTTTTTCTTATCACAATGGTCTGTGTTTCTTTCAAGAAAAAGCAAATGGTTTCCCATGACAGTATCCATTAATCAAAATCAATAGCCATAAAAGCATTTTTTTTGTTTTTGAGTTAAGGGAGGAGAAACCATCTGGAAAGAGAAACCTGACTCCTCAGAAAGGAAACACCCTCAGCCTTGTATCCAAACTAAATTATCCCATCACCGGGAAAGCAAGGCCTTTTTTAAAAAACAATAATATCATATAACCCTTTAGCCACTGGTACAGTCTTACCATTTGTTTGTTTTGTTTTGTTTTGTTTTTTAATATAGGCATTACTTTAGATTCCAGGATCTCCTTTCCAACTTTAATTATGACATCTTTTTAAAATTACACAATTGAGAAGAGTTGATCATCTCCTCTTAGTCCATCCCTTGTAAATAAAAAATCTTCACAACCATGCCTCTCTCTCATCACTCTATAATAACTACTTAGTCACAAGTTTGAGAGCAATGTACATATAATATTTAATGGTTTACTTATAGATTTTAATATTTATTTAGTATGTGCTAGAGACAATCTAAAACTACAGAAAATTAAAGTAAGTTGGACTATAAGTTTGTAGTACTTAAAGATAATTTAGGATGGGATAAAATAATATTAATGATGTGAGAAAGGAAACTGTCCTATTTTTGCATTTTCTGGAATGTAATAGGAAATATAAAGGTCCAATTATAAATCAACCTTCTCTCATTTACCTATTTATACAGCAGAAAATATTACTATTCATGCAACTTCAGTGTGGTTCTATGCCAGCATTTCTATTAGGTTCTTCTGATTTACTGCAGTCACCTGGAAAGTAAAACTAAGAAGTCAACCTGGTCCCAGTCCCAGAGTCACAGACATCTGCCCCAGCAAAGCTGAGATTCCTTGAGCTGAAGATTTGCCTGTGATTGTTGCTGATGACAAGGAAATTTGAGCTCTATCTGGCTTAAAGGGAGGACTTGAAAAAAGCTAGCTAACTTCAGTCATTTCTCATTCTCTCATGACTGCCCAAACTAGTATTTTTAAATATAGAACATAAGTTCTCATGGCCAAGGAAGAAGGCAGTGCTGAAACTGCCTGAGAATTGATCAGGTCCGGGTTTAAAAACCAAGTTTACAAAATGTTAGCTGTGTTAGCTTGCACCAGGTATGTCTCTTTGAGCCTCAGTTTCCCCATTTGAAACCTAATTTAAAAGGTTGAAATAATGTATGTAAAGCACTTGGAATGTAATAAATGTTCAATGTTTATTATTTGTAATGTATTTGATTTGTATTACATTGATAAGTACCATGAAAAATAGAAATGGAATAAATAGTTTCTAATAAGAAAAATTCAATGAACAATTTTCCTTTTCTTGTGAATGTATGTCATCTTGGCCAATATTAGACATTAAACTGAAGCATCAGTATATATTTTCCAAGGCAGTTGTGGTTGTCTGGCAATGAGTAGTTTAAATATTTTTTCCAAATACAGTCATGTGCCACATAATGATGTTTCAGTCAACAATAGACTGCATATACTGTGGTTCCACAAGATTATAATGGAGCTGAAAAATTTCTATCACTTAATAGTGAGGTCATAGCTATTGCAATGTCATAGCACAAAGCATTCTGGTTTCTAGGTTTAGATACACAAATACTCATCATGTTACAGTCTCCTACAGCACTCAGGACACTAACACACTATACATGTTTGCAGCCTAAGAACAAGAGTCTATGCCATATTGTCTAGGTGCACAGTACACACTAACATCTAGGTTTGTGTAAGTACACTGTATTATATTCACATAGCAATGAAATCGCCCAAGGATGCATTTCTCAGAACATATCCCCATAGTAAAGCAACACACATCTGTGAACTAATCTTGTGATGCTCTATGTTGTAGAATTTGAAGAAATTTGTATTCATATGCTAAATAAAACAGGCAAGACGTGCATCTTAGAAAAGATCTAGTCTTGGCTGGGTGTGGTGGCTCACGCCTGTATTCCCAGCACTTTGAGAGGCTGAGGCAGACGGATCACAAGGTCAGGAGATTGAGACCATCCTGGCTAACATGGTGAAACCCTGTCTCTAGTAAAAAATACAAAAAAAAATTAGCCGGGCGTGGTGGCAGGTGCCTGTAGTCCCAGCTACTAGGTAGGCTGAGGCAGGAGAAAGGTGTGAACCTGGGAGGTGGAGCTTGCGGTGAGCCATGATCGTGCCACCGCACTCCAGTCTGGGCAGCAGAGCGAGACTCTATCTCAAAAAAAAAAAAGAAAAAAAGAAAAGACAAAATCAAGTCTTGCCTGTGAGTTCTTCTTCTACCTATCTCTGTGAGATAAATGGCTATCCATACAAATACCTTCAGAATCTCATTCATTTATCCATCCACTCATGCATTCATCCATTCAGCAAATACTTATACTTTCATGAGAGAAAAGATCCTCAACTTTCCTGATTTACAAGTCATATAAAAAATTATTTAAGAGAAATAATATCTAAGGGTAATTGTCTCCCTATAGTTTCAAACAATAACATTTTTTAATTGTACAATAATATTCATTTTAAAAAATCACTCAGTCTTACTCTCCAAATATAACTGCTATTAGCAATGATTAATAACAACCATAGACTTAAGTTGCTATGTATATTTGCATGTATATATTGTTTTTTAAAACACATAGCTTGGCAACTTTCATTTTCCTTTAAAAATACGCATCATTAGGAATCTTTTCACAAGTGACAGGACACTCAGTGCCATACAGCTTCAAAGAAGAAATTTATTGGCTCTTATAATTGAAAGGTTGATAGCTTGAGACATGGCTTAATCCAGTTTAATCATTTAACACTTTAGACAGTCCTCTGAGGTGTATACTGTGAAGGCAAAAACAACTGCCTGCTATGTAATATAAGGTAAATATTTTTACATGTGATTGAAAATAAATATACTTGCATACATATCAATAAATATGCTTTTACAACATTATCCAGGAAGTATTCTATTTTTAGACATATTTATTTAACCAATTTCCTATTGTTGAACAAGAGTAGTAAGTATAAAATACTAATTTAAAAGATAGGCTCAAATAACCAGATGATTAACTTAGGGCAGGTTATTTAATCCTCATCTATAAGATAAGGATAATAATGAAACCTACCTGATAAAATTCTTTTAAGTTTGAAATTAGTTAATTCATGTAAATTGTTCACAGGAGTACCTAGCATATAGTAAGCGTTCCATAAAAGATGGTATTATTATTGTTGCAGCTAGTATTTTTGCTATTATGTAATGTCAGTGATGGATATATTCTCATATAAAAGGTGTGAAATTTAACTCACTTTTTCCCTTCCATTAATATAAACTTAGATTTGTAACCTATGTTTGTGTTATGATGATATTATTTTTATTTACAATTCTTTTATAAGAATATTTTGATATTTGTATTTTGTTTTGTTTGTAACTAAACTTACAGCTGTGTGTATGTGTTTCAATAGTTTTAATGTTGACCACTTGCTGCTGGGTAACATGACCACTCTATCTAGTTCCTAATTTTGTTTTCTATCTCAAAGTATATATTTAGGAAATTAAAAAAACATAAAGGTGTTATTATTTTGTGCCTATGTATATCTGAGTATTCATTTCTGATTTCTTTACATATTAAACAAGCTGAGTATGAAATTTTTCACTTGCAATTGGCACCTTTCAAAACAATGTAGATATTACTTTATTACTATTGCTGTTATGTTTGTTTTGTTTTGGTATCCTGTCATGTAGATTCAAACAATTTAAATTTTGTACCATTTATAACAGATTTTCTTGAACCCTGTATGGTTTTACTTTATACTTTGGCCAAGATCATTTAGGTGTAACTCTTTTTCATTGTCATTGCCTAGAGAGCATGGTGATCCCTTCGATGGGTACCATGCTGAAGAAAGCTTTCTTCTGTAATATCTCTGATGTTTTTCCTATTCCATTTGTTCTTTTGACACACAATTACCCGTATGCCTGTTTTCTGTCCTTCCACTTCCACATTACTCGTTGGGTTGAAAATTCATTAGCTCCACAGGTCTATTATCCATTCCTCTCCGCTATGTTCTATGCTTTGGGAGTCTGACCTTCATGACTGTATAATTGGTTTCCCTGGTCCTCTGCCTTTTGTGTGTGTCTGGCCAATGCAAGATGTTTGCAGGAGATTGGAGGGCAGGAAAAGCTAGGAATTTATTCCCTCAGTTTCCCCCCAGCTAGGACAAGGCTTGACAGTGCTTGAATAATTCTACCTCCAGCCACAGCTTCTGTAGACGATCTTCTACTGTTTTCTCCAGGTCGCAGTATTTGTTACCTCCTCACTTCTTCTGACCCGAGAGTGGTAACTCGTCTATATTACTGCTACTTCTAGATGTTTCACTATCCCTTGCTGGTTTCCCTTAACCCTACTCATACCATTGTACAAAGTTCTTTCATTAAAACCCCAATAGCTCTACTTGATTATCTATTTCCTTCCAAAACCTTTATTTATTTGCTGATATAATCATATTTTCTCTCATTGTTCTCATACTTTTATTCCCTTCATTTCATCCATGAAAGGTTCTCAGTTTTGTCTCTGGATAGTGGCTCTTTAATGCCTTCAGTTTAGGTATTAATTCCATTCTATATTTTTTATATAGAATGGAATTAATTTGCTTATTTAGTCTCTTTTTCACTTTAGTTAGATGCCTTTTTGTCTCCACCTGTTTTCTTTTACTGTCACTTTAACCTAGTGCAGTGGCTCACACCTGTAATCCCAGCACTTTGGGAGGCCAAGGTGGGCGGATCACAAGGTGAGGAGTTTGAGACCAGCCTGGCCAATATGGTGAAACTCCGTCTCTACTAAAAATACAAATATTAGCCGGGCATGGTGGCACACACCTGTAGTCCCAGCTATTCGGGAGGCTGAAGCAGGAGAATGGCATGAACCCGGGAGACGGAGCTTGCAGTGAGCCGAGATCATACTACTGCACTCCAGCCTGGGCAACAGAGCAAGACTCTGTCTCAAAAAACAAAAGGCAAGCAAACAAACAAACAAAAACTTGTCACTTCTTCTTTTGTAGAAGACATGTTTTCTTGCTATTTTGTTAGTTTGCTAGATGTTTACTGAAGGATTTTTTTGTTTTTTTTTTTAAGTCTGCAAGCAATCATTTTCAGAGTCCAGAGTGCCCACCATTACACTATGGAAACTTGCACTCAGGGCAAACTTTTATTCTTAAACTTCTTGTTGCTATTTACTTATTTTTCCTTAGGTTTTCTCTCCTCCCCACAGGCTCCAGTTTTCTCTGTATATTTATCCTGGTCCCAGGTGAAATCTGTGCAGTTACACTGGGACCAGCCCGTACCTCTCCCCTCCATCTTCTCAGTTATTCCCTGGGTGGCATGTTCTTTGCCTGTATGTAGAAAGATGTTGTCAGTGAGGATGATCCACCATGGGAAAGCGCCCAGGGATGGAAAGCAAGGGTGTCCAGTTCTTCACTATGACAGGTTCTGCCTCTTGTAGTCATGGAAACATGTTAGGGGAATTGTGAAGTATTTCTCTACTTTTTTCAAGTGACTCCTTTTTTAGGAAACAAAACTGTGATGTACCAAAACTATGCTATAATGATTAGAGATTTTCTTGGTTTCATTGTCAACACCACCATTTGGTAGCTGTATGCAAATCAACTTAACTTCTCTGTGTCTCTGTTTTCCTCAATTGAAAATGTTATTTAATTATAGTAAATATTTTGCTAGTTTCTTGGGCAGATTCAATGATTAGTATAAGTAAACCCCTCAGAACAGAGCCAGGTATATAGTAAGTACTACACAACTGTTTGCCATTATTCATGTGAGTTATAGCTGGGAAGATTTTTCTCTCAATCTGACTCCTTTATAATTAATGTCAATTATGTGTAATCTTAGTGGTGAGTCATTTGTTCGTTATGATTTTTGATGTTATAAGATTTCAGTTTCTTCTTTGTCTCCCCTAATACTTTAAGGAAAGATATTGAGAAGTTTGGAAATGATCTTCAGACCTTCTTGGAATAAGCTGGACCACCAATAAACCGTGGATGTGAGTCGTAATTTCTAAACACTCTGCAGAATTGCTTTCATTAAGTAGGTTTTATAATACTAGGTGGGTGCAAAAAACTGCAATTACTTTTACACCCACCTAATAACTTACTTCCCTTTTAAATTGAAAGCTGAACTCCCAAGGTTATAAAACCTAACATCGCAATTTAAAACTTTGGAGGAATTTCATCCTATTTTTTTTTTTAAGAAGAACCAGGTAGGGAGTTCTAAAAAAAATAAATAAATAACAAAAACAAAACAAAACAAAAAAAAACCCACACTAAAACAGATCTGTTTTTTGACAAAAGTGTGTGAGTTTTGTACACTAAAAAATTCTCTAATTCTCTGTGGATACCAACTGGTCTCCTACAATTTAATTCAACCCTGACAGTGACTACCACAGTTAGCACAGACACCCACAAGTTAAGAGCTCTGTCCCACAAAACTGCTCCCCACTTCAGACCCTAGTCACAAGTTCCAGGTTATGACCTGTGCTTCTGACCAACCAGTTACAAATCAGAGGTACCCACACCACCTCTGCAGGTTCAATAATTTGCTAGAATGGTCCCCAGAAGTGAGGAAAGTGTTTTACTTGCCACTACCGGTGTATTATAAAGGATGCAACTCAGGAACAACCAAATAGGAGAGTTGCATAGGGCAAGATGTGAGGATGGGGGTTCCAGCAGCTTCCATGCCCTCTCCGAAGGCACCACTGTCCCAGCACCTTGATGTGTTTACCAGTCCAGAAGCTCTCCAAAGCCTGTTGTTTAGGGTTTTTATGGAGACTTCATTACATAAACCTAATTGATGAAATCATTGGTCAATGGTGATCAAGTCGATCTCCAGCTCCCTCCTCTTTCTGGAGGTCAGGGAGTGAGGCTGCAAGTTCCACTGCTCTAATCACATGGTTGATTCCTCTGGCAATCAGGCTTCATGCTCCCAGAGCCACCTCAGCATAAACTCTCGTGTGATTGAGATGAGTTTATTATGAGTAACAAATATGCTTCTCTCACTCCTACCACTCAGGAGATTCCAACGATTTTAGAAGCTCTGTGCCGGGAACTAGGGGCAGAGACAAACTATATATATTTCATATTACGTCACAGGAATATGTACTGTATTATTGGAGAAAGAAACAACATCAAAATGTGCTTTGGTGAAATGCATCTCTAGACAACCTGTAACCAAGCTTCAAATCCTACCAGCCTGCCTCATTCTGCTTAATATGACACAAATGAGCTCCGGGCTTTTCAGAGGAAATTATAAAGGCAAAGATTATACTTGCTTTGGGAACATTTGAACAAGTAAGAATTCTGTTTTGCCATTTATTCTCTTAGTTTCCACAAGTTTATGTAAAATGATCAAGAGAAAAATAACATAAATGAAAAATGATATCTGATTACAACTATCAATAAACATATTATCAAATCCATGCTTTTATTTTGGGGTTTCTAACATTGTTCTTGCTGATTTGAAGTTGCAACAAGAAGATATTAATAAATGTGTAATAAAAGCATAGAAAGCAATTTGGAGCAATGTTAAAATATGAAGTACTTCAATAAACAAAAATGTGCTCACCAAAGTGTCCACATCAATTTTTGTATTTGATCATTTGAATTCAACTTTCAAATTTCACATCCTTTCTATGTGTACAAAGTTACAATGTGAATTGTGATTAAAATGACCTGGAATTATAAGAAATTACTATCAAAGAAGCAGGTGAACTTTTCAATTAATCTTTACTGCACTAAACTAATGGCTTGCACTAACATTACAGTTGTATTTTAAACAGTGTCAACAATTTAAATGAGCCAGATAATTGATTGAATATTAATTAACATAGGTTGAAAAACTAACAGGAAATAAATTATGTCCACAGTAGCAACATTTTATTTAAGCTATATGATAATTATCTCAACTGTAACTGGGGCCGATTTAGTGTGCTACCAGAACAAGTTGATGCTATACGTTTGCAGAGCAAGAGTGTCTATGTGCTAAATCTGACAAATCTACCTAACGCATAGCAAAATAAAAGTTTGATTATTGTGTAAGTTATGTAGTCTAACGTGGAGAGAGAAACTGAGAATTATTTTAATTAGCCAGAAAATTGGCATGGTGGCTGTGTAGAGGAAAGCTCAACAGCGTCTCTGAGCAGAGTTCTGGTTTTTGTCTTTTGATTTTTTTTTTTGTTATTGTTGTTTGTTTGTTTGTTTGTTTTGAGACCAAGTCTCAGTCTGTCGCCAGGCTGGAGTGCAGTGGCGCAATCTCACCTCACTGCAACCTCCGGCTCATTGCAACCTCTGCCTCCCGGGTTCAAGAGATCCTCCTGCCTCAGCCTGCCAAACAGCTGGGATTACAGGCACCTGCAACCACGCCCAACTAATTTTTGTATTTTTGATAGAGAAGGGGTTTCATCATGTTGGCCAGGATGGTCTTGATCTCTTGACTTCGTGATCCGCCCACCTTGGCCTCCCAAAGCGCTGGGATTACAGACGTAAGCCACCGCGCCCTGCAAGTTTTGTTCTTAAAAGTACACTTTTGGAGTCTCTGATAAGAATCAGTCTTAGCAGTGAACACTGAATGTGGGTGTCTATGTGTATGTTTCCCTTAAGTGTAAAATATAAATACTGTGCTAAAAATGAAGGAGAAAGAGAAGACCACACATGTGAATAAAGGAAACTGCAGAGACTAAAATAAAACTAATTGTGTACTTAGAATTCTTTCTGGCAATATGTTCTTTGAAGAGGATAATGGCAAAGTCAGAAACTTTCATGTGTGAGAAGCTACAAGGATAATTATGTCTTCAGCAAAAAGGCATGCAAAAACTATCCTACAAGTTTCGCCTCCAAATCAGTAGAAGAGCAGGTTTTTGGTTCCAAAGGTTACCCATACAGGAAACATTTGTGTTTCTGAAGATGAAAGCTTGTCAGAGGTTCTGGGAACTAGCCAAAACCACTAACTTCTCTGACAGGATGTGATGGATGATTTGAAAGGTATGTAAAGAATAGAGATACAATCTGACGGTTAGTCAATTGATCTTTAAAGAAAGATTTCAAAGAAAGAAAAGAAGTCTTTAAAAAAAGATTTAAAATACACATAAATATGTATGGAACATTCTAATATCTATGAATAAAAGCACATTTCAGTGGTACTTGCTATTTGCCTAATTAGAGAGCAATGAGTCACTCACAAATGTAATTATCTTTACAGTGATATTTTAAAATAAGAGGTGAGAAATTTTAAACTCAAATCTAGAATTGTCTGGAGCATTTTATGTAGAAGATAGAGTCCCATGTAGTCATTTATACTGCGTACATATAGATTTAGTGAGTGTGTTGCGTAACTCTTGTAGCAACAGAAATTCCAATTTTCTGTTTCGTAATTTTACAAAATACCATATTTTGTAAATTTTGTAGAAACACCATGTCAGAATTTTACAAAATTTCATTTCTGTAAATTTTGTAAAAAAAGAAATTTCATTTTAGTATGTCATGATTGTACAAATTCTTATTTCTAAAATTTAATCTCAATTCAAAACACAAAGTAATTGATGTTTATGATCCCTTTTCCTTCTCCTTATGTGTTTTGTCTTTAAATATTCCAACCCTCTAAGTAGTCATTTCTGTAATAAAGCACCATTTCACATGACTGCCTGTTCTAAAACGTATACCTCTTCCTTTGCTGTGCAAACAGCCTGACCTTTTTTTGTTGCGGTGGTGAAATATACATAACATACAATTTACAATTTCAACCGTTTTTAAACGTAGAAGTCAGTGGTTCACAATGTTAGGCAATCATCACCACTATTCATTTCTAGAACTCTTACATCATCCCAAAGAGAAACTCTATGCCCATTAAACAATAACTCCCAATTTCTCACAGGCCCTGGTAACCTTTAGTCTACTTTCTGTCTCTATAAATTTGCCTATTCTAGGTCCCTCATACAACTAGAATCATATAGTATTTGTCCCTTTCGTGTCTTTATTTCAGTTAGTGTAATGTTTTCAAGATTCATCATATTGTAGCATATATCAAAATTTCATTCCTTTTAGGACTGATTAATATTCCATTACATGTATATACTATGTTTTATCTGGTCATCTGTTGATGGACATTTGGGTCCCCACTTTTTGGCTATAGTGAGTAATGTTGCTATAAACGTCGGCATAAAAGTATCTGTTTGAATCTCTGCTTTCAACTTTTTTAGGTATATAACTAGAAGTAGAATTGCTGGATCACACAAAAATTCTTTGTGTAACTTTTTAAGGAAGCACCAAATTATTTTCCACAGTGGCTACACCATTTTATATTTTGGCCACCAGCAAGATGGCATAAGGTTCTAATTTCTCACCAACAACTGCGATTTTCCTTTGTTCTCTTTTTTCTTTTTTCTTTCCTTATTTTCTTATCTCTTTCTTTTCTCCTGTCCCTCCTCCTTCCCTTCCTCTTTCTCCTTCCCCTCCTCCTTCTCCTTCTATTTTTAAATAATAGCCAACTTAATGAGCATAAAGTGGCATTTCATTGTGGTTTTGATTTATATTTCCCTAACAGCTAGTGATGTTGAACATATTTTTATGTGTATTTTCTTTGGAGAAATGTCTATTTAAATCATTTGCCCTTTTTCGAATTGGGTTATCTGTTATTTTGTTGTTGACTTGTAAGTTTTTATAAATATTCTGGATATTAATTTTTTATCAGATATACGCTTTGCAAATATATTTCCCTGTTCTGCGGGTTGTCTTTTCACTGTCTTGATAACATCCTTTGGTGCTAAAATGTTTTAAATTTTGATTAAAGTCCAATTTATCTCTTTTTGTCTTACTTGTGTTTATACTGTTGTATTCAAGAAATCATTGCCAATTTCGATGTCATGAAGATATTCCCCTAGGTTTTTTCTAAGGATTTTATAATTTCACGCTTACATATAAGTTATTGACTCTTTTGAGTTAATTCTTACACGTAGCATAAATGAAAGGTCCAACTTCTTTATTTTACATGTGAATATTTAGTTGTTCTAGTGCCATACATTGAAAAGACGGTCTTTTACTGTTGAATGGTTTTGGCACTATTGTCAAAAATTAATTGACTATATATGCAAGGGCCTTTTGTCTGAGTTCTCTATTCTATTCCATTGGTCTATATGTCTGAGCTTATGCCAGCATCACACTGTTTTGGTTATATAGATTTGTAGTGAGTTTTGAGATTAGGAAGTATGAGTCCTCAAACTTTGTTCTTGTTTTTCCCCAAGCGTGTTTTGACCACTTATGGTTCCTTGATATTCCAAATGAATTTTAGGATGGATTTTTGTATTTCTGCAAAAAACAGCGTGGGAATTTTGATAGAGATCTCATTGAATCTGAAGACTGATTTACATGATCTAGTCATCTTAACATTTTTTTCTTCCAATCCATGAACATGTGCATATTTTCATTTACTTAAATGTTGTTTAATTTCTTTCAGCACTTTTTACAGTTTTACATGTACTAGCCTTTCACCTTCTTGGTTAAATGTGTTTCTAAATATTTTATTATTTTGAAGCTATTGCAAATGGGATTGTTCTTTTCACTTTTGGATTGCTCATTGTTAATCAATAGAAAGGCAACTTGTTTTTTGTGTTGTTTTGTATCTTGCAACTTTACTGATTTCATGTATTAGTTCTAACAGTTTGTGTGCATGTGTGTATAACCTGTAGGATTTTGTACATATAACAGAGATAATTTTACTTCTTTCTTTACGGTTTGGATGTCTTTTATTTCTTTTTCTTGCCTAATGATTCTGGCAAGAACTTCCAATACTGTGTTGAATAGAAATGGCAAAAGTGGGGGTTCTTGTGCTGTTTCTGTTCTTAGAGAAAAAACTTGTCTTTCACCATTGAGTATGACGTTTGTTAATTGTGACAACCCCACCTTTGACTAATATTTTAATTACTAGACTCTACTAAAAAAATTGAGAAATCAATTTGACCTAAATTAAATAGGTGATAATATTTTTTTATGTCACTTTTCCATTGAGAAAGAGAAAGTGGTCTTTGATATCCAGGGCTGGGCTGGCACTCATTGCCAGGTTGTGGTGTTCAGTTGAACATGCCAGTTTTATAGAACATCAACATCAGATAAAGCCACTCAAGGATTAGGAGAGATCAGGGCAAAAACAAGACTGCTCCATAATCATGTCTGAACACTAACAACATCAACATTTTCCAGGTCACAAAATGCCAAACACTGTCTTTGCTCAGCTAATGTGAATGACTATTCCTTATTTACCTGTGACAGCTCCTGTGTCCCTCCATTTTTCCTTCGTTTTCTACTTAAAATTTATTAAAATAACAAATCATAGAATTAGTCAGCTTTCTGGCAGCATTCAATCCAAAGTGAATTCCCTCTTCCTTCAACTCTTCTCTCAATTACCTAATGCAAGCGTAAATTCTACAGTTAGTCATTCCTAACTCCTTCTCTTTAAAGTACCCTATGCTTCTTTGCAATGAGAAATAAACTCAATTTTGTTTGATTGTAGGTGTGTTTCTGATGCTCTTTTGTGGGGGGAGATTGATGCTACATAACAAAGTTTAGGAGTACAAAGCAAAGTCTAGTAGTATAAAATTCACAGTAGTGATTAAAGGTAAGGATTTTCAAATAATGAGTGGGTAATACCGCGACCCTGTTTGTGAGGCCAGCTTTTCTCTCTAGAAGGACTAGAATATTGCTTGAGCTTTTATATCCATTTTTATTCATTCAACCAGTAAGTCATTCTGTCATACACTCTTTCATTAAACAAATATTTACTGAGTATATAAAATGTGCCAAGCGTTGTGTTAGGATTGGAGAACAAAAAACAAATGAAGTTCTTGCTCTTATTGACCCTATAGGTTCAGTTGGACGTTAATTAGCTAATTATCTACAGATGCAAAGATCGAAAACGATTTTTGCCTTATACACTAGGACACTTCCTTCGTCACCATGAAAGTAAAACTGCTCTAATCAGATGGGTATTTCTGTTTTAGCCACTTATTGAACCCACAGGAAATAAACAGATAGTTTATACAACATTCTATTAAAGGATCTAAGAGAAAAGTCTCTCATTACGGTAACTGAGATCCTGGAATAAACATTAATCATTAAATATAATTCAAGGTACAATTTTGGAAGCGTTTTCTGATTTGATTAAGCTTAATACTAAGAGCTTACGCTGTTTACTACAGAAAAGCAAGCTGGATCTCTTATTCATATTAGTTCTACAAAATATGGAGTGAGACATAAGTTAGTCTAGGTTACAGCCATAACATATTTTTCAGTATTTTTACTTGGTGAATTCCTAGACACTCAGCTCAAGTGATGATAATAATAATAATAATATTGTTATTTTCCTGTGGGGACAATAGGAGAAACTTCCTAGTCAAACTATGGCATTGCCAAGATATGGTGCCAAGAGGCTAGACACTGAACTGAGCATGTGCTATGGTATGTCTGTTAACATTTAGTCATGAATGTATCCATTAATTCATTCAACCAAAATTTACTGAGCACCTATTATGTTCCAGGTACTGGGCTGGGACACACATTAATCAAAGAATCACAAATAGGCGTGGCACAGGGGCTCATGCCTGTAATCCCAGCAGTTGGGGAGACCGAGGCAGGAGGATCAGTTGAGGCCGGGAGTTTGAGACCAGCCTGGCCAACATGTCAAAGCCCCGTCTCTACTGAAAATCCCAAAATTAGCCGGGCCTGGTGGTGCACACCTGTAATCCCAGTTACTTGGGAGGCTGAGGCAGGAGAATAACTTGAAACTGGGAGACAGGGGTTACAGTGAGCCAAATTCACACCACTGTATTCCAGCCTGGGCAACAGAGTGAGACCCTGTCAAAAAAAAAAAAAAGAATCACAAATATAAATATAAAGTTACAGCTGTGATAAATACTAAGAAGGAAAGGCACAAGGTGCTCTGAGAGTGTCCGATGGGGAAAGTGACGTTGTCAAACAGGTTAAGAAGAGTTTTCCTGCGATGATGCTAGTCATGCTGAGATTAAAAAGAAGTTACTCTATCATAGCAAATGTATGTGATGTTATCATATCCACCTCTAGAAGAGAGAAATGCATTTCAGGTATATCTAGCAATGGAGGAGTGGGTGAGCCACAATTTAAATCTGTCCGTGATTTTTACAATCTAGTGTGTATCCATCACATTGTGTAACTGTGCCTCCTTCAATTATCATGTTCTCGCTCCGTTAGAACTTTGTATACACATCTGTTCTCCCAATTAGACAGAAATGTCCTAAAGGGCAGGAACTGTAGTTTATATAACACAGTTCCAGATACATAAGTGTAATTCTCTAAAAGTTGACTAGATGATAAATAACTAACATATTCAGTGCAAGCTAGTTTATTTTAAAGATCCTTTTTTAGGGGAAGGTGATTTGAATAATGTTTGTATTGTAAAACAAAATGTCCATGAAATTTTGAACTGATACTGTTTCTCTTCTTTTCATTGAATTATAGAAGTATTTATTCAAATTCATTCTATTGAAACTAGAGCTGCATTTAAAGTTGTATTATTCTTTTAAAATGGCCTCTGTGGCCCATGGTAACATGAAAGCTCCTCTCCTTGTTTGATTTACTAAAAAAATCAAGGCAAAATTGTGATTTATTTCAAAGCAATTACAGATCTGTGTGATATAGGCCTTGATTCCATTTATTTTCCTGTCCCCATTGTTTTCATTTATGTATTTTATTATCCTGTTTTGTGTATTTCTTACAAGTCACCTTTAATTCTTCTTGGAATATGGCAAGACATAAATAAATGCATAATATTTTAGAAGGCCTAGCAGACTAATTCATATTTAGGGAACTAAACTTCCATAAGACTATTCCCATTATTATTCTTCTATGGTTTATTTTTATTTTAATCTCTTTATCTGGGAAAAACTTAAGGAAAGCCCTTTAAAAGAAAAGAAAATAGAAAAGAGGATCTGAAAGGGATGTCTGAAGACAGAGTTATCACAGCAGTTAAGTCAGTGTCTTGATGATGGTGATGATGGTGGAGGTGATGGTGATAAAGGGGGTTTATGGGATCATTGTGTGGGTACATTCTGTAGGACCTTTGTACCAACAGTAAATGGTTCTGTCATCTAGTTGATTCACTGCCAAGTGCCAAAATAGAATGGATAAATAAAGGTAATAAAAAATGAAGTATATGAGTAGTAAGGCAGGTGAATGAGCAAAGTAAAATGTGAAAAAAGAGACAAAGCTAAAATCCAGACAGGAAGGAGGAAGAGAGGATGGCCCTTGCATGAGGCTGATGTTTTAAGGGACCTTGTTGTCTATGTCATATTTTCCTAAAAGAAGAATACATTCATTAATTTCCTACATAATTAATTTATTTCTAGAGCAGATGCCTGCAGAGCAAGCTTTGTGGCTAGGCTTTCTATAACTTGAAAGTTCACTGGAATCAGAATCATTCCATAAATAGCAATTTAATAAGAGCCCAGACCTTATTTTCTCTAAAATCTCTGGACAATTTTAAATCTTAAACTCAGCATCACGGGTTCTCAAAACTGTTAATCCAGTCTCATAGTAGAGATACATAACTAGGTCTTCTAAAACCAAACAGCACCTAGAAAAAAACATGACCTAAGAGAAGATTAGTTTCTAAGTCAGATACAAGATTTTGGCAGAACTCAGCCATTACAGGAAGATTTTAAACACAAAATAATTCATTCAGAATCACCAAACAGAGGAGACAGTCCTACTGGTTTAAACGGAGAAAAGAACTTGAGTTTCCCTCTTGACTAATTTCACTGTCCAGTTTTATACATAGCTATATAGAAAAAAAAGAAAGGAAAAATCAGGACTTTCTTCAGTGGTATTTCATATTAATATGTGAACAAACAATCCTCATGCCATGGAAGATTTGTCTTGATTCTTTAACAAGCCCTTATTGAACCACTTCCTCAAAGTGGAAATGCCAGCTAATGGTTTCCATCAAATCACATTGTTTGTAAAAGCAGAAAGGACAAGGAGGTAGAAGAGAAAAGATGGGTAAATCAACTCAGGGAAATTCTTCTGCATTATTTATTCATCAACCAATAAACCAATATTTAGCGAACATGCATGAAAGATGCTACTGAGGAATATAAAAAGAATGCAACCCAATAACTTGAAGTAAGGGCACAGTTCTCACTCTTGGACACTCTCAATCAATGCTCCATGATTTAGTTTTAGTAATGATCTTAATAACGATTGAAACACCTTGTAAATTGCCTCATAAGTTTCTTATATCCTTGGAGAGGTATGTTTTTTGCCTTTCTTTGTTACTCTTTGCTTTGGTGACCATGAAAAAGTAGGGTTGGAAAACTTCAGAATTCCTTTCTATCTCTAAAATACTGTACTATACTATACTGCAATGTAATATAACTCAATTCCTTTTCTCATACAGCATAAGTGCATGCATCCATTTTTTATTTTATTCAAGTGTACTTCTTTGATAAAACATACTTTCTACAAAGAAGACCCATGTTTTCAGTGTATAATAATTTTTATTGTTTACTTAGCTAATACAGATTGAGTAAGCATTACCCAATACACTTGATTCTGTGGTCAGTGCTGGAATATAACACAGATCTTACAATTCATTGTGTTCTTTTGTTTTTGTTTTTATTTTATTTTATTTTATTTTTTTTGAGACAGGGTCTCATTCTGTCACCCAGACTGGCGTGAACATGGTTTACTGCAGCCTCGACCACCTGTGCTCAAGTGATCCTTCCACCTCAGCCTCCCCTGTAGTTGGGACCACAGGCACACATTACCATGCTCAACTAATTTTTTAAATTATTCATTTATTTATTTATTTTGAGATGGAGTCTCGCTCTGTAACCTAGGCTAGAGGACAGTGGCACAATCTTGGCTCACCGCAACCTCCGCCTCCTGAGTTCAAGTGATTTTCTTGTAACAGCCTTGAGTAACTGGGATTACAGGCACATGCCACCACACCCAGCTAATTTTTTGTATTTTTAGTAGGGATGGGGTTTTACCATGTTGGCCAGGCTTATCTTGAACTCCTGACCTCAAGTGATAATCCCACCCTGGCCTCTCAAAGTTCTGGGATTACAGGTGTGAGCCATTGTGCCAGGCCATTTGTTTGTTTGTTTGTTTGTTTGTTTTGGTAGAGACAGGGTCTCACTACGTTGCCCAGACTGGTCTCAAACACCTGAGCTCAAGTGATTCTCCCATCTCAGCCTACCTAGGTGTTGGGATTACAGGTGTGAGCCACTGTGCCCAGTCGTAGTGGTCTTTTTTGCTTGTTTGTGTTGTTTCATGTTTTGAAACAGTCTCTCTATATCATCAAGACTGGAGTGCAGTGGCATGATCTCAGCTCACTGCAACCTCCATCTCCCAGGCTCAAACGAATCTCAAGCCTCAGCCTCCTGAGTAGCTGAAATTACAGGCATGGGCCACCATGCCTGGTTAATTTTTGTATTTTTAGTAGAGATGGGGTTTCACTATGTTGGTCAGGCTAGTCTCAAACTGCTGACCTCATGTGTTCCGCCCGCTTCAGCCTTCCAAAATGTTGGGATTACAGGCGTGAGCCATCGCACCCGACCATGTAGTGGCCTTTATTACAGCAATACACGGGACAAATTTTGCGAGGCCTCACAAAGGAACTCAGATTTTGAGAGCCACGTTCTCAAGAATTTACTTCTAACCTTCTTTGAGAAACAGTGTTAATTTCTTTATTCTGTAAAAACAACAATTAGAAAAACCATGATCTTCATTTAGACTCAACATTACACTAAGGCACTATGGGAATTATATAAAACAGAGAGTCATAAAACTATGGTGGGTTAAACATAGTAAGAGAAGCAGCTACTTTGGGTTAAAAGAACAATGACCATGAGACAGTGAGAAAAAAGCAGGGTGGATGAAAAATTATAGATATGCTAGCCAGAAAAAAGTCACTACTGTGTAATTATCTGTTACTTAAGGATGTGGGCCCTGTGGTTTCGGGTAGGCTTGTTTGAGGCATGTTTGTCTGTAGGGTTGGCTGAAGTCGTAGGCAGGGATGGAGGGACAAAGAAAGATAAATCTCTTTGGGAGCAAACGCAGAAGAAACTATTGTGAAGTCTTCCAGCTTCTAAACACTTGCAGTTTTCTGCTGGACTATCTTGTGGGCAGATGTAGAAGTTACATACATTTCTGAAGAAGCAAGCAAGCAAACAAACCAAAAAAAAGTCCCGATGGTATATTCCCATGAAAAAAAAAAAAGTGGGAGAATTTGCCTAGCAAAGGATACAGCTTCACCCAAGAGCTGCAAGGAACCTTGCTTTGGGAAAGCTTCATCAACCTCACCTCTGGACAGGTGGGAGCCTGTTCTTGAACTCTAACACTTTCATCAACGTCCTTGCTGCCATTTAATATTTTCCATTGGCAAGCTCTGCTTTGCAGAAAATTGCATTTTAATTGCTTTTCTATTAGCCTCAATTATTTATTTCCTAACCATGCTCTCATAGTGGAATAATGACAATATTGCAATAAAGCGGAATTGCATGAGCCACCTTTGCAAGACAAGTCTTGTTACTGCCCTTTCCCATTCTGAAATCACATGGGTTACCTGAAAGCCGTAATGAAGATACTTCTCATTTTTTAGATATTTTCATTTGCCTTGAGCTTGTTCTATAATGAGGTTTACTCTGGGTCTTTCTAATCCCTCTTTTGGTTGAGAGGTCTGATTCCAGTGTTACACATTTCCCTGAAATGTCCCTCTGAAAATTTAGAGTAAGGTGAGGTATGGCTTTCCTGAAGGGAGACTTTTTTTCTTACTGTTACCTCATACCCCACGATTGAATGTATTTTCTTAGACACAATTGCTTATTTTTTAATGTATTCACTTGGGATCATATTAAAGATACCCTAGTTTCTGTACTTATTTTCTCAAATGTAGTTAATTATTCTATTTTTTATAGTTTTTCTATACTCCCCTCAACCTAACCCCAATCCTATGTTCAACTAGCACTGCGTTTCCATCTCTTGGCTTTAGGTGAGCAATGAGCATAGCCATGGCTTATCTCCTCCATTCTGCTTGAGTGGGCCAGAGGGAAAATGACAGGGTTATATTAGTTTTGCTGTTTATTTTGAAACACATATTTATTAAAGGCCTAGGATGTGCCAGAAACCAGGCAAGATAGTTGGTTATAATGAGGACTATGACACATATGTTCCTCTTATGCTGCAGTGTACCCTATGGCATGAAAAGTACCATAGATCTAGATAACAGGAACATCTAACTCAATTTGTAGAGTCAGTGGGAAAATATCTGAATTTATGATATCTGAGTTGAACTACGAAGGATCAGAATGATTTTTCCAGGTAGCCATTGCCAGCCATGAGAAGAGAGAAGAGTGTTTCTGGCAGAAGGAACAGCATGTATGAAGGTCAAAAGTGAGAGGACGCAGTGGCTGGGCCCTATTTTGTCTTTGCTCTATTGATTTTCATGCAAGCTAAGGAATGTAGAATAGTAAACATTAATACTTTACTGTTTTATTTGGGAAGGAAAAATACTTTTACTTTATGTATTGTATTAGTCTGTTCTCATGCTGCTGTGAAGAAGTGCCTGAGCCTGGGTAATGTATAAAGGAAACAGTTTTAATTGACTCACAGTTCCTCAGGGATAGGGAGGCCTCAAGAAACTTGGAAGTGGAAGGGGAAGCAAACCGTCTTCTTCACATGGCAGCAGGAACAAAAAGTGCAAAGCAAAATGGGGAAAAACCCCTTCTAAAACCATCTCATATTGAGATATTTTACTCACTATCACAAGAATAGCATAAGGGCAACCACCTCCGGGGCACTACAATTCAAGGTGAGATTTGGGTGGATGCAAAGAGCCAAACCATATTATATGTAGTATAAATGATTTCCTTATCAATTACCTATAAGGTTTGAGATCAGATTATGATTCATTTGTAGGTTCCATTTGGTGGGAGTAGTGGTCTATGGACCATGAATGTTATAGATTTAGGAGAATTTAAAGAAACATTTTAAAGGTTGGAGCAAAGACCACAAGGAGATGAAGGGAAAGGATAAATGTGGTAAGAGATGAGGCTCAGCTGGTGAACAAGGGGCAGCTAGGGCTGAACCTTATAAGCCATGTGAATAGGTTTGAACATGATTATAAGAGTAATGGGAAGCCACAATTTTAAGCCAATTTCTGTTGTTTAATCTGGAAAAATAGCAGGGGTTGTATTCCTTTCATCCCTTCTTCTCTTATCAAGACCTTTTCTCTAACTTAAACTGTAAATAACAGCAATACAAATGAATTGACATGATATGTTCTCCTATCTCAGTTTTCCAGGGAATAGCCCTGTGATGGTTAATACTGAGTGTCAACTTGGTTGGATTGAAGGATACAAAGTATTGATCCTGAGTGTGTCTTTGTGGGTGTTGCCAAAAGAGATTAACATTTGAGACAATGGGCTGGGGAAGGCAGATCCACCCTTAATCTGGGGGGCACAATCTAATCAGCTGCCAGCGATTACAAAGCAGGCAGAAAAATGTGAAAAGCAGAGAGACGGGCCTAGCCTCCCAGCCTACATCTTTCTCCTGTGCTGGATGCTTCCTGCCCTTGAACATAGGACTCCAAGTTCTTCAGTTTTGGGACTCGGACTAGCTCTCCTTGCTCCTCAGCTTTGCAGACAGCCTATTGTGTGTGATCATGTAAGTAAATAAATTCCCATATATATCCATATATACGTATATGGATATATATGTATACACACACACACACACACACACATATATATCCTATTAGTGCTGTCCCTTTAAGAGAACACTGACTAATATAAGCCCCATTGATGATTCTAGGTTGTTTAATTTAAACAAAACCATATTTAAATTATCATCAAAAAAATTTTATCAGTATCTAATTGTGGACAGCACTTAAGGGAATAACACATACAAAAACTATAACCATCTAGGGTCTACTACTTAAAAACTCATCATTTATGGCCAGATGTGATGGCTCACACCTGTAATCCCAATACTTTGGGAGGCCCAGGCAGGAGGATCACGACATCAAGAGATCAAGACCATTCTGGACAACATGGTGAAACCCCGTCTCTACTAAAAATACAAAAAAATTAGCTGGGTGTGGTGGCAGGTGCCTGTAGTCCCAGCTACTCAGGAGGCTGAGGCAGGAGGATCACTTGAACCCCAGAGGTGGAGGTTGCAGTGAGCTGAGATCACACCACTGCACTCCAGCCTGGCAACAGAGTGAGACTCCGT
>NW_012115322.1:2570451-2610514 GCF_000951035.1 Colobus angolensis palliatus | reverse complement strand
AAAAAAAAAAAAAAAAAAAAAAAAACTTATCACTTACTGTTATGCCTGTATCTTTCCCAAACTCCAAACTGACATAATTCCTCTGCCTTTCCTCAATCTGTTTTGTCTCATTAGGGAACTGGAAATGCAACCCAATTTTTCCCTTGAGTGATGTCAAGAGATGGCAAGGAAGCTGTTGCAACATTCTAGCCAGAAAGCTATTTTCTTCCCACTTTGGAAGGACCTCAGAGAATGACAGAAGTGGCCATGATATGAAAGGAACAACTGACAGGTTTTGATTTTTCTTGGCTGACAGCTTCATTTTAGGACTTTGTTTGCCAACCACATCAAGACCTTTGCAGCTAGAAGACTGACTTCAACAAATCTGAATGTCTCTTTAAGAGTCAAGGCAATTTATTCCTTTTTTTCCCCAAATAACCATTTATCTATAATTAAGTCAGCATTAAAGGGATTTCCCACCAACTTCTATCTAAAGCTGCAGAAAGGACGAATAGCTACTGCCTGAAGTGGGTTTAACAGATCCTTGGGTGAACATTAGGAAAGCCTTCCACAGAAAAATGGCTGGATATGAAATGGGAAGAAAGACGTCATTCACATGGTCACTCATTACTGAATTGATGATTTCCATTTGAATTTCTGAATCCTGTTCCTTCAGACAGCTCTGTTCCTTAGGATTCTGTTCCTTAGAATAGCAGGTGTTACTGCTATTATGCTTTTGAGGTTAATTGGTCCTATCAAATACATACATACGTGTGTGTGTGTGTGTGTGTGTGTGTGTGTCTCCTTCCTTCCTCACCAGTACACGCTCACACTACAGGGTTGATGTCTTTATTGAGAAAACACGTTACTCCTTTTATCACTAATTATGAAAAGTAATACCCTCCTGCTTCTGCACATGACATTAGGAGAACACCTGAACCTTCTCCCTTTGAATCCCAGGCAGAATGAGAGTTTGCACTTGGAGGACAAAGAAACACATTTTTTTTTCCATCAGCAGAATTGGACTGTTAATTATTCTCCATAGAATTACAGAGGGAAAAAAATCAACTGAGTGCAATCTGATCTCATCTTATTTGTTCTTTAATCCTTCTAAGAATCTGTCTTTGACATTTAGGACATGAGCAGAGAACAGCAACAACAATAAAATCAGAGGGAGAAGAGGCTGTCTGTTTATACTCCCCCAACATTTCTTATCACTCCGAATTGTGATTTTATTTGTATTTGTCTTTCTCACCCTAGACAGGCATCCATAGAACAAGGACAGGGTCTAATTCATCTCTCTGTATGCCCAGCACAGAACACAGAATCTGGCACATAGAAAGTACTCAGAGAGTATTTGTTGACTAAGTAAATGACTGGGTCTGCAAAAGCAAAAGGCATCACCCAAACAACTATTTCCATTGTATTATTTTCTAGTCTCAGAAAAATTCCGCTGCACTTGCCAGCAGTGCCACATCTGGATTTGGAGGAAACCAAACATTCTAATCCTGTCAAAAGGCAAATACAGGGTGACTGGGCCTCCGCAAGCAAGAGCCTCCTCGTTGGCCAGGGCCTGGGAGAACAGAGATTGAGAATCTGAAGGCCTGATTTTAGTCTCTGCCATTAGCTTAGCAACCCTGGGCAAGTCCCTGAATGTAACTAAACTTCCAGGTTCTTCTTTGTAAAATAGAGAAGTTTGACACAGAAATATTTGATCTGGGAACTATAGGTTCATGGATGAATATCAAAGGAAGTCTGTGAACTTCCTGAAATTGTGTGTAAAATGTTATGGCTCTCTGAGTCATGTGTATTTTTGCATTTTTAAGGAACAAAGGGTTTATAGCTGTCATTAAGTTTTTTAAAGGAAACTAACTTTTAAAAACAAGAGGTTAAGAAACTCCTGAATAGTTAATTTTGATATCTTTTTCTATAAAATGTCTATACTTCTAAGAAAACTTCTAAAACTGCTTTAGCCCACAACATATATTTTTCCTCTGATTGTCATTCTCCCCGTGATCAGTCACCACCTCAGGATACTTTAAACATTTATGCAAGGCCAGGGTAAATAAAGTTCATCTACCTTAGCTGAATCTGGAGATAGGTCTTTGACTGTTGCAAATTCCACGCAGAAATTATCGTAGTCATGCCCATAGTAAATATTGGATGAAAATTTTCACAGGTTTATTTTATCCCAGAACACTGACTCTTTTCCCTCCAATATTCTATGCCTTTCAGGACCAGGACCGTAATTATCATCTATCTCAAAAGTCCTCAGGAAGCAGATATTAGAGGGAATATTTACCATGAATGTTCTCATAAAAGGCCAACAGAGTGAGGTGATTGTCCAGGAGCTTTGAGGACATTAAGTGAAAAGAGAGTAATTTCTGATCTACCCAGGAATGGCAGGGAGGCCATGCGTGAAGGGAGTTCCCAGGGTCTGTGGCAGCAGCTCCATGACTAAAAACCATTGCCTCATCATCTAAAGAAGCCAAAAGCAAGGGGTGAAGGAAGAAAATAGTTTTGTTAGTGTACCTGTATTTGTTTCCTGTTGTTTCTGCAACTAATTACTACAAATGTTGTGGATTAAAACAATATAAATTAATTATCTTACAGTTCTTGAGGTCAGAAATCTAAACTAGGTCCGCAGGGCTGCAACTCTTCTGGAGGCTCTGGGGGAGAATTCCTTTCCTTGATCATTCCAGCTTCCAGAGGCCAACTGTATCCTTTGGCTCATGGCCCCCTTCTTCTATCTTCAAAGATAGCAGCATAAGTCAGGCATGGTGACTCACACCTGTAATCCCAGCACTATGAGAGGTGGAGGTAAGAGGATCACTTGAGACCAGGAGTTTGAGACCAGCCCGGATAACACAGCAAGAATTCATGTATACAAAAAAAAAAATTAAAAATTAGCCAAGTATGGTGACATATACCTGTAGTCTCAGCTATTCAGAAGGCTGAGGCAGGAGGGTCACTTCAGCTCAGGAGTTCAAGACTGCAGTGAGCTATGATCACACTACTGCACTCCAGCCTGAGTGACAGAGAGTGAGACCCTGCCAAAAACAAACAGACAAACAAACAAAAAAGCCAGCAGCATAGCATCTTCAAATCTCTCTCTGTCCTCCTGCCTGACCCACTGTCATCTTTGTTATCACATTGCCACTGTCTGACTCTGACTCCTCCTACATAATTGTTATAAAGGTCTGTGATTACATGGGCCCTATCTGGATAATCCAGAATAATCTTTCCATCACAAGATCTTTAATTTGATCTCATCTGCAAAGTCCTTTTTGCTATATAAGGCAACATTCACAGTTTCTGGGATTAGGAGGTGGACGTGCTTGGGGGGCCATAATGCAGCCTACCACAATACTTTGTGTTTGCTTGCATCTATTTATTTATATGCCATAGTTATGTAGAAAGAGTCATATTCATGGAGATTATGTTCAGGAAATGAGAAAACAGAAAGGGAATTTATGCAGCCAGTATATGAACAAGTGGTAAGAAGGAAAAACTATGTGCCCAAAGCTGAGAAGAACTTAAAGTTGTAAATAAGTTACCAATTGCCTCTGGGAGACATAAAGAATGAAGGAGCCTCCTCTCACTAGCAATCGATCATCTTCCACTTCTATACTTGTGTGAAAGACTGAAAAAAAATAGGAGCATTTTAAAACAATAGTAATAATGTAATACTATCACATTATAAAATTATAATAATATAATAACTGTGCATTGTAGCTAAATAAAATGTTCCGTAACATTCTCATATGCTAATGTGTTAGTTTGTGCTACTGCAATGTAATACCTGAGACTGGGTAAATGTATAAGGAATGGAAATTTATCAGAGTTCCGGAGGCTGAGAAGCCCAAGATCAAGACACCAGCATCCAGTGAGTGTCTTCTCACTGTGTCCTCACATGGCAGAAGTCAGATGGGCAGGCAGGGGACAAATGCTGTGTCTTCACATGGCAGAAGAGTAGAGAGAGCAAACCCACTTCCACAAGCCCTTTTCATGATGGTGTTAGTCCAATTCATGAAAGCAGAGCCCTCAACACCTAAACACCTGTCAAAAGGCCCCACTTCCCAACACCATCCCACCATCCCACCACAGGGATCAAGTTTCTAAGACATGAATTTTGGGAGACACATTTAGACCACAGCAGCTCATGCTTTTCCGGGGCAGAGATGTGTTCTGTGCAGAGGGTGCAAAATATAGAGTGGCAGAGAGGATGTGCAAGTACATACCAGAGGAGAGTCACATGAACATAAACCTTTCCTGTGCCCTTGTACCTTCCCCTTAGGGCAATTCCAGGCCTAATAAGCTTCCTGGGGGCTGCTGAAATAGTTCTAAAAGCTCTACTTAATCCAAAGTGTTAGTGGTAATTCAAGTCAGACTTAGCAATCCTAAGAGCATCTTTGCTTCTAATAGTTCAAGCCATTCATTAACTCACTAATTAACTCATTAATTCCTTAATTAACCTACTATCAACTATAGTAGCTTATGAGTATGTATTGGTAAATTAATTGTAGTCCTTTTCTTGTGGAGCTAAGAGTTGGGGTGTTTCAAGACACCCTAGATATTTCACTGTCTAGGAAGGAGGGGACCTAGATGTCCATACTCATAAATTGGGGAAAAGGACCAAAAACATCCAAATCTTTTAAGACTTTTGGATAATGTTTAAAAGACCATAAAAGTTACATTTATGCGATTGCTTCTGGCCTTCTTTTCACAGAATATGTTTGAAGAAAGATGAACAAATGATTAGAAATGATCACTTGGCTCAGTTGGAAAATGAGGGGATGAAAGGCAGGGGCTAAACGGAGTAGGCACTAGATAAGCAAAAGCAATGAAACAAATTTCTTTTCCAGCTGTGTACAATGGCACTTCAAGAAAACACCATGCAGTCCTGAACACAGGTTGCATGTAGCACCTCTCTCAGCTCTGGTGACAGTTAAATCACCCTGATGACCATCAGTTGAATGAAAACCACCGCATTGTTTCAACTGAGTCAAGTTTTCCATGTGCTTCCCTGTTCTCTGGGACTGTGTCAGTCCTCTGCAAGGGAAAGTAACTCTTATTAACTGTATTAGTTTGTTTTCACACTGCTATAAAGAACTTCCCTGAGATTCAGTAATTTACAAAAGAAAGAGGTTTAATTGACTCACAGTTCCCTCTGGTTGGGGAGGCCTCAGAAAACTTACAACCATGGCAGGAGCACCTTCTTCACAAGGCGGCAGGAGAGAGACGAGCCGGGGAAACCACCACTTATAAAACTATCAGATCTTGTGAGAACTCGCTCAGTATCACAAGAACATCATGGGAGAAATCACCCCCATGATTCAGTCACCTCCCTCCCTCCACACGTGGGGATTACAGGTCCCTCCCTTGACATGTGCAGATTACAAATTGAGATGAGATTTGGTTGGGGACACAGAGACAAACCATATCAGCTGCTCTTCAACACTTTAAACAGCAATATGATGGTACATTTTGGGGAAACTAAGTGTAATGAAGAACCTTCCCTACCCCCACAACTGGTTTCCTCAAAATAAGGAATCTGAAATCAGGAGACTGTGGCTAATGTAGCTGCTCATCTTTCCTCAGTATTTACACTATCAATTTTACATCTGGCCCACCAAATATAAGACACAACTCAGTAGCTGCTCTACAACCACAATGCCAAATCTCTTTCTCTTCTGCAGCTGACTGCTTTTAATGCGGGCATCTACAGCATCCATTTCAGGCTGAAGATTCTTAAACTATTGCTGTGGAACCTCTTACTTCTAGCACAATTCAAGAGTCCCTGGATTGTGACAGGGCATGTGTGTCAACCATCATTGGTCCCTTCATTGTCCTCTCACAATGATCTCACCACCCAAGAAGTAGCGCAAACACAGAGGTGAAGGCAGAGGGGAAAAGAGGAGACGGCGGCGTCACAGGATTCAGGAGAAGGTCAGAATCAAAGAAGGACAAGGAAGGTGCAGGGGAGACCAGGGGATGTGGCTACACGGGGGCTCAGACCGTAGGTGTATGGCCATAGAGTTTAGCTCTCATGTGCCTGGGGCACCATGCTACACACGTGAAGTATTTGTGACAAGATAGTGTTGTGGTAGAGAGCTTGAAATTGCACAGCAGACTGCCTTGCTTGAGTTCCAATCTTTGTTCTTCCACATGACCTTGGAGAAAATATCTGTCTTCTCATCTGCAAAATCGGGAACTTAATGATACTTAACTTACTGCATATGTTTGTAGTGGGAAATATGTGAGTTATGTGAACTATTTAATGCAGCCCCTGGTGCATAATTTGTTCAATTTCAGTGTTAGCTCTTACTTTGACGGCAGGATTGACCATATACTGACCCAATTTCCATTTCTTATCATGGAATGTCTTTTTAAAAATTTAGTTGTTTTGTAGAGGACCACTGTCAGTACGTCAGTGTTCACGGAGGAAAATCACTATTGATCCCTTAAAAAAAAAAAAAAAGTCCAAAAGTAAAGTCCTGAAGAGTGAATTGGCTTTGCCATTTCTGCACATTTTCATTCTGGGGTTCACCAGAATAAAAATTTCCCTGTATTCCCTGTGTTGCCAGTGGGGCAGAGACAAAGAGCCTTAGAATTTATTGCTAGCAAACACTTTTTAAGAGATCTTTTGGACTGCCAAAAATATGTATTTTCAACATTAGATAAATAATGGGTTCTCCATGTTTAACCAGAATGCTTACTTTGTCTTTTTATCATCTCCTAAGAATTTTATTTTTATAATTGAATTTTATATCATTTATTTCAGACATTAGTTTAATTTCTTTTTTAATATACTCAGCAATTGAAGATATCACAGCAGAAAGAGAGTACGAATCTATAGTAATGCCAGCATATTTTAAAACAAAGAGATGACTGTTTAAGAGCTGTTCATGTTCAATTGTGGAGGAAAATTTTCTCCTACTGGACTTCTAACCAGCCACAAAAACCTATGCTCATTGTGCAAACACTGCCATGATGACTGGCTACCTTGTCATTCACATTGCCTTGCTACAATCACTATAAATGGGCCACAGGCATTAGGATGCACTAGAAAATTCCTGTTGCAATGATAGCATTACATATGTGGTGTAACATATGTGGCTATTGCATTAACGTGCCTGGCTATGTATTGGAATATTTAGTGCCTACCCATTTTCTATGATTCAGTTAATGTCAATGGAAATGACAACCAGATCTGGTGTACTATAGTTTGGTGGTGGTGACTGTCTTCCCACTACTACATTATAAATTCCCCATGTCAGAGATCGAATTTAATTCATGATAATGTGCCAAACGTAGAAAAGTGTCAGGCATGTAGTAAGCACTCAATAAATATTTGGTGAATAGAAAAATGATAAAAATAAAAACTTTGAGATTAGCAGAATGCTGGTGTCAAAATAACCCAGCAGAAAAAGGATAAGCAGTTTTAAGAGTTTCAGGAGGGTTAGAAGATGAGATCATTTAAAAAAATTCTTTCTAATAAAAATAACTCCCCGAGTTATTTCTAAGTCTGCACCTAAGACAGACTCCCTGCAAGACTAGATTCTGAGAAACTGTTCCTGTAAAAGATTAAAATGAGACACAGTGTAAGTCTTACTCAGAGTTTGAAAACCACCTTTTAGTATTTAAAAAGGCATTAACCAAGATCATTAATCAATAGAAAGGAATGTTCACAGAATGCTTAGAAGAAATGTTTGCTAAGGCAAGAAGTCAGAGAAAAGGAAGGCATCCATGCCCAAGGCTGAAGACAAACGTTTTTCTTTCGCTTCAACAAATTAAAGCTGCTAGGAAAGAACAATTGACCAGAGGGGAACATTACTGTACAGCATATAAAATACTGCCAAGGTCAGCAAAACCTCAGCTTTTTACTTTTTTATTTTTCTATGCCAGTGATTGTTGAGAAATGAGTTTCTTGCAAGCCCGACTTAGACATTATGCTCAGAAGTTACTCAACACCAAGGATTTGGAAAGTACTTTTATTTCCTTTACTGTTTGATGACAACAAGAATGAGTTACAGACATTTTCAGTAAATCTCTGTGCTTAAAATTGTTTATAAGGCCATTTCATAATGTCAGTGTGCTTTAATTTGTTCACTCATGCTGGATTCTCTGCTTCCCCCTTTGCTTTGGGCTTCTGAGAATTATTTCCAAGCAAATGACTCTACCTCCAAGATTCCCAAAGCCACTCAAAAAAAAAGAAGCCACAAGGATGCATTTTTTTTTTTAATATGAAGTGGCTTAGCTGTGTAGAAAGAAGCAGTTTTAAAAATCCCACATAGAGTATCTTTGGACACTTATGTAAAACTTATATGTAAGTATTTTAGCTGAAGACTGAGAGTCAACTGGATTTATGGGGAGATAGTCCTCTATTTTACGGTAAGTTCCATGCTTACTGTACATCTCCCAGGTCAGTGGGGAAACTTGTATTATGTTGTACTGTGTTATTTAAAGATGCTACTGCCATATGCAAGACAGTTTCTGTTTTGCTTTTTTTTATCCTTCCAATTGTTGCAAAAGCTATGTGCTGGGTCATCCCCACAACCGCTGTGAACAAGGACATGGACATGCCTTGCAAGGTGGCATGGGTTAAAGACCAAGGCTCAGGACCCCACAGGGCAGAGAGGCAAACTAGGCTCGTATTAGCGTTAAACCTGTGACTTGAGACTGCATCATATTGCTTCATTCTTAAATACTTGAAGACTTCCATATTTTCTACAAGTTAATCTTAGGCAGTATCAGGGCTCTTTTTTGTATATGATCAAATCACTTAATCTAATTATGCCCCATCTTTTTTCTTGTGATTTGAAAGCGTCATGAAAACCTTTTATATACGCAGGTTTATCTGTTACTACTATGAAGAATTAAAAAATTCAAAGCCTTCTCATTCCGAAAATGTTAGGCCAGATTCTGTAATCACCTATGTTAAAGAACAAAGCTAAATGGCGAAATCAGGAAGCAGGTAATAAAAGACAGATCACATTTAGACAAAGACATGGTTACTTTTTTATTTGAAGAAAAAAAAAGTATGTTTTAATAAATACTGCAGAAACATTGACCAAACAAACATACAAAGTGACTTCAACAGTTTAAAAAATGCAACAAAAGTTCTGCTTTATAACAGTTATAACTTATTTTCTTTTTACAGTATTTAAATACAGAAAGCACTTGCCAGCTATTTTGTAATACTGCCCAAAGCATAATGCTGCATCAATCAAAGCATATTATGTTGGTAAAATGTCTGTATTTTATGGGAAATGACTGGAATCGTATTTTCTTGCAGAGACAAAACAAAGTGCTTGTAAGACACAGAACTGAGTGTTGTAATTACCTTAATCTCTCCTGCCACAATTTAAGGGGAGCACAGCTTCAACACTTCAAAAATGAAGCATTATCATGGGAAAGAAAGCTCGTTTTCAACAAGCGCCAACAATAAACAGGTCAGATCTGGTTTCTTCTCTGAAATAATCTCTAATATGAACTGGTCAAAAATATCTGTAAACTACTTTAAATGCTTATTATTTTATGTAACAACAGCGACCAAGTGCTGAACATGGACCTTGGCTGCGTCTGCTCAGTGAGGTTTTAGCAATCACGCTCTAGAAATGCCCTGGTGTTGTGTCAGGACTGAAACTCTATTATATAATCTTCCACTAGGGATTCTCTAAAGCTTGGGTAAGTGAGTTCTTCTCTCATCAATGTTCATTTAATGAAAGTGAAATAAACCAACAGATCATCAGATGCTGCCAGTTTTGGAGCTCCAACCCAAAATAATAGTCCTTTTGCTTTGTATTTTTGGTAGCTTAATTCCAGACAGCTTTACTCACAAACTGTGCTTTCCGCTACTATTCTTTCCTTCACTCATTACCTCTTCTGGTGAAAACAGTAACTACCTTTTTTCTCTCCTTGGATCATTCTATGACGTCAAACCAAGACACCTTTTATTTGACTTTGCATTTTTATCAACGATGGCAAAAAAATCACACAACTTCTTTTCTAAACAGCGCACAAAAATATTACATTGAGCAATTTACCACTTTTTAATGACAATCACAATGAAGAACAGAACCATCAGACTGAATAAAAATCGACACTTTTCTTTTCCTATTTGATCTATGCGATCTTTGTAGTGCTGGTCTACAAATCTTGCAAGATTGCAAAGGCTTTCCTTAGAACCATCCTACTCAGCTATCTTCAGGAAGGCAAGATTTCAACGCCTCATGAAGTCTTCCTCTGGATATATCCCCATGGGTCCTGATACAATTTCCATTTTAATGATGAGCTAGAAAGAAATTAGATCACATCCTCTAGAAAACTAAATGCTAAGGTCACAGTGCCAGTTCCCCAGTGAGGATGGTATATTAACATATACTTTTTGTAAAGGAGATTAAAACATTTAAAAATTAAATCAAAGTAGAGATCCATGAATAGATTGTAACAAAAACAAAAACAAACAAACAAAAAAAAACCCAACAAAAATGCAAGCACCATTCAGAGTGTGATTTTTCTTCTTGGAGGTACTCGCATCCCCCCTCATCTTCCTCTAGCTCATTTGTATCTCCATTTTTTGGCATATTTTTCAAGTCACACTTCAAAACTCTTCCATGTATTCACTTCTCACCACTTGGTCTACATGCCGAATCTAAGGACAGGATTCCAAAAAGATGAGTATCCTCTCAAACGCCTCCAAAGCCTCTGGTATACATGACTTTAGCTGTGCACTTCATTTAGACTTCACCTTTTTTGTTTGCTGTTGTTTTTTACACTAGATTCCTTTGTCCTCATTAAAGATAATGAAAGATTCACATCACAGTGCAGCTCTTCGCTTTGTCCTTTCGTAAGTCCGTAGCAACTGCCGAGAGTTCTGGTCTGCTAGGCATGTGTGAAATCCGCTTTGTGGCTCTCTGTGATTTGTTCCGCTTAACGTTTTTATTTGTCTTATTTACACATGCCAAGGTGGCAACGTGAAAAATGTCTCTGACACTATTTTCCGACTGTAAAGCTGAGCATTCGATGTAAGTAGCTGCTCCAATCTGTTTGGCCATATTTGCCCCCTGAGAAGCAAAAGAAGGGATTTTAATCAGCAGTAAGACTTTGGGGGAAAGTTAGCTAGTGTCTTCTAATACCACAAAATAATAATGCGTTGCAAAACGTTTACTGATATGTTAACTGAATTTTCCAAGTGTCACTGCAAAAATAAAAGTTGTTAAAATTTGAACTGCCTTATTTATTACTTCAGAAATATTTGCAGTCAAGAGCCAATCGCTAAGATGTCCAACTCTCATGGCTCATTAGAGGTGTTAGAGCTCTGAATAAATGCTAAAGGCTGATCTTAACAAACGAGGACACTCATTATCAAACACTTAATATGAGGTGATTCAAAGAAGTGTAGAGTGGAGCTAACGAGGTGATTCATCTTCACTATCAACTGTAAGCAAGAGTTAACTGGTTACTCAGGCTTTCCAGAGTCACAGCAAGCATGGAATGGCCCAGAGAATCTTACTGGTGAAGTAAGTTAGCTGAAGGTCATGAACATGAACTCCACATTTTCCACACAGCTCTGGCTGTGGCGATGTGGCCTTGAGAACCTGTTCCAGCGTCTCCTGGGGGGACTCCATTTCTCTTTTCTTGAGGGTAAATGGCATTCAAGACTAGTGACTAGGTTGTACCAAAAACAGGGGCAATGAATGAAATTTAAAATCGATTTTGAAATGTACGTGATTGTGTCTTACTTAGGGCCAAAATAAGTTGAGGAAAGGAATAATACTATTGTGACATCTGTTATATCAAACACAAAATACTTAATTTCTAAGTGTGAACCATACCACCAATATACGCAACAATAAACATGTGCACATCGACCAAAACTACTCATTTAAAATACCAAATTTTTGCTAATGAGAAATGGAAGACTAAGAAGACTGCAGTATTTAAAATGATGATTCTTAATACAATTTTGGTATTTCAACATGAACTCTCTTTAGATTCTGGTTGTAGGTTTTACGAGAATGAGCTTTTGAAATTGATTCTCATTTCTAAATACTTGGGGGAAATGCCTATAGAAATGAAGACCCTCTGAAAGATGGTGTTATGGAGTGCTACAGTTTACTGGCAACAGCCTTATTATTGCGCTGCCAACTGTAAAATCAGATTACCTCTCTTATCTGATTTTGACCACATTCTCTGTTAAAACTTTTGAACTTTAAACCTACTGGGAGTTGCAGAAATATACAAGGTTAGCATATCAACTGTTTATATACCCAAATATCATGTAATTACACTAATAAATGACAGCATTTTAAATTTCACAACTGACCACTGGCTGAGCGTTTAGAAAAGCAGCTACTTTTTATTTTATTTATTGTGAGTGACAGTCCATTTCTTTCACTCTTTCTAAAATTCACGTTTGCACATGGGCAACATATATACCTGGTCATAGGACACTGGCGTCTGCCTGTGATTGGAGAGTTCTACTAATGTACTAACATCTGTCCGCAGATCAGACTTGCAGCCGACCAAGAGCATTTTGGTATTTGGACAAAATTCCTGGATTTCACCTTTCCACTATGACAGAAAAAAAAAAAAAAAGATTAAAAATGAACAAAGTAATGGCATCCATATCATAAAAACCATTTCTCCACTGGCAGACATTGGAATGAAACTCAAAAAAGATGTTAAAAAAGGAGTGTCCCTTGAGATGAAGAAGCAAACTTTGCATTTATCTCCTGAATAGATGTGAAGTTTTACGAGTTTTTAAGCGTTAGAGAATGATTATGTATATTATGATCCATTCTCCCTCTCTGTGACTCATCTGTTGCTACCGAAAGAGATTTGGTAGATGTTGTCCAAAGGTAGCTTCAATAATGTCTTAATTATTGGCATGTCTCTGAAAGATAAATGTGTCTTAAGAATAATTATATATCCTAACAAGTGACCACATCCTTCGATGTGTGGATCTGATCCTCCTTAACTAGAAGGCTGGGGATAAGGCAGAGGCAACACTAGCACAAGTATGCATTCCCTGATCCCATTATGAAACACTGAAGCATGCCACCGCGAGCTGAGGCTCTATTTAAGTACCTGAGATAGTTAATGAAACAGAACATCCTGCCTTGAAGGAGTTTCTGTTCACATGGTTCCATCAACACAGATCATGACATTTGCAAAGGAACATCTCTTGAGTGATAGAGAAGGCAGCCGGTCCTGTAGCTCATATGCCTTCGAATTAGTTTAAAACTATTTCAATCTATTCCAATTTGTCTAGTTGTTTCATGATCTAACAAGAATTATTAGCACCCTCAGCAATGCCTGGCTTGGAATTCCAACTGTCCTCTTTAAGAACAAGCAAGTGGCTTTTTGTGGCTTCATTTCCTCAAGCTTGAGCTCTGCAACAGCATGGGAGTCAAGGGTTCAGGGTGGTCACAGGAGATCTTTGGCCTTTGAGGGCAGGGCCTGGAGAGGCTGAGATGGGGAAGTGGCGCCTGACTCTTCCCACCCACGTTCACAAATATGTAAGTGTTCTACAAAGTACTGTGGCCATGACGATGATTAAGACATAGCTGTGTCTTCTGGAAAGAAATTCACAGAATACTGGGGGTGATGAAGTCATGTATTAAGTACAACACAAGATAAGAGGGACATCCTGCAAGAATAACTTAAAAGATCACTAGAGGAGACATCTCCAAATCTAGGGGTGTACTCTGGGTAATGAACTCTAGTGCAAAGTACACCAGTGGATTCAAAGGAGTAATATACTTTCCATAATAGCCCATTGTTGTCCACTTCTTCCTTTTTTCCTTCCTTCCTTCCTTCCTTCCTTCCTTCCTTCCTTCCTTCCTTCCTCCCTCCCTCCCTCCTTCCCTCTCTCCTTCCCTCTCTCACTCCTTTCAGAATTATGTAGGAACACCTACCATATGCTAGGTGGCACTAGCATTAGAAGTGGAAGGTGAACTGGAAAAAAAAAAAAAAAAGAAATTCTTCCTACTTCAAGTCATTCTGACCTCCTCTTTGATAGTGAAGGACTTAAAGGCTTCCATTAATCAAGACAAACCACAGGGGTTATCATGAGCCTTAAACCTCACAGGAATGTAAAACATACTCATTAATATCTATAAGGCCAAAGTCACTATTCATTTGGTCTTAGAAGAAAAAAGCAAAATAAAACAGGAGAAAGGCTTTTCATCATAAATTATGCATAGCCTGATACTACATCAAATAAAATCTCCAGTAAATAAGCAACCCCTTTTATCTCCAGACAGAACTAGACATGTTGTTATGTTGCTCTTCAGCTGTGTAATGACTTTGGCCTCCCTCTGCATGTCTAGCAATTGTTTACAAGCATTAAAGACAGGAAAGGTGTATTCCTGCCTGGATTTGACAAGCATTAGCATGATTTGTGTTAGATATGTATTACTCAAAATTGAAAGGAGCTAAAAAGGGAAAAAGAGCCTTTGATCTATTAAGAAAGTCATATTTTATTGAACTCTGTTTGTAATATTTAGTAGAGACAGAAGGATGATTATACTTCAAATCCTGATTTCACAATGACACACAAGCCAAGCAATCAAATATAACAGAGGAATGTAAACTAATAAAAACACACAAAATACAAACAAATTCCACTAAAAATTAAAACCAAAAAAACAAAACCAACCTAGGCACACCTGCATGTTTGTCTTTCTTAATCCATACCATACTCAGACTGGGCTACATGGCTCACCCCTCAGCTGACACTGCCTTGCCCTCAGCCACATCCGTTGTCTAAGCCAGTGCGTGGAGGAGAGGGAGTGCTCCACCAAGGGTCTGATCCTGAAGCCCCACAGCACACAGGCCAGGTCTGAGAAAATAGCTAGTGGCTAATAAATGCTGATCCATGGACTTACACGGCACGTGCCTTCTACAACTACCTGGAGGCTTAGTCCCTGCTGCTGGAGGTCAGGAAATGCCCCTTCCTCCCACTGGCCCCCCTACTTCCTGTGACCCATCCTGTAATAGGTCCTCTTCCTCTCGATCTCCCTCTGGTTCCTTCCATCCGTAGCTTCCTTAGTTAGGTTCCTTCTTCACCTACAGAACCTGACTAACCTTTGCCTCTATAAACGATGTGTATATTATAATATATAACATGTTTACAAGCACTGCTTCTACATTACTAGAAAGATACCTGATCATAATTACTAGACAGATACCTCATCATCAGACAATTCACACTGGACACATACCTATTCCTCCTATACTTGTTCCATTTCTGTTTCTAATAATACCATTACTAAAACACAGCTTATTAAAATAGCCATTATTGCATTCCTTTCACTAACTGACTTGAGGTCAAATGTAAATCTGTAAACTAAGGTGCAATCGATTGAGTCACTGGAAGAAGGAAGACATGAATATGATAGTAATCAAATATAACGTTTTCAGCTGTACCATTTTCTCCTGAAGGACAAACACGCAGGCCCTTGAAAGGTATTTTGTTTCAGAGCTTCATGAAATAAAATTTCAAGCTTGTTCATCATCAAAAAGTGGAAACCCCATTTTGGTGTGAAAGGGTTCTTTCTAGTGTTTAATTACAAATTGTAAGGCAGGAAATTGACTAGAGTCTTTGAGTTCCCCAGCAATCCCCATGTTTCTATTTATATATCACCTAGTAATGAAGTGTGTCATCATTCCCCAGCACTTGCCTTTTTGAGGACGCTGTCCAGGGTCTCTGGTCTACTGATGTCAAAGCAAATCAGCACGGCATCCGAATCAGGGTAAGAGAGGGGGCGGACATTGTCGTAGTAAGGAGAACCTGAGAAGAAACAAAGATACACAAATTTTCAGATGAGAGTCCCCTTGTCTGTCATGCATTAACTCTACCCTTTTGGGCTAAGTCCTTTGACTGTCACATCATGACCCGACCCCCACTTCCCCTAATTCTTGGAAAAGAATTCAAACAGACACACAAAAGCCTGCTTAGAACTATATGATGAATGAAGCCTCACATGTATCTGACATAAATGCAAGAGGAGGGCCTGGATCTTAAGGTGAAATCTGTATGGTTCAAAGACTAGGGCCTGAAGTTACCCGGGTGAAGTAGGGAAGCATTTGGGGCTAGGTGGTCTTGAGTGCAAACCTGCCTCCACCACTAAAGAGGGAGGGGGCAAGGTAGCTTTAGGATTCTGTGCCTCTGATTCTTCACTCATAAAATGAAGATGCTGACAACATACGTACCTGAGATTAAGTAAACCCAGGCAGTGCCTGGCTTTTAGTAAGGGATCAATACGTATTCACTATGGGTATTACGGTTGTATTACCGCTACTGTTAAAAGCTGAGTGGTAAAAAGAATCAGAAACTGAACTACTTCTTGGGAAAGAGACCTAAACTCAAGACAAATCGGACAGCAGGATGGGGGTGAATGAGGGAGAGCGGAAGAGGGAGGGTTCAACTACGCAAAGAGAAACCACAGTGTTACCCCATCTCCAAGCTGTAAGTTTAGATAGGCTATTGACCTTTGAGCTTGCTTATTTTAACTTATTGCCAAACCCTATACAGATTTTCTTCCTGTTACAACCAAGAATGTAATAAATGTCATATAGGATCATGTCACTTTTTTACAGAGTCCCATCTCTGAGAGTGACACTAAGGCATGATCCAAGGATCTTAACCTGAATTAAATCCAGGGTACCCTAAACATTCAAGGCACCAGCCAATTACGTTAACCACAGAACTCTCTAGTCAATCAAGGACGTTTTTCTATTTCTTTAAGAATTCCAAAGGATGGGCAATTACATGAGGCCAATAGTTATGAAGTGATTGACTAGAAAACTAAATACAGCCTGCCAAATGCTGCTTGTTTAAGAAATCGTTTTCCGTATTCTGACATTTCACAAGCCTCACGTGAAAATGATTTTACTAGGCAAATATATACACACGTATGTATCTGACTCCAGAGTAGAAAAAGAAAATCTAAACCACCAAACTCTTTTTAAAAGTCTATTTCAATTTGACATCACTTTCCATTTTGAGCAGAAAAAGAGGACATGTTGTCCCCTGATAAATCAAAACCTCAACAGGCAAAGTCAGGAAGAGAGACTTAAAAAGCAGCTTTAAAAAATATCACTGTTTATATTTCTATCAAAACAACATTTGCTTGGAAGCTGTTCTTGTGATCTAAAAGGCACTGCAGTCAGGGGGCATCACCCTCTATTCACACAGTACACTCTGGGTCCCTGGCATCCGCTGTGGAACCCCAGGCAACAGTGCAGCTTTTTCTCTAGCTGCTTTACGATGGAGAGTGACAACTTCAAGCCACATGTGTCTGCTAAGCAAGGAAGAAAAGAAAGTTACAAGAATCAGGAAGAAAAGTGTGAATAAATAGAGAATTAAGTCAGAGCTGTTCAAGAGCTGCAGCAGCTGCCTACCCACATCTGGAACCAGAACCCTGGTAGCGCAGAGGCTGACAGCTGAAAGATATTTCTCAAAAGCTTAAAGGGTTTAGAGTTTAAAAAGTCAAGTCATTTTAAGTATGAAGGTATATTAGAATGAGGCTGTCTCTGAAAATGACAAGCTGTGGCTGCCTTTTCAGTCGCTGAAAGAACTCTGAGGTGAAGAGAGTAATTCACAAATAGTTCACTCATTTGAACATTCGAGAGGCATCAGAAACTAGATGGTTGAACACTATTTATGGCTACATTAGTATTTTTGTATTAGCTCTGAGAAGTTCACACTTTTTCAACTAGAACCTTTCCTGTTTCTGTGTCCAAAGTCTAACTCTAGCACAGCGCCTGCTGTAAACATTTGAATGACTCTTTCCAAACAGGGAGTCAGAAAATTCTAGATCATAGTGTGGAGCTCCAAATACTGGACACATATATGAGAGTTTCCTCTGCTCCTCAAAGTTAGCAAGAGACGACCTGATCCCAGACCCAGGAAGGCAAAGCTGCCAATAGTTAGGATTGTCAGAAACCTAACGAGGCTTCAGAGATCTCTTTTCCCAGAAGTCACTCACAATAGGAAAAACCACTCTCTCCCTGTGGAGAGCTTCCAGTACAAGCAGACCTGGTATCTTTAGAGGACATTTTCAGGTACCTACCAGCTCCTTTCAGGATACGGTTTGTATGATGTGAGAGTACTCACCGCTAATTCCAGATGTAAGACTACTCTATGACAATGGAGACCATCTTTTCCAAATACAAAAATTAGGAAAAGCGATTGAAGAAATACAAAGAGGATAAAAGAGTTTAATTGAAATTGAGACTGCCAGGAAAATCCTGAGGAATGGTTTCAACATTCAGGTCACCAAGTGACTGCTGGGAATACCCCTCCCTTTGTAGACTACGTTTCCCGTCCCCCACCCATTTTATGGCCACAAAGGAGATCTGGCTTTGTGCTCAGCCCTGCCTGTGTCACCTGCTGGAGACTGCTACCTACTAAAATCCAGTGGGGCTGGCTTCTGTGCTTAGTGCATATATCCAAGAATTTGCAAAGTTTAGACTCTGGCCTGATTTTAGAATGAAACAGAGTTCTCCAGTTAAACCAGATTCTCAGGGAAGTTTGTATCTGCTTTTGTTTTTACCTGGTTAACAGTACGAGTGAAAATATGTATGTAGTGCAAAGGTTTATAAGAAATAAACCACCATGCTTGTGGAGGTAGACAGGTAATTTTTAAGAGCTTTAACATGATCTAATTAGGGATGACACTTTGATCCCATTCTATTACTTTTGCTAATGAACAGTGCTGCTTTTAGATCAACACGAGTGTCCAAAGGTACTAGTAAAACTGATTCCCATATTTTTTAGTTATAAGCATAATTTGACTGGCAATGACAAGAGTAATTTATTTAAAATAACAAGACCATTTATTCACTATATTTTCGATAGGTTAAGTTTCTCCTGTCATAGATAGCAGTGTCTATTGTCTCCATTTTTTCATAGTGAAAAATATTTATATAGAATTATCAAAGAACTGTCCCACCAGGAAAGATGTAATTCATCAGCTCAGCAGGACTTTCAGGATAAAAAAAACAAAGCAAAACAAAAAACAAACACGCACATGCATACACGCGCACACACACACACACACACCCCTCCTGTGTAACATTACAGTGTTTACTCTGTGTTTAAGCACTTGGAATTCTTCCTTTTCTTCCCCAGAAAGTCCAAGAAACTGCACAAAGGAAGTAAGGCAAGCAAAGCTGGAGAGGGCATGGTGGAATCACAGGCATGCATGAGATAACACAAGCCAAAAGAAAAGGAAGAGGAATTCCAGAAATGATTCTGTGACGTGAGAAGCAATATAGAGGGGCAGAAAGGACACCAAAGGAAGCAGCTGAAAGTAAGTGGGTAAAGCAGGAACAATACCTGCCCCTAACTCCTATATCCCTCCAGGAAAGTCTTACAACACCCTGTGAAGCCAAACAGGAAAAAAAAAAAAAAAATTAACTTCTATAGGTGTTTCATAAAGATGCTCATAAAAAACTCCCAAGGTGCTAACTATAGAACTAAACACAACACAAGCAGGAGGGCTCAACATTTTTTACTAAGTATGAAAGTATTCAACTTTCAGTGCAGTACATGGTAGGTGCTGCTATATACATAGAGTATGTGCTCTAGTACCGAAGAATGGACTAAAGTCCAGTAACATTTAGGAACTGCGTTTTGCGTGTCAAATAAAACTCTTTTTCAGCATGTGGAATAGCCTAATGCATGTGGAAATTCTCAGATGCAGCACTTCTCTGGTACTGTATGAAACTTTTCTAAGCTCACAACTCTATTCCAAGGTCCTTTTTAAGTAACCTGCCAGACCTCTGAAGGGAAAATTTGAGAAACTCTATATTGTAAAGAAACAACTACACTACATATGCAAAATGTGTGCCCCCCTCACCCAGAAAACATAGTTGAAAGGCTTTGCTGGGGATAGACTGGAACAAGTGTACACTTGGGATTCTGTGAGTTGCTCAAGTTTGGCAAACATCAGCAAAGTTCTAGAGCGCTTTTGAAATTTCAGATCTACCCATCTTTACATTCAAGATCATTAATTCTGGGTGAGAACAAAATTTCCAGCCAAAGAATAGTCACAACGTGCCTCACCCAGAAACTAATTCTTCAGACACATACCTGCCTGCTGAAGTCACCCTTTCGCAAAGATAGAACACACCATATATGTACATACTTAAATGTATATGTAAGAAGATTCATGCCCAAAAGGGAGGCTTTATGGAACCTTTTGCAAAATACCAGTTTAAACACTGTGAGGCTTTAGAGGAGTCAGAGAACTGAAAACTCTTCTTGTTGAATATTTCATAAATATAATTTATTTAACTTGAACCTTCATTTGAAAAGCTTCCCTTTTCCCCTTAAGAAATTTTTACCAAGAATAGTAAGTTAAAGCTATTGCATATTTTTGGCAGAGAAAAGTAGATTAACTTTTGGTATTTTTAGTGACCACCATGAGCACATCTGAACCCAGCAGCAGCTAACATGTGAGAGGGCCTGATCTGCCCAATTATTACAAGATTGCATTTCCTCATGCCATCTCTAATCACAGTAAAAGGTTTAAATTAGCAACAATCTCAAGAATGTGAATCAAGTCTGGGCAGAACTTTGGTGTCTGACTCGGTATAAGATTGTTTAGTTCTTGTTTCAAGTAGTCTGCACAACAAATACCGTGCCTGCAAATATGCAACAAACACTCCCAGGAAGAATATTTTGTTTGTTTCTTCCATGGATTCAGATAATAGGAACTATGAACAGATCTTATAAAATTTTGTGAGCATTTATGTGTTGCTATTAAGATGGAATAAATATTTTCTATTTCTGGGGGCAATGCAGATACAAAATTGGAAAGTCACACAGATAGACATGTTTGGCCTTTAAATAAAGGTTTAGCTTTAAACTCCTAATCTTATTGAGATACTTAAAAATATGTAAGAATCAAAAAATTTTACTGACAGTGGAACCATGGTTAAGTCAAGAGCTTTAGGGATAAGAGTGTATGTATATGTGTATGCCTAAAAGTAAACAGGGATAATGGATTCAAGGTTTTGTTTCATATGATATCTAAGAATCAGATTTCTTGGAGTAGAATCCCATGAGTGAATTCATCTTTCCACAAACTATGTCATCAGGCTCATTTTTCAAAACCAAAGTGCATAACACCTGGTCAAACTTCTGAGGCAACTACGTTCCATGTCAATAAAATGTCTGCTTTCCCAAGGGAGACTCTGAGAAAGTGGCCACTATGTAGCAACTGAGAAGTCATTTAAAGGACATCAGAAAATGACTGAGCCACGACTAATTCATTTGGCACAGCCCGCCAGGCACCATGAGCTAACTGGAGAAAGTATTGGTCCTTGGTGTCGTATTTACATGCAAAAGAACTGGATTAATGAGGAAACATCTGGTTATTTCAGGTGGTATCAGAATGACCAATTTGGACGCTTCATAGAAATGTGCAACTTAGTGAGAAACCAGATTGGAAAAAAAATAGCACTAAATGGAGCTAAAAAAAAAATCTACAGACAGATTTTTAGACATAGAAAGAGCATTCATCCTGCCACCTCCCCTTTTTTAGGAGGTTCCATGGTTTAAATGGAAATTATTGCATGGTGGACAAATCTCCAAATGCAGTTCTATGTACTGCTTATTGGAAACCACCACACAAACTATCTGTTTTACCTTAACCCAGGTCTCTTACAGAGTTTCAGTGTGGAAACTCAAGAACTCAAGTTAAGAATTAAACCTATGTTGAAACCCTAAGCTCCAATGGATCATTACTACCTGATGAAATGCCTGGTTTCCTGCAATTTCACACTTGATATTCAAATCCCAAGCATCCATGCTTCTCTGGCTCCTTCGTAAATTCTTAACCTCTTCCTTTTTCCAAGAAGGTTAATTTAAGTTATAATTCTCAGCTTCCAGAATCTTGTTTTCTCTGAGAGCCACTATATGTAAGCAAGTTTCCATGTGGGAGGGATGTTAGAAATTTCTTAGAACTTAGTCAACTTCTAGAAAGGAAAGGAATTGTGGTGGGCCTCAATGAGCATTAAGTCATGAGTTAGGGAGCCTGGGCTACCCATGTGACCTTCAACAACTCTTTGGATCTTGTTGCTCCTGGAAAAATCCAGCTTTAGAACCTCCAGGCTCACCCTCCTATAAACAGGTATTACAGCACTAGACAGGAGGAAGTTTTTCTATGTCCTCTGTTTGTCCTGTGGGTATTCGAAGAAGGTTGTCAGGGAAGAAGGATGTCTCTACCCTGTTCAAATCTCAGTCTACAGGCATCTCCTCTCACCTAAACACCTGACACTTAATCTGGGCTCCTCATTTGATTTATTTTGTTCATTTGGGAAAGCCTGAATATTTTAAATGTTATTGTCACTTGTGTTTTCACCATGTCTGTCTTATCACATGGTGAAACTGTGAGTACCAAAGGGCAGAAGCTGCTCTTGCCCAGTTCTGTACCCCTCCCATAGCATCTAGCAGATTGTATGCACACAGAAAGCACTAAACCATGTTTACTGACTTTATAATCATTTTTATGTCTTGTCTAGATGTGTTCATTTATATGCTAAATCACCAAAAAAAAGGGGGGGGAGGGGGAGAGAGAGAGCAGTGATCTCTTTTTAAGCTGCTTTTCTGGATTAATTATATACTAATCTCCAATACTGCTGAACCATTTCCATCCCTATTAAGAAATATTTCATTAGAGAGCTTGTCACCAAGACCATTCTTCATACTTGATGTATAATAAGCTAAATATAACAACTTAGATAGACTTCTGTTTATAGAGAAGTTTGTTCTCATATTAAGGCCATTGGGTAATTAAGGTATTTTTCCTCCCCTTTTCTCTAAGAAATAAAGGATACTACCTTAACTGTTAATAATGCTAAAAACTAAAATAGGAAGTATTAACTTTAGCACTCAGGGCTTGAAAGAAACTTGGATCATGACAAGATTCAAAAGAGTGTTCATGAGGCAATAGCACAGTTATTGTGGGGAATTCTAACAGCTGAATTGAATATATTAAAAGTAATAATAAGCCTTAAATAAAATGTGCATTAACTTGCCTTGGTTAAAAGCTGGAATGAATGATTATTACTCCCTAAATCACATGTGCTGAAATTACACTGCAATCAAATCTCTTAGGAAAAGATACGGTGATCCTTAAATGACTATGTTTCTATTATTAGTAGGCATTTGGCTTCATGCTACAAATTACTTCTATGCTTGGCAAATGTGGCGAATTTTGAAGCACAAGATATTAGAATTACTTTGGTCTTACTTATTATTTCACAATTGAAACTATTACCCATTGTTTTGCTGAAACTCATTGGGTTAAATTTGAAAATCAATGGGAGCATTTCTGCAACTATTAAGAATGTTCATTTTATAATGAAAAATATTTTTTAGGAAAATGAAGAAGTTATGGGCCTTAAAAATTCCCTCTCGTAGATGATTCCTACAGCATTTTTACAAAGCTTTTATTTACTTTTGTTGGGGGGCTGGAGTACTGTAGCCCTAAGAATCAACTGGCAAAATGCCTTTTTTAGTTGCTTCAACTGGTGTGTGCAATGGGAAGGGGGGGTAGCTGTTTCCTATCTGAAGAGGATCCAGAGGATCTATAAGCCCTAGGATGTCTGAGAAAGGAAAACCATTGCAACCAAGTGGAAAAGGGCACTGGGGTTCAAGGACCTGACAAAATTGGGTACATTATGAGTTGTCAGTGAAATACACGCTAAACTGGAAGAGCTTCTTTTTCTCCATTACCCCACCTGAACTGTATGCTTCTTAGGGGCAGGGCCATACTTAATCAACACTGTATCTGTAAGGTCTAACAGAGGGCCTATTTATAGTGGATGTGGAAAAAAAGGAAGAGATGGATGGAGAAAGGGAGAAAGGAAGGAAATATTAAGTTACTGTGCCTCAAAAAGCAGGAAATGAATTATTATTATTTTTTTTTTGGTGCAAAGTGACTTCACATATCCTACTTTCACTGGATAGTCTTCCCCACATCCAAATTGTCAGAGTTTTGCCTATGCATGATCATGACTGCTGGGGGCAAAAGTAGACCCCTTAGGAGAAGCTGTCCAACTAAAGAGGCCAGATAAGAGAAGAACTACTTCTGTCTTTTAAATGGTTGCCCTGCTGCTAGGAGGGTAAACAGGACAGGAAGTATCATTCAAAGGACAATGTTCACCCCATCTCTCTCCCTATGTAAGAGCAGTCAGACACACCCAATTTTTCCTATATAAGTCTCTTTCACAGAGTTCTAGCAGGGAAATAAAAAGTGCAATTTATCTGACATTTAGAACTTTATAGACTTGGCTTGGATCTTCTCTCCAGAGTTAAATTGATGGCCTTTGGAAAAAATAGATGTATCAAGAGGCATAAAGCATATGCAATTATTTTTGCGATCTGAACTAAATAAATATTTTAGTGGGCAAAGAAAATGTCAAACATTTACCAAAATATAATCCTGTCCAGAAATTTGCCATGAAAAGGTTGGAATTAAATGGAAAAATGTTAAAGATCCTTGAAATAATTAGTTGCTGATGCAATGGTTCCTGCTGTATATAAACAACAAATCACCTTTGATGGAAACAGGCTATTCTTAGAATTTAAGTAAGCAGTGCTTGGTGACTATGTTTAACTAACTAACATTTCTCCTTATGAACAACATAATGGAATTCTAAATAATTCCCTTATGACTCTTTTTTCCATTTGTTTAAATCTAAATTCTAACTAAGATTTCATTACTGGATAATTTTGCAGTACAAAATTTTCTTAATCACATTTTCAAACCTTTATATTTTAGTTAAACATACATAGGTTTTGGTTTCATTAAATAAAAAGACAAGTGATTGTTTCACTACAAACTTCATTTCAGATGATTATCTCTAATTCGGTGAAAGGCAATGTTTATAAAGTTGACATTCTTTGTGCACAGGTAATTCAGTGTGAATAAATGTCAGGTAACCTCATCTCCTTGGAAACTATGCATATCATTACTCATTTATTCATTCATCAGATTGTATTGGATAACTACTGTGTGCAAGGCATTGTGCTATGTAGAGTTTTGATTAAATGCATGAAGATACCTGAAGTGGTATTTATCTGCACATTCGACGGACAGCCTCCAACTATAAACTGCCCACATTTTGTTTTATTTTCTAACCTTTATCAAACAATGTGCCTTTTCTCCCCTAAAAGAATCAATTTAGCCCTTTAGGCATCGAATTCAAAATATCCATTGGTGGTCCTGTGACTCTTGAAGCTTGAGATAGGAAATGTAGAGCCCAGCATTCCTATAATCCCACCCGTTCCCCCTCCCTGTCCAAATGGGTTTCATTCCTAAATCCACCAGGAAGCCTGGCTCTGCCCAGAACCTGGCTTGCTTTGTAGGCTGTAAAAACCCCAGCACGGGATGCCAGATCCCCTAAGACTAAGAGCTGAAGCCAGCCAACATCCTGGGAAACAAAAAGACCTGCCTGTCCAGCGTAATAAAGCCAAGAAGTGTACAGTGGGAGAGACCCTGCACATCATCTAGCTCAGTGTCCTCTTTTTACAGATGATGAAAATGAGACCCAGGGAGGTAGGGGATTTGCACACAGAAATCCATGGTAACCAGGAGCTAAGATCTAAACACAGCTTTGTATCAACGACTGGATCAGACCCACTGCTCCACCCCGTGCCAAAATAATTTTTATCGTGCATTAGGTCCAAACAGGGCTGCGGGTCGGGGCAGGGAGTACTGGTGCTTATTATTGGTACCACACCAGCTGTGCCATCCAGTAGGCATAACAAATACATACCATGATACGTCTGGGAATCAGAGCCCAGTAAGTATCAGGCTGTATAATAATTCTGATGATGGGAACTACTGAAATAAGGAACCACTTGAATTCTGTCTACCAACACCTTCTCCATAGTTTCGAGTCTGTGTACAATCCCTAACAGAAAACACGGCGGCAAAGTCCTGATTCTGCTGCCCTTGGAACGGCTGGAGAAAGAGCCTGACTCCAGGGGGAAACAAAATCAGCCCTTCTCACTGCAGCAGTCGGAGCATCTGGCACCGACCGTGAGAGGCGCTCGCTCGTGCGAGACTTCTCGCTTGCCTTTGTGCTGGGGCTGCCTCTGGCGACCCTGTCAGTCTGGTTCCTTTCTTGCTCTCTGATCTCCCGCGTCCCCTCGGGGGCTCCAGCGGTTCAAGCTTAGGGTTGTGGGAAGCTCACAGGAACACCTCCACGAGGCCACTCCCCGCTGGGCGCGGCTCCACCGCAGGGCCTCCCCGCCTGAGAGCAAACCTGCTTGTTCGCACTTGCGCGTTCCTCCTCGCTGGTTTCACCCCGGATTTGGCTCGATCCACCAGCAACCCAGCTCCCTGCTAAATTCCCAGCCCTAAGCGCAGGGGCCTTTACCCAGCCTTCCCAGTGGGTCCTGCTTTTGCACAGCCGACACCCTTCTTGAAAACAAACTCGCTGGACACCGCTGGTTAGGGCGGCGGGTGCCTATGTCCCAGTCCAAGACCTCACATGGTGCTCCCCTGCCACTCCCCGGCCTTTGACCTGGCCCAAACCCCTAACTCAGCCAGGGGGCCGGATGCCTTCCCACCAGGAGAGTACCTAGCCCTCCCCACCACCGCGCGGCAGGTAGGTGGGTGGGCGCATGGGAAAGCAATAACCCGGCCTTGAACCTCAGACCAATGAATATAACCCACTGCGGCGCCAATAATTCAAGTAGACTGGAAGGTCAAAGGCGAATACTGTTGCCTGCGGCCTTGGAGGCAAGCAGAGTAGGGGATGCAATAGAGGTCAGGAGTGACTGGTGTGGTGAAGGGGGAACGGCGTGATCACTGGGATGGAGTGAGGAAAAAGGGGAGGCTTGGTACAGGTGGCCACCGAGGCGCCGCGGGCGGCCGGCGGCGCTAAGAGGAGGCCCAGCGGCTGCCCGGCCCCTGCGCCACCAGCGCATTCCTGGCTGTAGGCGTCACGGGCGCCGCGGCTGCCTGCGCTCAGTTTCTCTCCTCCAAGAGCGGCAATTGCACGTAACCGCGTCGCCTCTGGGATTTTCTCCCGTCTCCCATCACCCCCGCGGCGCTCCCCGCCTCCCTGCCAACCAGCAGGTTAGATCCAGAAGGGGCGCCCGCCTTGAGCCGGGTGGTTCCGCCCAGGCGCACGCAGCGCCGCTGCAACACCAAGGCGACCCAAGGCGACTAGACCACGGCTCCGCGGGCAGATTGCTCCCGGCCACCTAGCCACTAGTCGCTCCAACCGCGGGGTCACCCTGCGAGCACACAGCGCCCGCCTCTCCCCACTGCCATCTCCTCCTCCACGCTGTCTTCTGCCGCCCCCGCCCAGAAGGGATACAATTTTCGCCCAGCAGGGACCGTGGGAATCCTTTGGGAGGGCCAAAGTTAATGGAGGGGCGCAGACGGCTTGTAGCGCGCGGTTTCCCGAGACCCGCCGCGCATCCCCCAGCGGCTGGAAACCCGCCCCAAGCGCCACGCGGTCCTCCCACTCTTACCCGAAGTGTCCCACAGGCTCAACTCTATTCTTTGTGTGTCGATTTCAAAACTGGCCGTGTAATTCTCAAACACTGTAGGAACATAATTCTGGATAGACAAAATGGGCGAAAGAGGGCAAAGAGGTTATGTTTAAACGCACGAGACCCGTTGAACACCCGTCGCCTCCCGGCTCCCCAATTAAGAAAGAAAACCCTCACACATCAGACCACACACTAAGCACATAGACCCTTTCCGAAACCCCTGTCCTACTGCCCACCCACCCGACCTGGCTCTCACAGACGTGCTGACCCGAATCTCCCAACCCCAGGTTATGCACACAGGAACGAACAAGTTTCAGGAGCTAGCCAGCCCATGTGCAGGCGCGTCCCAACCCTAAACGTTTCCAGCGCACTTTCCCTTTCCCCGCAGTCTAACCAGGGGAAAGTAGTAAGGACGAGACTTTTTTTTTTTTTTTTTTTAAGCAAAAACGGGTGAAAGCGGGGAAGCCCACCTCAGGACTGGGATCCCACTGGCTGGCCGACCCCCTCCTGGAAGCCGCGGCCGGCCACACTCACCTCGGGGAAGCAGTCCTTGGCGAAGACATGGAGCAGCGCAGTTTTTCCACACTGACTGTCTCCCACCACAACTATCTTGCATTTCACGTTCTGATTAGGATCCATGATAGATTTGCTGGATAATTTCTGGCTGGCTCTTCTCTCCTTCATTGATGTTGCCTTATTTTCTCTTGGAACAGGAATTTTCTCTTAAGAAGAAAATATATTTCTCTCTTTATAAAAAAGCAGATATAAAAATAAATCACAAGGCTGATGGGCAACCCCTGAAACGCGGCGCAGACGAGGAGGAGAGAGAGAGGAGGAGGTTGGTTACTCCCCTCCAACAAGTTTTAAGCCTGACTCCTCACCGCGCCTCCCAAGTCCAATTCCGAGCCGACTGCTTTGTTTCACGCTCTCTGCGCGGCTTTATACGCCCGGCCTTCCAATCCTCTTCTTTCTCAATGAGAGGAGGAAACTGATCTGCCTCCTCCCCTTTTATGGAGCCTGGGAGTGAGCGCTGTTGCCTTGCTTGCCGAAAATGTAAGCAGTGCGCCCTCTAGGGTGCCCGTTCGGGATCTATTTCAGACCAAGGCTCTGGGACAACATGAAGACCCCAAAGATGCTTTGCTGACAGGTAAACAGGGCAAGGTGGGAAACTGGTATCTGTGCATATTGATTTGAACTACAATCCCTTTAAATATAGTTTAATATAGGGGCTTATCTGTAGAAGCCTCATGACCTTTTATGAAAACAAACATTTCCCACCCAAGTTAAAGCACAGTATAAAACATAGGAAGCAAATCTTGGGTGGAGAATGGTTGCGTGGTTCTGTTTTTTTTTTTTTTTTAATGGTTTGTGTCAGGTACATAGGCCATGGACCAACAGATTAGCCTCTTTATTCCAGATGCAAGAACTGACTTGGCTGGGTCACAGCAGTACACTGGCTTCTGAAAGCTGTCAGGCAGAAAGGTTTTGAGGAGTGGGTACAGGAGGTGGGAGGGGAGAAGAAAGAGAAGTGGAAGATGCCCATCACTGAGTGACAAAGGCCATTGGAAACTCAACCCTAGGGACCCAAACATTTGTCAGCTTAGTTACACCTCCCCACACTTGCAGTGAGGAGACTGGGAGTGGGGGCGGGGCAGATTTTGATATTATCTGTTAATTCTTTATAGCCTCCATCTTCCTGGAATCAAAGCACCCTAGGCTGGACTCAGAAGGCACAAATATCTTTAGCTGAAAAATGCAGGTATAACCCTCCACCCTCTCCTCTCCCCTCCTCCACATCCATCTCTCTAGCCCTCCTACTCTTCTCCGCAAGCAAGAGTCTTAGAAAGGACCAGAATAGTCCACACATTTGTTCTTTTTCTATGAGAAGTCTTTTTCTCATCTTCGTCTCCTGCACCCCAAATGCTCAGGAGGTTTCAACTGTTACAATGTAGTGGGACATTGGCCAAAACCAACTTATATGGTCCCCTATGGAGACTCCTAGGCTTATAAATGAGAAGAAGATGAGGTGAAAACAAAGCAGAAAGTTCAACATGGGAAGTGAAAAGGCACAATGAAGAGTGGTCAAAAGCACTGATGTAAGTAGTGGACTGGTAGGGCCCCTGAAGCCTAGGAGATCCAGGAATGATGTCCTATTTGGGGCTGAGAAAATTGGACGCCCCTCAGAGAGCACTGACTCAGACTCGATCGGTGGGTCTGCGTTTACACAAGTGGAGGACTGACCCACAGACAAGCGGGTTGCTGGTCCTGCTAGGGTTCTTAGAGCAGCCTTTGCCAATGTTTGTTCTTCCGAGCTGTAATTCCCTGCTGACACAAAGGGTGCCGTGGCCCAATTAGTGAGGGTGACACTGTACCCGCATCACCATTGAAGATTCACCAAACACACTGATGTTACAAACATTTAGAAAACCTAGAGAAAAGCAGACTATGTAACATAGTTTAACCTAGCATTTCCCAAAACTACTTAAACGCAGGAAACATTTATTGAATTATTTACATGTTTGTTTGTTTACTTGTTTAAAAAGCAATGGGCATAGTAGTTGGGGCAGATCACAAAGAGGTGTATTTGGGTCTTCAACTTCATATTTTCTAAATGACCTTGGGTGGATTATTTAGCCTCTCTGAGCCTCAATTTCATCATCTGTAAAATAGGAGTCATAATGGTAATTAGGAGGAAATGCAAGTGAAGTTTGTAGAATGGTTTCTGGCACAATAAAGAGTTCTTGACCTACGTTGTAGTTTGCATGTAAAATCTTATTTGCACTTTTCAGAACTGTTGAATGTGTCTTGAGAAATTTTGGCTTCATTAGTGGACTCACTAATTGGAGCTGGGTCCATCCCATCTTTTGTCTTATTTTTAACTTCCAGAGATATGATTTGATCCTCCATATTTCTGAACTGATGTAGCTTATATGGTTAAATCACTTTAACAGAAATAATTAAGAATGTTTACAAATTGGCCGATCAATGAATAGGGTAACCATATAATTTATCATCTAAGCTGGGATACTTTTGAGAGCAGAAGAGGCACTACCAATGATTGTGGCTGGACAACAGGGGTAAACAGGGTCTATCCCAAGCAAAACAAGATGCATAATCACTTCACCATAGAATCATCTGGAATCATAGTGGATGACTATTTTTGGAAATCAGGTGACCTGAATTTCCAGGAATCTGCCAGTTGCTGAGCAAAATTTAATGGATGTATAATAAAGTAGAAAAACCAACTGCCTGAAGTCACCAGGATTTGAATCCCTTTAGGGTAAAAATTCTTCCTTTCTCTTTTTAAAATCTCTAGTGTTCAGTGTGAAGTGGATACTTAATATATTTTAAAATTCATGTAACATTTAGTTTAACAATGATTTATTCAGCATCTGCTGTAAACCAGGCACTGTTCTAGGAACTGCAGATATAGCAGTAAACAAGACAGACCTGTTTGCTACTCTCAAAAAGCATACATTCCAGGCAGGAGATAGACAATAAATAAAGAAGTAAGACCATCCCATGTTTTCTTCATAGAAAACAGGGAATGGCATGATTAAAGCACAGTAGGGTAGGGATCAGACCCGTGGTCCAGAAGAAGGATGCTCACAGGCAGCGGAAAGGTTATAGGCTGGAGGGAAAGGGATTGGTAGGTTTGAGGAACAGAAGAAAGGCCAGAATGACTGGGGCCCACTGAAGGAGGGAGAGTGTAGATTGGGAAGCAAAAGCAAACAGGCAGGGCTGAATAATTGGCTGTAGAATTTGGATTTCATTCTCAGGGTAATGTGAAGTCAGTCATGGCAGGACTTGGAACAAGGTAGCAGCATGATTACATGAATGAATGAATGAACGAATGACTCCAGTTCTTGGTCTGCACTGTCACTCACTAGCTGTGAAACCTTGATGAAACTGCTTATCTTCAATGAGAATATGGGATCTAAGTATACCTAAATTCCTGGAAAAGACTAAAATCTTAGACTGCAATAAAAGGTTTACCTTTAAGAAACACATTCATTTAGAAAATGTGACGCCTTACTTGAGAGGATAGTATATTACCTAGTGTCCTTCCTTTTGTGATTCTTGTTTGTCTTCTTTTGTCTTCCGGTTACTCTCTCCTTTTTCTGATTTATCCTTAAGACCAAGGGAACAGAAAACCAATAGTAAATAGTTCTCTGTGATTTAGTTAATAGAACACATTCAGTTGCCCTAAAAGGTTTGAGTTTAAAAATTATTTTCTTCGTGGCTAACCCTTTACTTACCAGAGGAAATCTCCCCTCCCATAGAAACAAATCTCCCCTCCCCTTTGACACAAAAAGGGTTGATTCCAGGCCTGGAGAGAGAACTAACTGAGAGAGAGTCCCCATCTAGGGATAGCACGAGACTGATAAACAATTGTTTCTGAGATTTGAGTGACTACAAATCAGGGACTTGGGTTTTAGTCCAGGCTAAACCAATGAACTATCTGTCCTTGGGCAAACACTGACTAAATTCTTTTCTGCAGTTTCATCCTTACAGAGGATGATAACATCTGCCTCCTTTAAGTTGCACAATAGTACCGCTCAGAAAATCAAGTGCCCTGCACTTTCCAAAATTCTTCTTTAGAAACACACTATAGGCACCTCCCTTTTCATGTTCAGTGTATTTATGGAGATCTCAGCCCACAGTGGAATAGTGTAAGGTGTAATCCTAATTGTTTATTCATGGTAACCTGCCTGTCTTCAGACTCCAGCAGAAGTGTTTGAAGGAGCAAGTGCACAATGAGGAGGAAGCACTGGTCTCTTATGGTCAGCATCAGTGGAGCAGAGAGATGGCTGACATCAAAGCAAGAAAACGTGCAAGATGCCTTCATAGACGTTATGTCACAAAATATGGATATGAGTCATGGGCATTCTCTTTGAGAATTTAATAAGATGATGGGTACTAAATAGTTTCAAATATAGGCATTTCAATACAAAATTAAAGACAAGAACGTAAACTTGTAAACTGTTCTGTACTGAAAGGTGGCAATTTCACAATTGTCTCTTTTTGGGGTGGTCAGAAGAGGGTGATCACTGTTAGTCTTATATAGCATTAACAAAATAGAAGGCATTTTTTTTGAAGTGAGGAATTGAGGAAAGAAGATTCATAAAATTTAGTGGATTGAACTGGTTATTTAGGAAGAATTTATTTTCTTGGAAGAGAATCTTTTCCTTTATTTTCTCTTAAAATTATGCCTATTCGCCCTCGCAAAGACATTGCACTAAGTTCTCTAGGCTGTGTGGTAAGAGCACTCCAGTCTGGGTTGAAACATTCAGCCTTGTTTTTTCTAATGAATGCTGACTGCGAATATGATTTACTGCTGCTGTGTTGACTTAGTCCTCACTCTTTAGCCAACAGGAAATGACACAACCATGTGAATACTGAAGAAGTCATTTTGAAATTGATCATCCCTTTCTGTGTTTTTGGCTAATTTGACAAATAGTCCATTGCATTCTTTAGAAACCCAGACCACATGATTTTGATTCTGTATATTATAGGGCACAAATAACCCTTTCCACCTGCCCCTCTCAAATTTCAGATCTTTGATGCCTGATGCCATTTGTTTATACTTCAGTATTTCCTAGGTAAAGAAAACAAACAAACAAAAATACAAAACTATCAGACCCATTGATTACTTTATCTACTAAACACCCAATTATATTTTATGTCAATTTGTCAATGAGATATGAAAAATATTTAAGAATTGCCCTAAGAAAACATTTTTAAGGATGAGTTCTTTATACATTATTCTTTTGAAGCATGTAGTATGTTCCAAAGATACACCTTTTCCAGTATTTTAGGAGCAGTCAAAGGGAAACAGAGATTATTACCGAGCACCAATGAGGCCTTCTTTTGGAGACTGCCAGAGCTTCGTTGCCAAGCTGATGAGATGTACTGAGCGGAGCTATTTATGGCTATGTGCACAGTCAAGTGGCATTTCATATTTTAATCTAAGGCTTAAAAGAGAGATTTAAAGATGTCCCATCAAGTTTCTAGAAAGATCTTATGTGGAAATTGTTGCTCCCTCTGTTGAAATAATAACAACAATCACAACAAAAAAATGTGAAAACTTAGTTGAGGTCAGTGTTAGTTTAATTTAAAAAAGCAGTAATTGTTAGGTCAAGCTTATATAAAAAAACACTTAGTAGCCGCCATTTTATTATTATTGAACTCAAAGTGAGGAAACAGAAAACAATGGCTAGGATACCTTGAAGAGAGTCATTAGCTCAGGCAAAGGCAAAGGCAGAGAGTAGATTTTAAAGCATTTAACTCAACGTGTTCTGTAGAAGAGTAGTTGTCAAATAGGTTTGGGCCATGGGCTACTACTTTGGCTGGCAAAACTAACCAACCAACAAAGAAAAAATATAGATGATCTATAGGATACTGCACCCAGGATGAGAGGGGAGATTGCAAAAATTTTGATGGCAAACCTATAAAGAGATGTCTAAGCTTTGTACTCTGTCATATTTATTTAAAAGTCAAGTGCCATAGATGGGGTTATATTAGAACTTAAATCCTGAGTAACCTGTGAACAAAGGCTATAATAGCTCACTAGTGTTTCCTGGCACTGAATTTGAAAACCACTACTCTAGACAAGTTTATTATTATTATTTATTTATTTATTTTGATACAGAGTCTCTGTCACCCAGGCTGGAGTGTAGTGGCGCAATCTTGGCTCACTGCAAGCTCTGCCTCCCGGGTTCACACCATTCTCCTGCCTCAACCTCCAGAGTAGCTGGACTACAGGCGCCCACTACCATGCCCAGCTAAATTTTTGTATATTTAGTAGAGATGTGGTTTCACCGTGTTAGCTAGGATGGTCTCGATCTCCTGACCTCGTGATCTGCCTGCCTCGGTCTCCCAAAGTGCTGGGATTACAGGCGTGAGCCACCGCGTCCGGCCAGTTTATTATACTTTTGGTGGGCAGAGGGTAATGTTTCCTTTTGACACAGCTGATTTGACTTCAGCAGAGCGGATTCAGTAATTCAGACCATAGTTTCAGCTAAATTGGTCGCAGCCAACTACACTTGCCAATCAGTTTATGACTTACCTGATAAAGACAGTAGAAATATGACAGTATTGATTCTTTCTTTTTGTCACAGAAATGGGAACAAAATTATTTTATTCTTTTAATTATTAAAATACTTTGTTTTCATTTTAAATGATCTAGTTAAATTTTCTTTATATCCAGGCTATATAATAAAACCCCAAATCTTATTCTTTCCTTTGAAGGACACCAGTTTGGGGGAAGAGGGCATCATGGAAAATATACCCAAATGCTCAAAATAGCACTCAAGAATATCTAAGGTAACGTAGATCCAGATAAGGTCTTGAAACCAGTTATTTTTGAAAAAGTATGTCAGGAAGAAGAAAAGTACTCTTTCATCAGTGACCGACAATAATCTTGCGTTCTATAAACATCTTCTAGTCCTGGGGGTCTGCTGGGCGCTTTTCCATCACAAGCTCCTAGTAATGCTCTCTGAAAGGCTGTGTTGACTTAGTCCTCACTGCTTTTTACAGTGCTAGCTGAGGTATTACTTACTGATAACTGTTGGATATGATTATGAACTGTTAACACCTTAACACCGGCCACATAAGCAGAGGTCAAATGATTCATCGCAATCTGATTCTGGCTCTTGTCTAAGACATTTCCGTAGGTCACATCATTGTTACCAAACCATGGCAGACTGACCATAGATTAAAGGAGTATGAAAGCATTTTGATGCCATTTCTAGTGACTAGGAAGGTATATAAGTTATATGAGAAAAAAAAAAAGCTACTGTCCTGTGCTTTAAAAGCAAAGAGGAGGTCCTAATACATCAATAATATAATTTATCTTAATTCTAACAGAGCAAAAAGCTATTGTCAGCACATCGTATGAAGCCATTGATCTTAATAAATATTTACTGAGGATTTATGCCAGTACATTTTGTTCGGGCTTATATAGCCTTCAAGCTGCCTCTGAAAATGCCCCATAGTGCTTCCACACTGTCACAGCTACACTATGGAATCAATCAAATGACTGCTCTCCTGAGCACCCCATGTCATCAAGTCCCACATATAGAAGTCTAAGTTAGTAATAGATGAAGTCACTAATGGCTCTTAACACATTGGCACCAGGGCACATACGCTGGTTCATGTAGAATTAAGACAGACATATGAAACTGGATTTTGTGGTACATCAGAAATCTTGGCATGGTGGGGAAAGGAAAAAACCAAGAAATGTGAATGCATTTATTTTTTCATTAGAAAATAAGAATAAAAAGAATTAGCCTTCCAAAAGAGAGGTTTATTTATTATAAAGTACAATGCAAGTCATTCAACTTTGATGTATTTTCCAAAAAAGCTAACTAGCTGTTGCTCAATTAATATTTCTTGGGAAATTTCCAAGAATGGCACTTTCCAGAAAAGTCTGAAATACATGAATTTGTGGCTTAATTTTCCCCCCAGACTTTTCAGTTTGCATTTTCAATAGTCTTGTTGAATGCTTCCTGGCCTATATTTCTCGGTCCTCCTTCTACTCCCTGGCTATTCCCTCTGTAGGGAAGTTGCTGTAAGAAGCTGAAATGCAATTTCCTTGCAATAAAATTCTTTCTTAGGCATGACGCAGCCCTAAAGGATTATGGGCTCGGGCAAGCAGTTAGTTAGTCACTCTCTTCTTTCTGGTCTAAATTGGGTTGGTATATATATCAAAGGAAGCCATAAAGTGGTTGGGGAGATTAAAAGAAAACAACAACAACGTTTAGACTGAATGCTTGATAGTCCATCCATTCCCTTCTGCTTTGAAAATGGTGAGTAATTACAGCTGTAAGAGGCATACAGCTACAGTGACTTCACGTGGTGTTGGGAATAAGGATATTTGGATTTTAGCCTGAGATTTCCACTAACAAGCTGTGTGTTCCTGGGCAAATATTTAACCTCTCTGGGTGTCAAGTTCTCCACCTGTACAGTTAGTGGGCTGACCTGGAAGACCTCTGAGACCTTATATGGCTCTCATATGCCATGGGGTATTACTTAGTTTTTAGCTCAATTGAAATAATTGTATCCTCTATTGCCTGCCTTCCCAAAGCCTGCAGCATGCAGGCTCCCAAATGCAAGATTTGGGGCACCTGCTTCATTTTCCTAGGCCCCCCCCCCGCCCCCCCCCGCCCAGATTCTCTGCAAGCAGTTCTGTATTTGGGCTTATGAATTCAACTATATGACATGTTGAGATCATTGATCAAAAGGCATTGGATTTCTGTCTCATCTAGACAATATTTATAAGGCATTGAAAAAATTCATTCAAATCCAATTCAAAAGAGTAGATTTTAACATGAGCAAGCAAACTGGTTTCTTCATATGTGCACACACAAATATATCTGCATAAATATGACATATCATACATGCCAGATTTGGGGGTTTGAGGAGCTTCTTTTTATACTTTATGTCATTGAGGTACAGATCTTGAGTGTACCAACGAATGAATTTTGACAAATGTATATGCTCCTGTTATCAATATCCCAAGCAAGATACAAAGCGCTGCCCAGAAAGTTTTCTCATGCTCCTTTCTAATCAAACTGTCTTCTTCCAGAAACAATTAGTATCCCCACAAATTAGTTTTGCCTATTCTTTTCCCTTTTTTTTTTTTTTTGAGATGGAGTCTCGCTCTGTCTCACAGGCTGGAGTGCAGTGGTGTGGTGCCATCTTGGCTCACTGCAAGCTCCGCCTCCTGGGTTCACCTCATTCTTCTGTCTGAGCCCATCGAGTAGCTGGGACTACGGGTGCCCGCCACCACGCCCAGCTAATTTTTTTCTTTTTTTGTATTTTTTAGTAGAGACGGGGTTTAACCGTCTTAGCCAGGATGGTCTCAATCTTCTGATCTCGTGATCCACCTGCCTCGGCCTCCCAAAGAGCTGGGATTACAGGCGTGAGCCACCGCGTCCTGCCCAATTTTGCCTATTCTTGAACTGGATGTATTGCATAATATAAATATCTTTTGTAACTACATTCATGTGATTGCATGTATTTGTAGTTTGTTCCTTTTTTGCTGAGTAGTATTTCATTGTGTGAACATACCACAATTTGCTTATCTATGCTTCTGTTGAAAGACATTTGGATTAATTCCAAGTTTTTATGATTATAAATTAAGTGGAGTGACCATTTCTTTTACACAACTTTTTAGACATCTTTTTACCTTTGCATTTAAATACCTAAAATTAGAATTGCTAGGTCAAAGGTTATGTATATGTTCAACTTTAGGAGAAATTGCCAGTTTTCCAAAGTGGTTGTACTATTTTACTTTCCACCAGCAATATGTGAGTAATCCATAGCTCTACCTTCTCTCTGACATTAAGTAATTTTAATCTTAGGAATTCTAATGGATTTTTTTTTGTACTTTTAATTTGCATTTCCCTAATGTATTTAATATATTTTCATGTGTTTATTGGCTATCATGAATATTTTATCCTGGTATGTGGCTAGACTTTTTTTTTATTAATGTCTTGAATTTTTTTTTTTTTTTTTGAAACAAGTCTTGCTCTGTTGCCAGTCTGGAGTACAGTGGCACGATCTTGTCTCACTGCAGCCTTCTGCCTCCCAGGTTCCAGCAATTCTCCTACCTCAGCCTCCTGGGTAGCTGGGATAACAGGTGCATGTCACCATGCCAGGCTAATTTTTGTATTTTTAGGAGTGACAGGGTTTCACCATGTTAGCCAGGCTGGTCTCGAACTCCTGACCTCTGGTGATCCACCCACCTCGGCCTCCCAAAGTGCTGGGATTACAGGCATGAGCCACCGTGTCTGGCCAATGTTTTGAATTTTGGTAAGTCCTGTTTATCCACTTTTCCCTTTATAGTCAGTACTCCTTGCATTTTGTCTATAAATTGTTGCCAGATCGTAAGTTCACAAAGATAGTCTCCAGTTGTTTATTTTATAGATTTAACTTTTACATTATGTCTGTAATACTTCTCTGCTTAATTTTTGTGTATAATAAGTTAGTCATATCTCTCACTTTTTCTTGATATGTATATCCACTTTATTCACCCTCTTTTGTCGAAAAAAATTATCATTTTACCAATAAATTTTATTGACAGTTTGTAAAAAAAAAAAAAAATCTTTTGACTACAAATGGATAGGACTGCTTCTGGGCTTTGTATATTGTACCATTAATCTGTTATCTAGCCTTCTATGAATACCACATTCTCTTGATTGCTATAGCATTATACTACATCTTGAAATTATGTAAAGTACTCCAACTTTGTTATTCTTTTGCAAGAGTGTTTTACTGATTCTAGGCCTTTTACATTTCCATTTAAATGTTAGTTTTAAAAAATATTCCTGCTGGGTATGTGATTGGAATTGCATTGAATCTATAGATTAATTTGAGGACAGTTGGGATATTAACAATATTGAGTCTTGTAATCCATTTACATGGTATATCCCTCCATTTATTTATTTTTAATTGAAAAAGTATGTTTGGGTGAAATCAATGTTTTTATCAGTAAAGTCTTCTGAGGTGCTCATATAGAAAGACACTATAGACACATAAAATATCATTATTGTTATTATTATCATTAATAGCTAGCCTGGAACTTTAATGCTTTTCTTTTTTTCTCTCTCTTTTTTTTTTTTTTAATTTCCATAGGTTTTTGAGGAACAGGCGGTGTTTGGTTACATGAGTAAGTTCTTTAGTGGTGACTCGTGATATTTTGGTGCACCCATCACCCAAGCAGTATACACTGAACCCAATTTGTAGTCTTTTATCCTTCACCTGCCTCCCACCCTTTCCCCTGAGTCCCCAGAGTCCACTGTATCATTTTTATGCCTTTCCATCTTCTCAGCAATACTGTGTAGTTTCCAATGTACACATCTTGCACATATATTATTAAACATACCCCTAAAGTATGTTATGTTTTGTGCTATTGTGTTTTAATTTCCAATTGTTGATTGATAACACATAGAAATAGAATTGATATTTGTATATTTGTCTTGAATTCCTAAACTTTAATCAAATCATGTCATCACTTCTTATCTAGTAGATCTAGTAGATATTATCGGGTTTTTTTGGCTTTTTTTATGGGGGTAGATTCCTTAGGATTTTCTTCATATACAATCATGTCAAAAATGAAAACAATTTTAATTCCTCTTTTCTAACTTTTATGTCTTGCAATGATTAAGGCAAGTACAATGTTGAATCAAATTAGTGAAATAAACATACTTTTTATTTGACTTAGTGGAAAATGTTTAGTATTTCACCATTAAGTATAATGTTAGATGGAGATCTTTTATTGTATTGAGGAAATTATCCTTTATCCCAAGTTCACTGAGACTTTAATTTTGTTAAATGTTCTTTCTATGTCTATTGAAATGACCATGGGATTTTTTCCTTTTTGATTTACATGCAAAAATCAACAAAAATGTTTTTTCAAAAAGTTAATGAAATTGGCTCACACCTGTAATCCCAGCACTTTGGGAGGCCGAGGCGGGCAGATCATGAGGTTAGGAGATCAAGACCATCCTGGCTAGCATGGTGAAACCCAATCTCTACTAA
>NW_012115322.1:2519228-2569397 GCF_000951035.1 Colobus angolensis palliatus | reverse complement strand
GGCTCACTGCAAGCTCCGCCTCCGGGGTTCAGGCCATTCTCCTGCCCAGCCTCCCTAGTAGCTGGGACTACAGGCGCCCACCATCATGCCCGGCTAATTTTTTGTATTTTTAGTAGAGATGGGGTTTCTCCGTGTTAGCCAGGATGGTCTCCATCTCCTGACCTCCTGATCTGCCCGCCTTGGTCTCCCAAAGTGCTGCAATTACAGGCGTGAGCAACGGCACCCGGCCGGAAGTCTTGCTCCCTCTCCCAGGTTTGAGTGCAATGGCGCCATCTTGGTTCACTGCTACCTTGGGTTCCCAGGTCAAGCGACTCTCCTGCCTCAGCCAGGTCAAGCAACTCTCCTGCCTCAGCCTCCTGAGTAGCTGGGATTACAGGCCTGTGCTGCCACACCTGGCTAAGTTTTGTATTTTTAGTAGAGACAGGGTTTCACTATGTTGGCCAGGCTGGTCTAGAACTCCTGACCTCGTGATCCACCTGCCTTAGCCTCCCAAAGTGCTGGGATTACAGGTGTGAGCCAATACACCCAGCCGGAAATTATATTTTTCAAGGTATCTGTCCTTTTCATTTATATGGTCAAAATTGTTGACATAGAGCTGTTCATATTTTTTAATTATCCTTCTAATGTCTGTAGGATCTATGGTGATAGTTCCTCTTTTATTCTTGACTTTGATATTTTGTGATTTCTTTATTTTTTCTAAACCTTGCTAGAGGTTTATTACTTTTATTAACCTTTTGAAAAAACAATTTGTTGATTTTTGTATTATTTGAGATTAATTTATTTATGTTCTTGTCTTTACTTCCTTTCAATTACTTAAAACAATTTGCATTTCTTTTTGTGGATTTTTAAGGTGGAAGAAATTACTGATTTTAGAACTTACTGTATGCTAATATAAGCATTAAAAGCTATGAATTTCCTTTTAAGTTCTGTTTTAGCTGCGTCTTACAAATTCTAATTTGTTGTATCTTTTATTGCTCAGGTCAAAATATTTTCTAATTTCTTTTGTGATTTCCTGTTTGACCAATGGATTGTTTAGAAATATGTTGCTTAGTTTCCAAATATTTGGAAATTTATTGATATCTTTTTATTACTAATTTTTACTTTAATTCTGTTGGGGGTCAGATAAAATACTCTGTGATTTCAATACATTTGAATTTATTGAAAGTTTTTAATATTGTCTTTTTTGTTAATATTTTATGCATGCTTGAAAAGAAAGTATATTCTGCATTTCTTGGATAACAGACTAGACAAAAGTCCATTAGATCACATGTTGATGGTGCTGTTCAAATATAATATAATGCTATTGGCTTTAAAAAAATGTACTTGTTTTATCATTTGCTACAAATAAGCTGTTGAAGTCTCCAATAATGATTGTGAATTTGTCTATTTCTCCCTTCAGTTTTGTCAATTTTGTTTTATGTATTTTGAGGCTCTGTTATCAGATGAAAATTTAAATTTACACATTTAAATTCTTTTTGAATAAATTCAATATTTTATTATCACAGAATATGTCTCTTTATCTTGGATATTGACTCTTGTTTGAAGACTATTTCCTCTGATATAAATGAAGTCACAATGGCTTTCTTGTGATTAGTATTCACATGATGTGTATTTTTTTCTTTTTACTTTTATACTCTTTGTGTCTTTATAGTTAAAGCGGTTTTCTTATTGACCGCATATAGCTGTCTGGTGGTGTTACGCATTCTGATAATCTCTGTTTGTAATTGGAATTTTTGATCTTTTTATATTTAATGTGGATTGACAGAGTTCAGCTGGCTATAGTTTTTATTGCCTTTTTTTCCTCTTCCATGGGAAGATTTCTTTTGTCATATATTGTCTAAATAGATTCCTAGGTGTCATACTCTCAGCTTGAGTTGCTTTCTATCTCTCAAGGAAAGGAGATCAATGGAACATATTGCTCTAAATAGAAGCAAATAAACTGGGAAGTGGAAAATAAGTCAGTTGGGCACGGCCGGGCGCGGTGGCTCAAGCCTGTAATCCCAGCACTTTGGGAGGCCGAGACGGGCGGATCACGAGGTCAGGAGATTGAGACCATCCTGGCTAACACGGTGAAACCCCGTCTCTACCAAAAAAATACAAAAAAAAACTAGCCGGGCGAGGTGGCGGGCGCCTGTAATCCCAGCTACTCGGGAGGCTGAGGCAGGAGAATGGCGTGAACCTGGGAGGCGGAGTTTGCAGTGAGCTGAGATGTGGCCACTGCGCTCCAGCCTGGGCAACAGAGCGAGACTCCGTCTCAAAAAAAAAAAAAAAAAAAAAAAAAGTCAGTTGGGTACATAGGTTCTAGGGTGGATCACACAATTCATGGTCATTTTAAAGAGAGGACTTATCAGAGGATCAGTGTCAACACTGGTGGTTCTTTCCCAGGGCCAGCACCACCCCTGACAATGCTAAATATTTTCTTTGGTGATTTGTGGGAATAATAATTAAGGGAGTAAATGATGCATTGTCAGATGGAAAGGTTAGCCAATTGTTGTCCAGATCATATATATAATTATATGTTGGAGGAATAACCATTAGTAAACAAAAGGCATGCCAATACATATATCTTCAGCTGATACATTGAAAAACAAAGTTAAACATTTCAGAACTCATAAAGATGAGCAAGATTAGCAGAAACAAAACATCTTGAAGTCAACATGGATAATAAAATTATTATTTCACTGCAGGAGTCCAATAATTTGAAAACATTATTTTGAGACTACAATTCAGATATAGTAGTAAAACATGTCAGAATAATGACATTACTTATATACTTAGCACCAGCATACTGTGTCCAGTTCTGGATTCCCTGATTAATGTGGAGGAACTACATGAATTTCAGAGAAGAATTAGAACTTTGATTTTAGATGCACAAGAATAATTACAGGTAACTGTCAAAACTTCACATTTAACTGATATTAAGCCTCAGAAAGCTTGAAGCAAGTTATTGGAAGCCACCTAGTTAATATATGGCAGAATTGTGACTATAGCCTTGACTCTTAATCTCTTGTCTATTGATCCTTCCAGTTCTCAATGTCAACTACGAATTCTGAAATTAAAGGAGATGAGAAACTATGCAGGGTAGTGAGATCATTTATATTAGAAAGAAAATGACAGTTCAAATACAGTATCTATCATTGTATTAGTTTGTTCTCATGCTGCTATTAAGAAGTATCCGAGGCAGTGTAATTTATAAAGGAAAGATGTTTAAATGATTCACAATTCCACAAGGCTAGAGAGGCCTCAGGAAACTTAAAATCATGGTGGAAGGGGAAGCAAACACGTCCTTCTTCACATGGCAGCAGGAGAGAGAAGTGCCAAGCAAAGGGGGAAGAGCTCCTTATAATACCATCAGATCTCATGAGAACTCACTGTCATGAGAACAGCATGGAGGTAACCACTCCCATGATTAAATTTCTTCCAATTGAATCCCTGCCATGACATGTGGGGATTATGGGAACTACAATTCAAGATGAGATTTGGATGGGGACACAACTAAACATTATCAATTATCAAGCCTATGAAATATTCTAATTCAAAAGATAGTGACTAGACATTCTTCATCTTCTTTAACAAAGAACTTCATTTCCACTGAGGACTAAACAAGAAGAAATGCACAAAAATGTGCAAGAGGCAGAATTTAGGAAACACATGAAAGAACTCTTCCAAATAGGAATTATTACTAATTAGTATGGTAGGGTATAATATCTGTCCCTCAGAGGTTTGATTCTTTTAAAAATTAGGATATAGTTTCACCTATCTAAGATGGTAAAACTTACAGATGAGAGAAGTAAACGAAATATTTGTTAAAGATCCCTAAAATTTCATACTCGATATTTTTATTTGCTCTTATTTTTTGCTCGTTTCTATTTTTCTTGCAAGATCATTCCAAGAAAGATAAACAAAACTTGAGGTCAATTGAATGTTCTTGGTCTTAGTACTATCTAATGCCATTCCTAGAGTGAGCTGATTTCCTGCTAAGCCTTTATTGTGATATTACTGCTTCTATCTTTTATTGTAAACTATAGAGTTGTGGTGTTAGGTGGGACAATTTACTTAAGCACTCATCCTGGCTGACCAAAATGTCACAAGATTTATTAGACAGTATGCTATTGCTTGTCAATGGCAAATGGAATTTTTGATAAATACTGTAGCAAAATTTTAAATTGTCAGATTGTTAATTGTTCAAAACAATAACGTATTATTAGTTTATGGGAGAAATAAGATCCTCATGCCACAAACTACATAAAAAACTAAAGCCAAATTACTTGTAGTGACTTTTGCTTACGTGACAGTTTTAAAATGAAAAGCAAATTCAAGTAACATTAAAATTTGTATTACATAATTTAAAAGATATATAAACTGGAACAACTTCAATGATCTTAGAAATTAAATATTTCTTTTTGTTATTTTTTTTTTCACAGAAAGAGTTCCTAGCATGAATAAAACAATATAGCATTTTTGATAATTAAAAGTAAATTTAAGTTCTTTTTTTTTGTTTTGTTTTTTGAGACAGAGTCTCCCTTGGTCACCCAGGCTGGAGTGTAGTGGTGCAATCTTGGCTCACTGCAACCTCCATCTCCCAGGTTCAAGTGATTCTCCTGCCTCAGCCTCCCGAGTAGCTCGGACTACAGGCACATGCTACCATGCCTAGCTAATTTTTTTGTATTTTTAGTAGAGACGGGGTTTCACTATGTTGGCCAGGCTGGTCTTAAACTCCTACCTCATGATCCGCCTGCCTTGGCCTCCCAAAGTGCTGGGATTTCAGGCGTGAGCCACCGTGCCCGCCTGAAGTTCTTTTTTAGACAAATACTTTCAACCAAGAAAAGTAACTGTGTTTTAGTTCATTTCAAGGTTGATTCTTTTCTATTAGAGTGTTTACAGATGATTCTGACAAAGGTCACATAACAAAAGCATTATTTTTCTTCCAAGAATGCACCTCTGTAAGAGATAATAACAAAATGAGTATCAACCAAGGGAAAAAAAAGTTTGTTTTCTTGAATATATGTGGGGTCCATATGTTACCAAATTTATAAAGAAAGAAAAACATTCACTCTATAACATCTGGTTGTTTGGAGTGGCATAAGTGTCTTTAAAACTATCTAATATTTTAATTTTTTTCCATTGAGGAAATGTGCATCCATTATAGTATTTTCTAAAATATTTTGCTATGTCATAGAATCTGTGGCATTCATGTTTTAGGCCCAGTCATATCTCCATATAAAGAGAGGAATTATGCATAGTTGGCTGGACAAAAGCTTGAACAATGGAGTGAATATTTGATGGAGAGCTGGTTTCAGATTTTGACTCTTTCTGTGAATGAGCACTGTGGGCGAGTCATTTAACCTTTCTCTTCTTTGTGCTTGTGGACAATGGCTCAATTACATTCTTTTGATTCTAGTAACAAGAAAAGTAACATTCATCTCTGACTTACCTGATATCTTTGCTTGTCCCTATGGTACTCACTATGAGAGAGGGCAGAACACCCTGGCAAATGCAAGAAAGCTTGGAGTGACCACATGGCAGCCCTGTAGGATGTTCACAGTAGTCTTCCACCCTACAGGGGACACTTATACCCCTCTCTATTTTGGACAAAATGAATCTTAAGAGATCATCTTTAATGGTTGTAAATAGATGAATATTGCCATTGTTCAGTTTAAAACTACACATGTGGTAAACATTACCTGAATATTAATTCCACAATGTCTTACGATAATTAGAACTACACCAGAGTAAGATCTTACCTCCTGAAACCTAATAGAGTAAATTTTTTAAGAGGGTACTATTTCCAGACAGTCAAACATTTCAGACAGAATAGCACCGGATCTATTTTGAGGATTCCTGTGAACTTCCACAGCATAATATTTTATTTACTTCTGATACTTTTAATAAATATGGAGAATGTCTTAGCTCAGACTGCCATAATAAAATACCATAGACTGCATGGTTTAAACGACAGAAATTAATCTCACAGTTCTAGAGGCTGGAAAATCAAAAATTGAGATCTGGCAAGGTTCAGTTTTTGGTAAGGTCTATTTTCCTGGCTTGTAGTTGGCCACCTTGTTAACGTGTCCTCACATGGCCTGTCCTCTGTCCATGTGCTAGAAGATATTTCTCTCTCTCTCTTCCTCTTCTTAGAAGGCCACCAGTTTTATTGGATTAGGGCCCCACCCTCGTAACCTCATTTAACCTTAATTACCTCCTACTGACATTATCTCTAAATATGGTCACATTAGGGGTTAGAGCTTCAACATATGAACTTGGGATAGAGGAGGGCACCGTTCAGTCTGTAACAGAAAATAAATATGGAGATTTATTGGCAGTGTCTCAACTGCTGAATTTTTTTTTTTTTTGAGATAGAAAATTACTTAAATGTGTAACTAAATGTGACTTGATTTTTAAATTTTGGTAATATTTTTAAAGATAAAATACTTTTGTGTCTTTCCCAGCTTTGACAGACTTTTATATTTATAAAATACATTCAGACATTTCATAGATTAGAAAACAACCTTTGTTACATTACTAGCTTTTGGGTTCAGAAAATCACCATAGCATTAGAGTGTCTTTATAAGAACTATGTGAGGTGCGTGAAACATCAACATGATATAAAGCTGGAGAGATTGAGTTCTGTACCTTCACTATAAAAATTATAAAATCAAGGTGTAAAGAAAGCCACAGGCAAATTAGCAACTAAGGCACTTATGCAACCTTGACCAGCCTTCTGACACTCAACTTCACCTTGCTTTCCTCAGTACTCCATCCAGCAATCTTTCTTGCTTCTATCCAGGTTTTTTTAAAGTCCAGAATTAAATTTAAAACTCTGCTGCAGGATGCATGCCAGCGTAACCTGAATCTACAGCTGAGCAGATTTTTATGTCTGTGAAGTGGTGGCACAACTTTGACCTTATATATTGATCCAATAAATCTGAATTTCAAAGTAAATAGAGATTCTTAGGAATTAAAAAGGTCATAAGATGACCTTACTCAGAAGAATTATGTAATAAATGTGACATTACTGTTGGCAGGTTTAATGCTCATCAGATGGACTAGAATATTGATAAAATATTGTATAGGTTATTTTATGAAATACATTCATAGAAGTTAAGTAATCAACAACGATTGTCATTTATTCAGTACCTATCAGGAACACAGCATTAAATAGAAAAATGACACAATGACTCTGCTTCCCAAATTGCAAACAACCTTTCAATGGCACTTAAAGTATTTTAAACTAATATGAAATATATTCATTGTCTCATAAACAAAGGATGTTTATAACAAGAACATAATTAATTGAAAATAAAATCACAAATACTGTAAAACTAGTGAATATTTTATTATATCCCAAACCATTGTAGTGAAAACTGCCAATTTACTACTCAGTACAAGTCAGACATAGGGGTGAGGTAGAACCAAAGAGAAGGGAAAGAGGGATGCTAAATAAATGCTTATCCTTTGGGATGCTAAAATCCACCTGATGTTAGCCTATTCATTTGCTTAACCACTACTGGTCTCTTGCCCCAGCCTGAGTGCCTCAGTGAGATAGTAGAGAAAGGTAACTCTCTGCTTTCACAGTGAGTTGTAAAATACTTTTGCTAATAATAGTGTAGGTAAGTGCCTGGTTCAGATGGGATTAGAGCAAGGGCATGGAACATTCCTGCTTTGGGTAGAAAAAAAATCTCAGTGGTGTTACTGAGCCCAAGTGTCATATAAACTGCTGAAAAGCAATAATTAAACTTACACCTTTAACTTTGTTAAATCAATTATCTAAAAAGCTCCACCCCTGTGGAAAAAAATAAACCAGTGTGAGTCTGCTGTTGACAACTACAGTGATTACATGGGACATGTGGTTTAAGATTATTTGGATTAAGAACAAATTGTATGTATGCAGTGTTCAACTACTCAGGAAATACTGTGATTCTTCTAGATATGTTCACTATTATATGATCTCAGCATATCTCAGATAAAGCCAAAGGTGTCCCCAGAAGGGCGTCAAATCATAGTTTATAGGTCTATGTGTGTGTATTTTTAAATTAAGGTGCTTTATTTTAGATCTTTTAAAAATTATTTAATTTTTATTTTATTTGATGATGATGATTATTTTTCAGAGACCGTGTCTCACTCTTGTTACCCAGTCTGGAGTACAATGGCACCACTATAGCCCACTACAGCCTCAAACTTCTAGGCTCAAGCAATCCTCCCACTTCAGCATCCCAACCAGGTGGGTAGATGTTAAAATAAAAAAGTTCTGAATTATAAAACTTTCCTAAATGCTACTTATAAGGAAAATATTGTCATATAGGGCAAGTGGAGGATAGAATGGACTATATTGAAAGCATGAAGATTTTCATAGTCCACGGGAACAAACCTCAATATAGCAACTATTTAAGAAACCAGAGACCTCATTCAGTCTTGAAGAAAGAAGACTAATGGATAAAACTGCCAGGTGTTAAATTCAGCACCTCCTGTTGAGGTTATGGAGATTGTAAAGAAGAATCTATGTCCCTGTGCTTTTCTTTGATTTGTCTAATAAGCGTGTGTGTATGTGTGCACATGTTTGAGGTCTTCCTTTTTCTTATACCTCAGAGTCAGCACCTGCCTCTTTTCTCTATCTGGGTTTGTCTTTTAATGTGGATTATAAGATTCTCTAAGGCATACGCCTGCTGTGATACAAACCTATGATGAGTGCTCAACGTATTAGACCAGCCTATCAGTTATTAGCCTCCTCTCTGGAAGCAAGAGTGGCATTTACCAACTGATTTTTACCAGACAGCTGAAGAGTCATCTTCCTAGGAAAATTGATTATTTTTATCTAGAAGAGAATATTTTTCTAAAGAAGAGTTCACTCTGTGTTTGCTCTGCTGAATTGGCACTAAGAATTATTTAAGTCCAAAACATAACTAGTCTCCGGTCACCTCAAGTTCTGTAGATATACCACACAATTACCTAGAGGCATCTCAATTAAGTGAGCATGACTGTCCCAATTAGGCAAGAGTCCTAACTATTAAATATCATTAGACTTAATTTGATGCCCTGGGAAAACTCTTGATGAAACCCATCCCACTAAGGGCAGAGCACTGTCTGCTTAAATCCAAAGCAACATGCTCAGAACACACTTCTACAGTGAGGTTTATCAAGCCTCAGATAATATCATTGAGGATCACATTCTCTAGGTTTATAGAAATATAAAACATGAATGCTGAAAAGAAATTTGAAAATATTATTGCATTTGACCGTCTTATTTTAAGATGAGGAAATAAAAGCCTGTGAAGTTGTGGTTAATTAGTTCAGAGGAATGAGACTAGATTTTAAGCCTCCTGACTCCTCTAGACAAGGGCTCTTTATGTGATACTATCGTTCATCCTAAACAATGTCAGCAACTGAGGCACATCTCTAAAGTGATGACCTCTTAACATAGTTATGTTGTTGGCCATGGTACCAAAATCATAAAATTACAATACTTTGAGTTCTAATTAATGTTTTAACCTTAAGGAAGCCAGTCTTACTGCACCTGATTTTTATTATTTGTAAATTAGAGATAATTTTGTCTATCTCATGAGGTTGTGAAGATTAAAGAAAATGTTGCTTGACAAGGTGCTTGTAAAAGGTAAAGATTTCTGTAACTACAATGCTAAACCGGAGGTGAAAATTTGTCTTTAGAAGCTTATCTGTGATTTTTGGTTCCAAATGAGAGATCAAGTACACGTGTTTATCTCTCTCCTATCACTCTCCCTCACCCCATGAAACCTCACTAAAATAGTAGTAGAGAATAAAGAAGATAAAATCCCGAACAATACAATACAATACAATACAATACAATAGTAGTAGAGAATAAAGAAGATAAAATCTGAAACAGTGAAAAAAAAAAAAAGGTAGGAGTAGATATCAACAGATAAGAACTTGTAACAGATTTCTGAAGACAAACAGGAAATGAAGGACTGGTGATGCAGTTGGCCAGTGGACAACACAGTCATGAGTTCATGTGGAGAGATCCATGACTCTGGCTGGAGTTTATCCTCACTTTAAGAACTCTGAAAAAGATTAGGCCTCAGAAATAGAAGACACTATTAAAGGTAAAGAAAAAGCTGTGGAAATAGCAAAAGAAAAATTAAATTCTGAGTATAACCCAGTTGATCTCCAGTAACAAAATGCCTGGCATCAAGGTATCTATCCACTGTCATTACCACTGTCACTGCAACCACAGCAACCAAAGGATGTTTTTCTAAAGAAGCTGAAGTAACTATTTGGGAGAAATTAGGGTAGATGGTGTAGGAGTTGGAAATCCATATCAAAACTCTCTGTATTCTGACCTTTAGGGGCACCAAAGCATGATAGCTCATTCCTTGTTAGTTCTTCCTGGAGAGAAGATTGTTGGTTATGGAGATTGTAAAGAAGATCCCTGCTTCTATACTACCACCCAGAGTGAAATTTTATGTTGCCTTATTCATTGGTATAATAATAATATTATTCATTAATATAATAATAATATATATTATTAATATAATAGATAACAAAGAAAGTTTTTGTGGAAATCTTATAGCATGAAAGGGAAATAAATAAAAATATTAACCTGAGAGAAAATAAAATAATCCAGGAGACTGAAGAGGATAAAACAAAAATCTCTAAATAGTATTCTTAGATAAATTTAAGAAGATGATATTATGTCCATCAAAAAACACAAGGATAAGAAAATGGACAGAGAAAAAGAAAGAGCTTCTGGAATTTAAAAATTAGTGCTGAAAGGAAAACAAAAAACAAAGTAAAATTTATAAAAGAAGTATTTAAGTAGATAAAATCTTTTAGAAAATAGTCAAATGACTATAGATGAAAAAGAAAGAAGATATGTGAAAAGATTAAAAAAAGATAACCAATCCAGCAGATATATTATCCAAATAATGAGTTTCAGAAAGAAAGAATAATAAAATCAGATGAGAAGATATATTTTCAAAAAAATTAAAAACATTTCTTGTAGAGAAGGACATAGACATTCATATTGAAGGAACTCAACATCTACAGAAAATCAGTGAAAACCACATATGTAGGAACATCTGCTGGAAATTTCAGAACACTTAAGATTAAAAAGAAGTATCTAAAAGATTCCAGAGAAAATATATATAAATTTAAGTATATATTTTATACACACACACACACACACACACACACACACACGGTGGACTCTGAAACATGAGGGTTAGGAGCACTGGCCTGCATGCAGTTAAAAATCTGCATATAATTTTTGACTCCCCCAAAACTTAGCTGCTCATACCCTACTGTTGACTCTGCAGAAACCTTACTTATAAACAGTTGATTAACACATATTGTGTATATTATATGTATTATATACTGTATTCTTACAATAAAGTAAGCTATAGAAAAAATATTAAGAATATCATAAGGAAAATATGATTCATGTATTCACTATTCATTAAGTGGAAGTGAATCATCATAGAGATCTTCATCCTTATTATTTTCATGTAGAGTAGGCTGAGGAGGAAGAGGAGGTTTTGGTCTTGTCTGAGGGATGGCAAAGGTAGAAGAAAATCCACATGTAAATGGACTCATGCAATTCAAAACCATGTTGTTCAAGGGTCAATAGCACATACATATATATACATATACATATATCTAGATAGATAGATGATAAATAGATAGATAGATCACTCTGGATATGATAAGCCAACAAAACAATGCCTTGCAAGCTGGAAATGTGATATACAAACCAGCCAAACTAGCAAACATGGTATCAGAATAAACCTCTGAAGAGAGTCAACCTTCCAAGCAAACTTTCCTAGGAGGTTTTTTTGTTGTTGTTGTTGTTTGTTTGTTTTTTGAGACGGAGTCTCGCTCTGTCACCCAGAGCGACAGAGTGCAGTGGCTGGAGTGCAAAGGTGAGATCTCGGCTCACTGCAGCCTCCACCTCCCGGGTTCAAGCAATTCTCCTGCCTCAGCCTCCTGAGTAGCTGGGACTACAGGCACGCGCTGCCTTGCCCAGCTAATTTTTGTATTTTTAGTAGAGACAGGGTTTCACTGTGTTGGCCAGGATGGTCTTGATCTCCTGACCTCACAATCCACCTGCCTCGGCCTTCCAAAGTGCTGGGATTACATCCGTGAGCCACTGTGCCCGGCCTTTTCTAGGAGTTTTTGAGGATATTCTTCAGCAAAAGGAGGGAATGGACAAAGAAAAAGAGGTGGGAATTCAAGTAAATAATCTATCCAAAGCAAGGAAACAGTTGAAGGAAGTCAAACAAACACAGCTGCCCAGCAGCCCCACAGAGCAACCAGGACAGAGGGAAGGAGGAAAGAACTCTTATTAGGATCACTCTGACAAGGGCAGAAATGAAACTACAGCGAATAAACGATAAAGGAAGAGTCTGATAACAATTGAAAATATGATAAAAGCAAATGGTTCAAGAACAAAAAAAGCAAAAGTATCAATAGAAAAGCTTACGCAAAAGGAAATTCCAATGAAACATGTATAATTGTGCTAATATAAATAACTATGACTGATTTTCAACCTTTAGAAAAAACCTAGAGTCACAGCACAGAAAACTGAACTATGCTTATAGAATATAAATTTCCCTGTGCTTATAGGATATTATGGGCATGTCAATGTAAGAACAAAATTATAAATGATAGAAACTGGAAAGTTTGTAGCCAGGGAAAAAAGCTATAGGAGATGATGGAAATGAGTAATGCCTCAGCTGAGAAAGTATGGAGTCATAAGATACTTACTGTCTTTGGTTGAATAAGAAATAAAAAATGTAAATATAATCTTTCTTAGAGTTGCAAAGTACTGTTTAGAGGAAGCAGAATTAATGATGTAATTACATTTGGGAGAAGATCAACAGTGGTGGTGGAGAATGTAAATAAACTAAATTCTTTTTAAATTCTACAGATAAACCCTAAACTTAATAAATCAAGTTATAACAGTATAAGCATATTGCTTAGAAATACAAGGTTAACTAGCTAAGGAATACAGGAGTTAAAAGTTGTTCCTTCATGAGAGATTAGAGAAAGAAGTGATGAAGCAAAAAAAAGGCTGTTCCTTTTCGTAATATACTTTAATGGACATTGTTGGTTGACTATCCAGCATCTATCCACCCCTTCTTCCCTCCTAAGAGAACCCTGATTTTGTTTTTATTCATGGAGCTCAAGGGAGGCCAGTTCTGATCCTACTTCTTTTGACTAGGATGCTGGTTTGCCCAGTGGAATGCAAAAGGAAGGGTTCTGGGGTATGGAAGGGGATGTTTTTGAGAAAGGTGCCCCTCGCTACTGAGAGAGAACTATAGGGAGATATATATGCTCTACTCTCTTCTTGATGGTGTTGCCATATCCAGCTAGGACACCAAGAGCCACTGCAGCCATTTAAGGGTGAGATTCACACTGAGAATAACAAAACAGAGAACTGGAAAGAACTCAGGCTTCCCGACATCTGTGAGTTGCTGAATCAACCAACCCTGCCCTCCCTTTGGCATACTGTAAACTGAGATCATAATTGCCTTTTTTTTTCTCTGTTGATCAAGCCTTTTGTTCCTTATAGCCAAAACCATCCAAACCTATATGTAAAGTCCTCCTGTATGGCTTGATTTTCTAAAGTACAGGCAAGTATTATATTCATTAAAAACACTTAAGATAAAAACATCATATTTAATGTTACAGATTTTACTCCAGGCATACAAAGTCCTAGCTCTGCATATCACATCTTTAAAACATTGTGTTTTAAATGATTATCAAGTGGCAACTAAAGTCATTGCAAAAATTTGTAAAAGTAAAATGAACGTCTCTGGTTGTCTCTTGTCTCTGTTATAGGAGTCAATAGCCATTGACATTATGCACCTTTCCAGATAACTAGCATGCATAGTTTTTGTGATTATGTATTTTACTAAAAAATTAGAGCATACTATAGATACTCATCTACAACTTTCTTTTTCATACATTATGTCATATACACACTTTCTTGTCTATTAACACATAGTCAACTTATTCTTTTTTGTGACTGTGCAGAATTCGGCAGATAGGCCACAATTTATTACAGCTGCATCTTATTAATGGATATTTAGCTTGCCTCCAGCTTTTCACTAATACAACAGCAAAAATGCTACCAGAAGCATTCAGGCACATGCTTTTTTGTGCAAATATTTTTCTAACATTAATTCCAAGATGTCAAATTGCTGGTTCAAAGGATAGATGTGTTTTCGGTTTTAATAGATAGAATGGAAAACCTCAACCCCTGAAATGGGTGTTACCATTTTACATGCCCACTAACAATATATGAGTAGCTATTTCCCTGTATCTTTACCAACCACTGATCTTATCAATCTTTTAAAATTTTACTTGATGAAATGGGCAAACATGCTAGTTCACTGGTGTTTTAATTGACTTTCTCTAATAATTCCCTCTTCTTTTCATATGTTTATTAGTTGTTTATATATTTTATTTGTATCTCTCCATTATTACGACTTTTCTATTTAGCTATTAGTCCTTTTCTTGTTATTGTGTAGTTACTTGTCTCTTTGGGATATTCCTTTTATTATATATGATGCAAGTATTTTCTCCCAGGCTATTGTTTGTTTTAGGTTTTTAATTTGTAAGTATTTCAATATTACCCTCCAGGGCCTTAAACACTTGGGTAAGATTATTTATTTGTGTGACCTTTCTCTTTACATTAAAAATAAATCAAAGCAATACCAAGCTACTGAGCCAATTCATATTGAATTCTCACTCTGTCCAGTAATCACAGAAGACACTAAGGTGGAAAGACAATCCTGATTGCAAATGGCATCTAGTACAAGAAGCAGATAGACCCATAAAGAAACAGTTCTACTCCAGTAAGTTTATAACATAATGTACGTCGGGGATAGGACAGAAAGAACACCTAAAACTACCTATGGATTATCAGGGAGGAACTCACAGAGAAAAAATAATTTTTATTTCTATGAGTTCTTAACTTTTTAAACACGTTGATTTGACTGTTGCATTCTTAGTATATACCTGTATTGTGTGAGTCAAATATAATTCACAGCTCCTTCATAGACTTTTCTTTTAAAAAAATGTATTCTCAAAAATTGTAATAAATTCTTTAAAATCTATTTTATTGCCATTCAATTATATATTTTTAAGGAGCAATTGAAGGATGAATGTTACGAATATGAGAAAGATAGTTCCTTTGTTTGCTTTTCTTTTTTTTTTGTTTGCTTGTTTTCTATTTTTTGAGATGGAGTCTTGCTCTGTCACCCAGGCTGGAGTGCAGTGGCACAATCTCTGCTCACTGCAAGCTCCGCCTCCTGCGTTCACACCATTCTCCTGCCTCAGCCTCTGGAGTAGCTGGGGGACTGCAGGCACCCACCACCACGTCCAGCTAATTTTTTGTATTTTTAGTAGAGAGGGGATTTCACCATGTTGGCCAGGATGGTCTGGATCTCTTGACCTCATGATCCGCCCACCTCGGCCTCCCAAAGTGTTGGGATTACAAGCATGAGCCACCGCGTTCAACCTTTTCTGTTTTCTTAAAGCATTCATTCTAATATTTCTACTCTGATTTTTCAATAATCTGAAATTTTTTCATATTTACAGAAATATGAAACACCTACCAACTTTCTAGAAACAATTATATTCAATTTTCAAGACTAATTTATAAATTCATGTGATTATGAAAAATAACACTTCTCCCCAATTGCCTACACAGTCTCTTCATCCAAACACACTGACTTTTAAAGAAGGAGAGCATATTAGAATGTTTCTTTTAAATCTTTAAAAACTTCCTTTGATTGGTTTCTCCTTTTTTTTGACTTTGACATTTGCCTAGTCTTGCATCAGCTATCCTACAGACAACTTAAAATAAAATGGTGAACACACTGCTTATAGTGTCTCAATACCTCTTTCACTGTTTAAGTTGTTCAGTAAAATTGGTAGGCTAGCTTACTATCAACAAGAAACCATGGGGTCTTGAAATACTTGTAACATACCAGTCCTCAGCCCAGTTCTGTTACTATGACCTTGATAGCATCTGTCATTCTTCTCCACCCATTCCTTACTCAGATCAGTCTTTTATCAATATTTATCTGCAAAACACAACTTTAGTCTCCAAGCATCTATTACTACATCCCAATAAAGACAGAACATAACCTTTGAATGCCCTGAATTTTCTAATTAAAAAAAAGTCTAAGTAAATTGGCTCTACCTGTAGTTCTAAGCAATCAGAGATTTGTTTATAAATAGCTCTGGGGGATTTCACCATATGACTCCTATTAATGGAACTTGTTGAGCTAATCTCTCCATGTGACATTACAAATACTAGCTTCCCGTCCAACTTTGTTTGGAACTTTTCTGTATTTCTTTTACTGTTAGAATAAGAATTGTAAATCTGGAAAGGATTTTCAAGATCAATCAATTCAGCCTTCTAATATTACAGATGAAAAAATAGGTTTCTAGGGATTGTTACTGACCATTAAATAGCTACATCTGAATAATTTAATCCATTGACTTTACAAACTGACATGGAATGTAGGAAAGATGTTTATAGGCATAATCTACGTAAAAGATATGAAGTAGCAAGCAAAACTGGAGCATGACTCAGGTTACTGAATTCAGTGCTTCAAAGATTTTCTGTTACCCTATAAGCATTATTATTAATGGTTGTGTCAGTATTTAGAAGTTGCCCAGTTAAAAGATTATATTATAGAGTATATGTTAAGGCTCATCAGAGAAGTCAACTAAAGGTTCATTATTATTCATAGGGTTAACATGGTAGAATCATCTCTCTAGAGTGTTTTTTTTGCCATGCCTACCAAAATGTAAAGTCTTAAAATTTCAGTAACATCATAAAAATTAGATGTTACAAGTTTTAGCTGAGTGGGTTCCTACTGCAGAGGTTATAATAAACTCCTCTTGGATTTTTAGTGAAGTTAAAACAATTCCAAATAGCTTTTGAATAGATGATGGCCAAGCCACAAGATATGCAAACAGCCTTGCTTGTATCTGGCATACCAATGATTCTCCCGCTGTCGTAATATTTCAGTACTTCTTAGTCATTTGCAGAAATTAAAATTCTTTATAGGTTCAGTCAGTTTAATTAGAAAAAAATGAGATTCCTGTGTTTCTTTTAGGTTTTTATTTTTTCATTTTCATTTCTGGTATGGAAGAAATTGGCTTTTAAAAAAAAACTTTTAGTAATATTTTTATAAATGCTATTTTAACACATTACTAGGATTACACAGGCACATGGTGTACTTTGCAAGCCGTTGTTGCCCTTTCAAATGTCTCGTCGGTGAAGAAGCAGCATTTGGCATTCATTCATGTATGATTCAGGATCTTTTAAGTTTGTATTTGTGATGGCCATAGTGACCTCGGTTTTAGCAAAGGCCATACTATTTCAATTGGTATCTTTCTTTTATCTTTATCTCTTTAGCTTCTACTCCAATTAAGGTAGACTGTTCTGAAAACCAACAGTTTATACAGTCTGTTTCTTCTCAGGAAGGGGCAAATATGTGACTAAGTAAAAGAAATTCGTCAGTATTGGTATTACATGTTCAAACCTGAAGTTTTCTCAGAAAAGAAGTTCTTTCTTAATGTATATATTTCTATCTGGAAAATTGTTTTTTCATCAAAAATGTTTTTAAGAAATGAATGATCATGTATTTAGATTCACAAACACTACAATTGTGTATGTGGGAGTTTCTTGTTTTTTCTGTTACTTTAATGGATTTTAATTTCTCTCATTGCCTATACAACAGATGAGTTTCATTTCACCATATATTGGGTTTTATCATGGTGGAATGATGATTTAATGATTTAATGATTGCAGCGTAACTATTCATGTTATTTTTACTTTGTACTTCCTCAGGAATGTCTCATTAAATGACATCAAAGCCTGATTCTGCAATTAGAAAAGCGTTTATATTAACTGGATTTTGAAAAGAGAAAAGAACAATAAAACTACCCTCAAATTCTTCAAACAACAAAAGAGAAAACACAGCAATTCCCCCTCCCCAAATTTTGGCATTTGTTCACCTCTTTTAACCCTTGCTTTTTTGTAAAATAAAAACATATTGGAGAAATTGTTATGAACACAAGGTCTTAATTGCAAAAAAAATTCTTTTAGGAGTGTTTAAAATAAAATGACAGAGTAGATTTATGGAGCCTGGACAATGTATCCTTTTCTCATATTTTCCAGTTTTGTAATGCCTAAGTACTCCTCTAGAATCTGAATTTAGTAATGCCAATGTTGGACTCTTTCATATACATTCTACGGGGATATTAGTAAACTCATGACAAGCAACTAACCAACCAGGCAAACAAAAACATATTTAGAAACCCAAGCTGTAAGGCACAGCTCATGCACAGAAACAAAAAAATTTCATCCCAAGGTATGTGTTAGCTTTGAGGGAAGAATCAGCACTCTAAAGCAGCCGAACCCCCTGCACAGTTAGGAATGAGCGGGGATTCTGGCAGTGCCTTTTAAAAAGGCACAGAGATTTGTGTATGAGACATATTTCCGGTGCATTGATGACAGGTGGCTCTTCCCCATCTAAGCAGGATGGATGGAGGGAGTTAGGTACAATAGCTTACAATTTTCAAATACTGTAATTTTTTTTATAAAGATGGAAACCATTATTTTTAAAAGCATGTGGTTTCAATAGTGCATATTTGATTTATGACTAAGAATTCTTTTTCTCCATGCCATGTTAGTACCCTCATGTAATTAAATAGTTTTCCTTCGGAAACTTAGATTGGACGGAAATCTGTTCTACCAAGGTAGTGAACATGGCTTTGTCAAAATCTCTGTGTGTTTGTGAGTGTGTATGTTGAAATAAGTGCAGAACTGTGATAATAATGTGGACAACTTGGGTTTACAAAACCTAAAAAATATGGAAAATAGGACATTTTCTTTCTTGAAGTTGAGGTAAAAATCTCTGTCCTTCCTCCCCACTTGGCAGACTGAGAAAGAATGCTGGTCTGAACAACTCAGAGAATCCTGAGTTTCATCTGTACCTCAGTCTTGTCAAAATGACATGGGTGTGTGAGCTTAGCTGGATTTAACTGGATGTGAACCCGAGTACGTATTACAAATGCAAATCAAGTCTTCATTTTTTTCACCATAAAAGGTATGAACATAAATTCCAAAGCTGATTTTACATGAAATGACGTGGGATAACACTATTACTTCCTTTTGTGGACCTGTTTCTCCTCCCACAGGACGTAAAACTTCTTTACCTCTCTCGAAGCTTGTCAGTGCAAGCCCATCAACATTTACCTGTATAAACTTATAATTAAAAAATATACCCTAATCCTTTAGCAACTAATTCTATTGAGTATTATTCACCCTTTAGAAGAAATCCCTTAAAGATCTAAAGAGTGACAGCCTCATTAAATTTTCATTGCCCACCTTGATGCTTTTCCATTTTTGGAAGTATCCTCTCACTTTTTCCTTTACATACAGGAACACAAAAAGAAATTCAAAGGAAGGTACCTTGAAAGAAGAATTTCATTAAACAATTATCAAATTAGAAAATTACATACTTAAATATCACACACACATAATAAAATGAGATATGCATGTGTTTGCATGTTTATATGAGGCTATACATATTCTGATATATATAAATATGCATAATTTTCTCATACAACATAATTATAGAAAATTATGTATCTAGCCAATTCGTCATCAGAACAATTTTCTTCGTATTTTCTTTCTCCTTAGCTAGAATGGCCTATGATAACCCTACCTTCATCTTCTGCAGTTTCTCTCTCGCTCACTGCCCTCCTCTGACTCTCCCCTACCATCCTTCACATTTTATGCCTTCCTTGCAGTGCCAGCTCCTTCCTCCTGTGCTGATTCTGTTCACTCTCACCTTCTTCCCGAGTCTCAGATAATGGGCAAGACTCCAACTGTTTGTGGATGGACAAAACAATTACATAGAAACTCTAATAGAAACAAAGAAGATTCCATCTGAGGTTGTGAATGGTCCTAGACCACGACTGGTTCTTTCCACCTGTTTATCATTCAGCCACGAAGAGGAAAATATGGCATCACTCTAAGCAGCATTTGGTTGCCAAAGTGTGCTTCCATGCCAGTCCACTGGCTTACCAAAAGTCCAGTGTAGTCAAAACACTTCCCTTTAGAGCACCTCCACAGTCCACAAGAAGGGAGAGACTTCCAGGCCTTGGGGAGACAGCATTAAGGCTAAGCTCAGCCTTGCAAATGTGTTCTGGAGTGCAAAGCAATACTCGGGGAACTCCAGCTCTGTCTCTACAAGCCTGAGCTCTAAGGAAGGCCATGGGAAATCCCCACCCTCAAGCTTAATGCACCATGCTGAAGCTGGCAGAGCCTGCCTCTTCCTCTGCTGCCACTCTCTCTCTACCCTGGCTCTCTCTCTACCCTGGCAAGACCTGCCAATCTCATATTCTTTCATCAGCTCTCTGGATAGCTACCTTTAGCCTGTCAGAGTGAATGCTGAAGTATTCAAACAGTTCCACCTTGGCTCATGGCATAAAAAGTCAAGGTGGGGTTTTCTCAGAGATTTTCTTTTCCCTCCCCCTCTCCACTTCCCCTGTAAACCCACGGGGGCAAGGTTGAGGCTACTATGACGGCATTTCTCAACCTTTTTTCTCACCATTGCTCTGAGCCTTTTTAGACATGTTTTTCCTAACACATTAGGACTAAGTTAACATTTCCCTGTAACAATTTAATACCACAGATGTATTGTATATCTGCTTATGTACTATATGTATAATCTGTGTTTTATACATAACACAAGTTAGACGTTTTGACCCCTTCAAGAACCAATCTTCACCTCTTGGAAGTGATATCATCCCCACTAAATGCATGGTCTATGGATGTTTTGGTATGGCTAAGGTAAGGCTGACACTGAATTTGGTATAACCAAGGTCCCTAGCCTTTAGGCCCTTACCTGAGATATTCTTCTGTGCACACCATCTCACTGTACTCTTACAGCTCTAGTGTATTTCAGTTTGTATCCTCAACATTGGGAAGCACCAGGGATATCCATAGGGCTGCCTGGGTCCAGAGGTAGGGCTGTAGTGGAGATGAGAGTGGTGCAAAAATAACGGGTGTACAACATTATTGTGGAGTTAACCACCATACTATCCCAAAAGCATTCTCCTGACCTCAGGCCGATTGTTGCTTGATTCTTTATCTAAATACTTAGGGATACAGAGACATTGCACACCATATGCAGTGTTCCCAATATAACAAGGATTGATGATGAAGTGAGCTTACCTGGATTCCCAGCACAGGAAAGTTGGGGGAGAGTGGGGAGGAATGAAGTGTTGTGGGCAGACCCAGTGAAGAGTGGAGAGATGATAGTGTCAGCATGATGGTAATCGGCATCACTGGCTTTTCTGGAAACCACAGACCATGTGATATGGTTTGGCTCTGTCCCCACCCAAACCTTATCCTGAATTGTAGTTCCTATAATCCCCATATGTCATGGGAGGAAACCAGTGGGAGGTCATTTAATCATGAGAGCAGTTACCCACATGCTGTTCTTGTGATTGTGTGTTCTCACAAGATCTGATGGTTTTTTTAAGGGGCTTTTCCCCCTTTTGCTCTGCACTTCCCTTTCCTGCTGCCATGTGAAAAAGGACATTTTTGCTTTGCATTCCACTATGATTGTAAGTTTCCTAAGGCCTCCCTAGCTTTGTGAAACTGTGAGTCAATTACGCCTCTTTCTTTATAAATTACCCAGTCTCAGGAATTTCTACATAGCAATGTGAGAACAGACTAATACAGTAAATTATTACCAGTAGAGTGGGGTGCTGCTATAAGGATACCCGAAAATGAAGCAACTTTGGAACTGGGTAACAGGCAGAGGTTGGAACAGGTTAGAGGACTCAGAAGAAGACGGGAAATGTGGGAAAGTTTGGAACTTCCAAGAGACTTGGAAAGCTCCTAAGACAGGAAGATATGGGAAAGTTTGGAACTTTCTAGAGACTTGTTGAATGGCTTTGACCAAAATCTGACAGGGACATGGACAATGAAGTCTAGACGAGGTGGTCTCAGATGGAGATGAGGAACTTGTTGGAAATTGGAACAAAAGTGACTCTTGCTATGCTTTAGCAAACAGACTGGTGGCTTTTTGACCTTGCTCTAAGATCTGTGGAACTTTGAACTTGAGAGAGATGATTTGGGGTACCTGGTGGAAGAAATTTCTAGGCAGCAAATTTTTCAAGAGGAAGCAGAGCATAAAAGTTTAGAAAATTTGCAGCCTGATGCTGCAATAGAAAAGAAAAATCTATTTTCTGGGGGAGAAATTCAAACCTGCTGCAGAAATTTGCATAAGTAATGAGGAGCCAAATGTTAATCACCAAGACAATGGGGAAAATGTCTCCAGGGTATGTCAGAGACGTTCACAGCAGTCATTCCCATCACAGGCCTGAAGGGCTAGGAGGGAAAAATGGTTTCCTGGGCCAGGTCCAGGGCCCTACTGCTGTGTGCAGCCTCAGCACCGTGTCCCAGCCACTGCAGCTGTGGCTAAAAGGGGCCAAGATACAGCTCAGGATGTTGTATCATAGGGTGAAAGCCCCCAGCATTGGCAGCTTCCATGTGGTGTTGGTCCTGTGGGTGTGCAGAAGACAAGATTTGAGGTTTGAGAACCTCTGCCTAGATTTCAGAGGATGTAGAGAAATGCCTGGATGTCCAGGCAGAAGTTTGCTGCAGGGGCAGAGCTCTCATGGAGAACCAGTGCTAGGGCAATGTGAAAGGGAAATGTGAGGCTGGAGCCCCAACACAGAGTCCCCACTGGGGCACTGCTTGGTGGAGCTGTGAGAAGAGGGCCACCATCCTCCAGGCCCCAGAATGGTAGATAATCTCTTGCATCAGCTTGACCTGGATGTGAGATATACAATCAAAGGAGATCATTTTGGAACTTTAAGGTTTAATGACTGCCCTGTTAGATTTCAGACTTGCATGGGGACTGTAGCCCCTTTGTTTTGGCCAATTTATCCCATGTGGAGCAGGTGTATTTACCCAATGCCTGTTCCCCCATTGTATCTAGAAAGTAATTAACTTGCTTTTGATTTTACAGGATCATAGGTCAAAGGGACTTGCCTTGTCTCAGATGAAACTTTGGTCTTGAACTTTTTGAGTTAATGCTGGAATGAGTTAAGACTTTGGGGGACTGTTGGAAGGACATGATTGTGTTTTGAAATGTGAGGACATGAGATTTGGGAGGGACCAGGGGCAGAATGATATGGTTTGGCTGTGTCCCCAACCACATCTCATCTGGAATTATAGTTCCCATAATCCCTACATGTCATGGGAGGGAGCTGGTGGGAGATAATTTAATCATGGGGGTTGTTACTCTCATGCTGTTCCCATGATAGTAACTGAGTTCTCATGAGATCTGGTGGTTTTATAAGGGACTTTTTCCCCCTTTTGCTTGACACTCCTTGCTGCCACCAGGTGAAGGAGGATGTGTTTGCATCCCCTTCCATAAACCTCTTTCCTTTATAAATTACCCAGTCTCAGGTATTTCTTCATGGCAGTGTGAGAACTAACACACCATGCTTCCCTTTAAATATGTCTCCTCCTTGCACTTGGTCTATACAATGCTTCAAGGGATGGATATGGTCAGAACTGCACTTTAGGAAGCTCAACCACTATTTTTTAAATATATATATTTAATGACTTCCAATTGTCTACAAGGTGAAGTTAATTTTTATTAAACTAGCATTTTAGGACTGACATAGAATGATGCTACTTACTTATCTGCTACTGCTCTCTGCCCTGCAGTCTATATCCTCCTTGTAATATGAATTCTAAACAAATTATGACTGAAATACAACTTACATGCCTTTCCTGATGGTACGTTCTCTACATGCAATAATCTTCCCTTCAATTGCCACCTATTCAAATCCTGCCCTTTTTACACATTCACGGTCAGCCTCTAGAAAGTAATTTCTGAATCCAAAGAGATATTAATTCTCCCTCCTTTGAACTCTCATTTCATTTCCTTGTACAAGCACAAAAGAGGAAATCAAATTATAATAAAAGGTAAAATTAGGTGTTTAGCTTCCTCATTAGACTGTAAGTTCACTGAGAACAAGAATTGGAGTATCTGTGAATCTTATTTAGTGTCCAGGGCTCATACTGAGAACACAATGAAAGTATTGAATTTCTTGTGTTCATTCTGTTGTGTTGTTGCTTCTGGACAAGAATAGGAAAGAACTTTGCTGGAAACACCACTCTCAGATCATCTCCTCTATGACTGATAACGAGTCTTGAGCTGACTCTAATACTAAAGACTACAGATTTATTTAGATAAGCAGAAGCAAGATACATGTTTCATTGCTGTTGCAGTCTGTCGACAAAAAGAGCCAAACTCCAGTCAAATATTTAGAGAGATTTATTCTGTGCCCAATATGAGCGACCTTGACAAAGCCCTCAGGAGGTCCTGAGAACATGTGCCCAAGGTGGCTGGGGTGCAGTTTGGTTTTATACATTTTAGAGAGACATGAGACTTCAATCAAACACATTTAAGAAATACATTGGTTTAGCTGGGTGTGGTGGCTTGTGCCTGTAATCCAGCACTTTGGGAGGCCGAGGCAGGTGGATCACTTGAGGTCAGGAGTTCAAGACCAGCCTGGTCAACACGGTGAAACCCCATCTCTAGTAAACATATCTAAAAAAAAAATGAGCTAGACATGGCGGCACGTGCTTGTAGTCCCAGCTACTCAGGAGGCTGAGGCAGGAGAAGCACTTGAACCTGGGAGGCAGAGGTTGCAGTGAGCCAAGATCGCCCCACTATACTCCAGCCTGGGCAACAGAACAAGACTCCTTTTTAAAAAATAAACAAATAAATAAGTTCTGTTCAGAAAGGTGGGACAACTTGAAGCTGGGTGTAAGTTGAGGGTGGAGGTGGGGTTTCCAGCTTACAGGTAGACTTAAAAATTTCCTGGTTGACAATTGGTTGAGTTCATCTAAAGACCTGGGATCAATAGAAAGGAATGTCTGGGTTAAGATAAGAGGTTGTGGAGACCAAAGTTGAATCATGCAGATACAGCCTCTCCAGGTAGCAGGCTTCAGAGAGAATAGACTGTAAATGCTTCTTATGAGACTTAAGGTCTGTGTTGATGTGGATGCTGGAGAGGTGTAATGAGACATGTCCAACTCCCACTTCCCTTCATGGCCTGAAACAGTCTCTCAGGTTAAATTTTAAAAGAGCAGCCTGCTGAGGAGAAAGTCCATTCAGATGGTTGAGGGGGCCTTAGAATTTTATTTTTGTTTTACAAGTGTTTTTGTTTCATTTTGCTTGCTTGCTTTCTTATATTTCCTTGAGGAAAAAGGAGTTGGTAGGACTGATGAGCCATGTAACCTGGATGGTTTGTCCTTCTGTATCTTAATACAAAGACTACAGATTTATTTAGATAAACAGAAGCAAGATACATGTTTCATTGCTGTTGCAGTCTGTCGACAAAAAGAGCCAAAGTCCAGTCAAATATTTAGAGAGATTTATTCTGAGCCCAATATGAGCGACCATGACAAAGCCCTCAGGAGGTCCTGAGAACATGTGCCCAAGCTGGCTGGGGTTTTTTAACTCCTATTTACTACAAAGCTTAAAATAGCCCCTTTAACTGGAGCTAATGGGAATCCTTCACATGGGTTACTGGGCCCAACAACCCAACTCAAACAATCATTTGTTTCATCTTTCCATTTTGCTTCGTTTATAACATTTTGCCAGATGATAGTTTTCTGGGTAATTTCCTTGCTGTCCAGGCCCCTCAGATTATTTAAAGTTAAGCAGTGTAGCTGGATGCAAAACTCTAGCTTTTATTATGTGCATAGAAGATAGATGTTGTTGTTGTTTGTTTGGGATATTTTTACATTGTTTTCAAAGGGATGGGTCATATGCAAATCAATTGGAAAAATAAACTTTCTAGGAGACAGTGTTCAGATGAAAGTCACTTTATGCTTGGGATTGAACAGCAAAGCAGTTGAAATTTGAAGTGTATTGTTTTTGTCTCCCCTTTCGGTAACCATGGGAATAGCAGAGTAACTTATATACAAAGCTTGTGGGAAGGAATAACCTTGGAAATTCTTCTACTGAAGATGATTTAAACCTTGCTGTGACACATGAATCACTAGGTGGTGCTTTCTGTCAACATTCTTTGCTCTTCTGAACCAGAAAAGCCAGTATCTGCCTGGTTACTGGTGGTGCCACTGCTGCTGGGAAACAGAACTGTGACAGTGGAATTCTTCTGAAATCATTTTGAAATAGTTGCATGCACTTAGCAAATCCCATATAATATTTTTCATCACAGGTATCTTTTGGACATATTATTGCTATTCTGCACTATAAAAAATGACATTTTGAACAACTTAATTTTTATTAACTCAGAGAAAGAAAAAATATTTCAAGAAATTATTTTAACACCAGAACAATATCTAGGTATTGTATGTGATGGAATATTGTATTTCTTTCAGTTAATTTTAATTCATTATCTTCAGTCTGCATCTCCTAGAGAAGATATATATATATATGTTTCATTTTTTAATTCAAGTGATTTGAAGTGTTCTTCTTTTCTTTTGTGGAAATTATTGCTTTGTATTATACCTTCTCTTCAAAAACAAGATTAAATGTAAAAACATATTAAAGATGTTCTAGAGTTTATTAAAGTAGGTCTCTGTAATGGTTTTTGCCTATTAAATAGGAAGATAAGGGTCTGAGAAAAATATGTGGCTAGAACATGCAGGCAAACTAATTTTTTTATTTTCTTATCTGAATATTTTATCAAAAATCATTTTGTATTTTGTTTGCTGGTTGTATTCTTTGCATAAGTCAGATTACATTTATTGATACAACTTCACTATAAATCATTCCTCTGACAATTCCACAAGCACAGTGGCTCACACCTGTAATCCCAGAACTTTGGAAGGCCAAGGCGGGAGGATTACTTGAGGCCAGGAATTCTAGACCAGTCTGGGCAACATAGCGAGAGTCTGTCTCCACCAAAAACAAACAAACAAAAAAGCAAAAATAACTTTAGAAATATTTTTATACATTAATAGGTTATATTAGCTTTTCCTTCACCGGCTCTTTTATTTTTATCATTCCTTCACCAGCTTTTTTTTTGCTAAAATGCTAATACGTGTTCATCTAAGACAGCACGTTAAATGTCTAAACTCAGAGGGCACCTTTAACCCCACTTTCCCCATTCCCAAGCAAAGTTTCCAAACATCATCACCTTGTGCTATGATACTCAGTCATAGGAAATCTCCTAATATACACACACACATACTCACACACATAGAGAGAACATAAGCGTGTTGAATTAAGAAAACTAGGAGTTTATATATATGTATAAATATACATATATATAATACATAATATATACACATACATTTATACTATATATAAATATATAGTGTGTGTGTGTGTGTATATATATAGAGAGAGAGTGCACTAAAGAGAGAGCTAATAACTGGCTTTAGTCTTTTGCACTTAGATATGTCTTATTTTGTTCTCATGTCCAATCTCCTTTAGCTTGAGAAATGTTTTGGCTTGTCTCTTTTGCCCACTCTTGCCCATTCAGCACATCTGCATGCATGAGCTGGAGCTACTTGACTTTGGGACCCAGATCCTAGGACCTCACATGTAATCAGGATGTGAATGCAGACATTCCTTGCTATTGATTCATCTAGATAATCTTCCATTGTCACTAGTCAGCCATTGCAACACCACTGGATTTTATGAATCCACTTGGCCTGTGAATATTGAATATTGGAAAAAGTTTCTACCACGTAAACAAATTTTCAATTGACCTTGCTTGTTTGCACCACTCACATCAACCTGCAAGAACATCTGCAATACCGACAAGACTGTGATTTCCTAGGAGACAACAATTGATTTATCATTGTTTGTTGCCCTGTGCTTTGATCAGTGCACAGTGTATTACATATGCCCAGTAACTGACAAATGAAGAGCTTCCTCTCCCCTACCTGGTTTGATTAAAAAAACCCTGTTTCTGTAATCACTTGAAAACAATTGTGAGCTTATAACAGGAAGTCTCTAACTTCTACCCTGATTCTATTACAGAAATCACTTCTGGGGTTATGTGAACAGAAACCCATAAACCATCTATGGAGATGAAGTCACCACAGTGCTGTGTTGGACTTCATCCTGTGAGTGTAGGGTAGGGAATTCTCTTCTAGGAGCAGGTGGTCATGGTATAGTGTGGGAGGGAAGAAGACAGAGAAAGAAGATAGTTTTCTGGTACCTGGAATTTTGGCTTTATCAAAATTCCAAAATAGATCAAGTTCATTTGGGATATTCTTTCACATTTTCTTTTTTAATTACTGGCAATTGTCTCTCAAATTATGCTGTGCTTACTTGCTCTCCACTCCCACAACCTACCTCCACAATTACTTTTTGCTCTTCTATACTTTCACTATAAAATCTCTGCAGGGGTGGGTGATGAGAAAGGCTAAAAGAAGCAGCTGGTTTTAATGAGAATGACAGCAGCCCTGACAAAACTAATATCCACTAAGGTTTGAATGACGAATAGCATTACTATTCCTCCATTATTTGCATTTCGAAGTCTTGCCCCATAGCGAATTATACCAGTTCCTGTTTTCACAAGTTCCTTTCTCCACGTTTATACTCCACATTCAGTGTTTAGAACTGAAAGAGTTGCTACACATCTAAATATTCCTCACAATGTCTGTTCTGAATCAGCATTTTTGCATAAAGGTGAATGTGGGTTCTGTGGAAATAGGGAGTTCTGTGAGCCTGAAACTCTGATGGATGGCTTTATGTTTAGAAGTCAGTAATGCTGGTATGTGGGAAAATGTTGCTGTTCAGATCTCATGTTGGTCTCCATTTCATCGTCTTTGCAGCTTAAAAAATAATCCAATGAAAATCTTTGATGGGGAATGTAGCCTCAAACAAGTTTTCTTTATTCTTTTGTGATTCTAGAAATGTGATTATATCAATTAGGAAGGGTTTAAGTTTCTTGAGTGTCTCTAGGGAGTTTCATGTTTTACTCTTTGGTAATGCCCATAAAATTATGAGTGCGAACAAGCTTCAGACATCAGAAATCATCGCCAGCCTCCTTGCAGGGTCCAAAAGAAAATAATGTTCTTTAGGTAAATAATATGTGATGTAAAAGGAATACATGAACTGCAGTGGTATTGTCTTACCTTATTATCCTTTATAAAATATAAATTCATATTACATATATAGTGTGTATATGTTACATGCACACAAATTTACATGTAGAATTAGATATATATAGCTGAGCAAATACACATAACAAACACTTATTTGTTGTATATATTTATATGTTATATTTTATATATGTGTATGTATGTGTGTATATACATGTATTAAATGCTACATAGACAAACAAAAATATTGCTATTTCTGAAGTACAATGATCATGTTAACATTCCAAGTTTGAATGTAAATTAATCTCCAGCCCTGTAACCAACTCCAACTCCCAATTCCTCTTCTCAACAAGGGGCTGTGCTGAGGAAGGCTAAACAGCTGTGTGATTGAGAACATCCCCCACTCCCTCCTGCCCTCAGCCATGTACTTTTAATCAATTTTTTTTTTTTTGAGACGGAGTCTCGCTCTGTCGCCCAGGCTGGAGTGCAGTGGCGCCATCTCGGCTCACTGCAAACTCTACCTCCCGGGTTCACACCATTCTTCCACCTCAGCCTCCCGAGTAGCCAGAACTACAGGTGCCTGCCACCATGCCCAGCTAATTTTTAATTATTTTTGTATAATTTTGGATTTTTTTTGTATTTTTAGTAGAGACGGGGTTTCACTGTGTTAGCCAGGATGGTCTCGATCTCCTGACCTCATGATCTGCCCACCTCGGCCTCCCAAAGTGCTGGGATTACAGGCGTGAGCCACCGTGCCCGGCCTTAATCAATTTTTAAATTAGACTGTAGTATGAGTTAGTGTATTATCTTGTCTTGTTGACACATTCTTTCTTGTTCAACTGGCATCCCTTTGAGTTCTGAAACAGCAGACTCTTTTCTATAAATGCGGTCCTTACTATTATTTTCAGTGTTTTCATTTGGTCAACAAATATTTATCAAGGACCTACTTTGTGCAGATGCCAAGATGAGAAAGACATCCCTGTTGTCTTCAGTGAGCTCTGAGTCTAGAGAGAGGAGTATTGTCTTGTATTATATTATGTACATAAAACTATGTATTATGACTATATGTTCATGTTTACAAACTTAGAATTTTTCCAGCTGGGCGCGGTGGCTCAAGCCTGTAATCCCAGCACTTTGGGAGGCCGAGATGGGCAGATCACGAGGTCAGGAGATCGAGACCATCCTGGCTAACACTGTGAAACCCCGTCTCTACTAAAAAATACAAAAAACTAGCTGGGTGAGGTGGCGGGCGCCTGTAGTCCCAGCTACTCGGGAGGCTGAGGCAGGAGAATGGTGTGAACCTGGGAGGCGGAGCTTGCAGTGAGCTGAGGATCTGGCCACCGCACTCCAGCCTGGGCAACAGAGTGAGACTCCGTCTCAAAAAAAAAAAAAAAGAATTTTTCTGTTAAAGGTATTTATATTCAGATGTATTGAAATGTGAGCTAAGTACATTTGTAGATCTTGAACCAAATTTTTTAGAAAACTGTAAAGAAAAGATAAAAAATAGTGCTTTTAGCCTGTGAAGAAGAAAACAAAAATGTGCACTTTTCTGACAATGATTGGTGAGTTTCCAAATATCTATAGCCTAAGTTATTAAAGTTAAATAGTAAAACAATATATCTTTATAAATTCATGTGTAACTTTATCTTTATAACTATGTTATTGATCAAATGTGGTTTCTCTTTTCTAGGGGAAAAAAAAAAGGCCTTTAAAAATCTCATATAGCTTGTTGATGATCAAATCCCTATAGAAAGTTACCTTTTGATGAAGAAAGTGAGAATAAATCAGGAACATATGGATTTCATTTACCTCCAAACGCACAGACTTTTTAAGAGGTTCTGAGGGAAATTTCTGGCAAAATGCTCCTGATTTAGAGTATAAAACATATCTGAAGAATACACAAAAAGGTAGGCAACAGAAAAATTTAATATATGGAGTCTGCAATACATTGAATTTATTTCTCACTCAAACATGTCTAGAACTATTCTGGAAACACACAGCCACATCCTGGAATGACTAGTCCTTGCTAAAACTTCAATTCTGTGTTAAATGTGTGGACTGGCTCAAAAGGCAGCCGGTTCTACACGCTTACAAATATTACCCTGAATAATGTAGGATTTCCAACATGTGACTTGGAAAACCCCTTACTAGTGGCTGGGGTTGGTGGGGTTGGTAGAAATGGAGCATGTGTGCAAATGTGTGTGTGTAAAACAGCTAGCGACATATTTTTAGAAATAGGGTACTTGTATATCAATAATGCATTCTCATACCACTTTTCTGATGTATTTGCATTAATTTCACTTACATGTGCAATGTTACTCAATTGTATACCTCATTAACATGTTATGATAGTGTTCCTGAGAGGTAGGCATGAACATCTCAGCCATCGCAAGGGGATGAGGAGGAGATCAGGGCACCTTCTCCCTCTCATGTAGGGACAGTGGCATTGTTTCTGAGGTTTCTCTCCTCCCTGCTCTACTCTTTTTCACCTGTAGCCCATGTAGGAGTGATTCTAAGCTGTCTGAAAGAATAGCGAGTTCTTTCAGAACTTGTCTGTTACATGCACACAAACTTACATGTAGAGTTCCTCAAAGCAGAATAGTTCCACAGTGCTCTTGAAAGCCTCCATGGAACCAAAGTGCATCATCCTTCTCTCCTCCATCTCCTTCAAGGCAGGAGGAGGACACTGAGCAGCCCCAGGGATGGATGGATGACTGGAGGAGATGACTCACAAAACAGACTCAAAAGAGGGCAGTGGCACATGATGGGTGGTCCTCAAGCTTGATTTGTATTTGTGCTAGGCCAAAATTTCCATAGGGCATGTTCAAAAAACGTTGCAAGCCATTGATAGAGAAAGGGGTGGAGAAGTGGCAGGAGCTGTGACAGGCATGTCTAGAATCTCACAGCTGGGAAGCTTGTAGTCCTTCCAACTTTGCCCTCTTTACAAGACTGGGAAACGATGCTGTTCCAAGGCCAATGGTGTACAAATACTGGAGGACCAGATAACCAGAAGGTGGCCCAAAGCATGAGGCCCCTGGCTTAAGTTCCCCATAGCCTCCAAGTGTTTGACACTATCGCATTGTGCCCAGAGATGACTCCAGTGGTCTTAAAATTGAACCTGAGTCTGGGGCAGAATAGAAATTGGAATCTCTGACATCATCGTCTCTGTGATCCTTGTGAACAAACTGCCTCTCTGCATGTGGCTCCTCTGAGATCCAGGCTTCCCTGGAGCCCATGAGGTGCAGAGCACCTCCATGACCACGAAGAATAGATGAACTCTTTTCCACACTCTGATGGAAGGCTCTCTGTTCAGTCTTCATTTGGGTGAATATTTTTCTTTAGTAAGTACAGTCAGAACTTCTTGAATCATAACTTAACATTTTTGTAATAATGCCAGGAATTAATCACTTTCTGTTGCTCACATCTTGATTATACATTCTTTCTTCAGAACACTGTAAGATATCTGATCTTAAATAACAAGGTTTTGGAATTTACAAAACATTTGTTTCATTCTTTTCTCACCCAAAAATAGAGAGGCCTGATTCTTGCGTTGGCCCCATGAAGAGGCTAGCACCACAGTCTTTAAGATATAGGTGGGAGGAAAGCAAAACTTTGCATCTCACCCACAGATCGGGATTTTTATTCATCCCAGCTTCCATTCCAGTAGAGGGGGCAATGGAATCCAAGCCCCTGGAGACTAGCAAAAGACCATGGTAGGTAGATCTCAGAGCTTCATTGCCACTATATCAATGGTGGGATCACCATGAGCACCTGGCAGTCAGGCTTCCCATCCCAAATGCTCTAGGACATAAGGGTTCATGTATGACCAGGGAATTCCTGGGTCTGAGCTTCTGGCACCACTGTCCATTGCATCCTAGGGTGATTTTCTCCCAGTTCTCCCTAGTCATCAGCCCCAGGAATGTCTGCAGAGGAATAAACTCCTGGTCTTGGAACAGCATCGTTTCCCAGTCTTGTAAAGAGGGCAGTGTTGGAAGGACTACAAGCTTCCCAGCTGTGAGATTCTAGACATGCCTGTCACATCTCCTGCCACTTCTCTACCCCTTTCTCTACCAATGGCTCACGATGTTTTTTGAACATGCCCTATGGAAATTTTGGCCTAGCACAAATACAAACACAAATACTGACCACACATTATAAACACCAGAATAATCGTTTCACAAAACATTCCTTACCATTTTTTTTTTTTGAGATGTGCCTGTCATATCTCCTGCCACTTCTCCACCCCTTTCTCTATCAATGGCTCGCAATGTTTTATGAACATGCCCTGTGGAAATTTTGGCCTAGCACAAATACAAACACAAATACTGACCACACATTATAAACACCAGAATAATCGTTTCACAAAACATTTCTTACCTTTTTTTTTTTTTTGAGATGGCATCTCGCTCTGTCCCCAGGCTGGAGTGCAGTGGTGCGATCTCAGCTCACTGCAACCTCTGCTTCCTGGGTTTAAGCAGTTCTCCTGATTCAGCTTCCCGAGTAGCTGGCCCACAAAACGGACTTCATGACCTAGAAATGATCACAACCCACAGTTTTAAATGTAGTGCCTTATGGGATGTGGCTTACTTATACATTAGAAAACATTTAAATAATATTAATAATAAGAGCTGTGCTTTATGTAGCATCTACCACAGGTCAGGTACTGGGCTAGGTGCTTTACACAACTCCTCTCATCTTCACAATATCTTTGATAGGTTGGTGTAATTATACCCATTTTATTTATTTATTTATTTATTTTTATTTTTATTTTTTTGAGACGGAGTCTCGCTCTGTCTCCCAGGTTGGAGTGCAGTGGCATGATCTCTGCTCACTGCAAGCTCCACCTCCCGGGTACACGCCATTCTTCTGCCTCAGCCTCCCAAGTAGCTGGGACTACAGGCGTCCGCCACCACACCTAGCTAATTTTTTGTATTTTTAGTAAAGATGGGGTTTCACCATGTTAGCCAGGATGGTCTCGATCTCCTGACCTCTTGATCCACCTGCCTCGGCCTCCCAAAGTGCTGGGATTACAGGCGTGAGCCACCACACCTGGCCAGCCCTACCCATTTTATAGATGAGATATTCAAGTTTATATAACCTAACAATATTTAGATTTTATAATGTAGTACAGATTTTTAAAATATTTCCATTTACAAAAACTGAGTGAGCTTATATATGTATGTATGTATAAAGATTGTATATATGGGTGTGTGTGTGTGTGTGTATATATACACATATATATATATAATTCTTTTTTCATGTAAGGTAGTGAATGGATTCAGAAGAAGGTAAATTGATTGGCATGGGCAGGAGAGGGCCTCAGGAGAAAAATAATCCAATGAATTTTGTGTAATAACTCATGAAATGATTTTAAGGCTTGGGGAAGTACAGCTATCAAAGAAAAGCCTGTCATGTGTAAAGCAGTACAATTTTTGTAAGCTTAATTTTCTGGAGAAAAAAATTTAAAATATTTGTTTTTGTCTCTCATAAGAGTTCACAAACTATCTTCTATCTTTTGTATGGAAGTGAGTGTGCTGTCTAACCTTGCCTCAACCTACTATCAACGAACCAGGTAAAAATGGAAAAAGGCATCAGAGAGTCATGTTGTTTGATCAAGAGGTCTCTAAACAGTAGGTTAGGTTGACTATCCTCAACAGGAAATGATTCAAAGGTAGCAACATTGACTGCTTTTGTTTTTGTTCTATTTTGTTATTTAATCTACATGACATCATTGTGTTAAAGACTAAATCCCTGGTAATTTGTAAAGGTATTATGTCCCTCTGGCCACTACAATACTCCCAGGTCCAAAAGCCAGGTGGCGGGGTCACAGAAGGAAGCTGCTCCCTCACTGATGTCCCTAGTGTCTCCCTGGCTCCTGCCTGGCATTCTGTATTTCTGTGCTAGGTTAGATGCTGTCAAATGTGTTGCTTTTCGCCAGCCCAGGTACTCGGCATCTATCTACGCTGTAGATTATTATGCTTTCTACTTCCATAAAAAGCAAGCAATTTATCTGCATTGTTCTCTACACCCTAGAATACGCCGTCTTGACCAATAACCAGTGAGGCACAATCAACTGTGGCTCTTCAGCTAAAACCTAACTCCTTTGTCCCCTTCCTTGGTTGACGGGGCTTCCCATCCTCCCAATCAGAGCCTTGCAATGATAACCAAACTCTACATATCCAATGACAGTCATAGGTCATCAAAAAAATCAGAAGTTGTTCAACTTAATACAATCTGCTGACCAAAAGTCATGATATGAAAGCAGCAGGAATTTTTGATTATTTTCCTCTGCCTTTTTTGAGGAAAAAAAACAGGTGGGATGGAAGGAAATCAGTTATAATTCAATAGGAAAGAAGTTACATGGTTTTAGAGAACTTTCAACCCTTCGTGTGACTTTTTGGGAATAACCAAACCATAAAGGCCAATTAAGTTCCACATGTCTGTGAGGCGTGTCCTGTAACAAGTCAAGAGGTAAACGAGACAGAAGAGCAATACAAAAGAAGAAGCCCCCTGCCCTACAGAAATAAAATGCTCCCCAGAAGAGAGTGGGAAAGATTCTTCTTAGAAAAATGGGACCAGCATGGATGCAAGTAAATTGCTGGACATAATGATCTTAATAAAGACACATCCATATAAGAACTTACAAGGAGTTCCCCCAGATAATAATTACAGGGAGTAAATAGATATCCTGTAGCACATCATTAGCAATATTTTTCTAAAAGTCTAATTGTTATTTGTCTGGAATTCCTGCAGTTGTGATAGTATGGTGATGTGTGGGAGCACACATGAGCTTATTCATCTTGAATATTCTAGTTCTCTTTCAAGAACAACTTAGAATGGCAGCAGTTAGAAAGTTAAAGGATTCTGGACATGTCTTTAATTTTACTTTTTTTGAGCTTCCCTTGAATTATTTTTAAAGAAGGAATTAATCCTTAAATATTTAAAAATTTTTAGTTGTTACAGATACATACTAGTTGTGCATACTTACTGGATACATGTAATATTTTGACACAGGCCTGCAATGTTTAATGATCAAATTAGGAGAATTGGGGTATCCATGACCTCAAGCATATATTATTTGTGCTAGGAACATCCAGAGTGCACTTTTTTAGTTATTTTGAAATATATAATAAATTATTCTTAACTATAATTGCCCTATTGTGCCACCACATGCTAGATCTTATTCCTTCTATCTAACTTTATTTTTGTACCCGTTAACCATTCCCTCTTTATCCCTCCTCATCACTACACTTCCAAGCTTCTGGGTAACCATCATTCTACTCTCTCTCTCCATGGCTACAAGTTTTTATTTTTAGCTCTCATATAATAGTGAGAACGTGCAATATTTGTCTTTCTGTGCCTGGCTTATTTCACTTAACATAATGAAATCCTGTCATTTGCAGCAACATGGATGGAACTAGGGGACATTATGTAAAATATTATTTTTATTTGTTTATTATACTGACTTCCTTAAATTTAAAAATGCTTTTAATTTTTTTTACCTAGTAAATCACAGTCTACTGATGGATTACTGTATTAGTCTGTTCTCATACCACTATAAAGAAATACCTGAGACTGGGCAATTTATAAAGAAAAGAAGTTTAATTGACTCAAGATTCTGTAGGCTATATAGGAAGCATGGCAGCCTTAGTTTCTGGGGAGGCATCAGGAAATTTACAATCACGGTGGAAGGTGAAGGGGAAGCTGGCATGTCTTATATGGCAGGAGCGGGAGGAAGAGGAGTGGGGGAGGTCCTACAAAATTGTAAACAACCAGATCTCATGAGAACGGTATCAGAAGAACTACAATAGTGGGATGGTGCTAAACCATTAGCAACTGTCCCCATGTTCCAATTACCTCCTGCCAGTCTCTACCTCCAGCATTGGGGATTACAATTCAACATGAGATTTGGGTGGGGACACAGATCATCCAAACCATATCAGCCACAATGCCAGGTGTTAACCCTCCTGTTCCTTTTTCCTGGCCTGTGGGAATTCCCTTCTTCTCCATCAGGGACTTATAATGAAAAAACTTCTTTCACTTCTTCTATGACAATTATGACACCAAGAAAACAGTAAGTCATCAAGTACAAAAAGAGCTGAAAGAAATTCTGACAAAATGTTAAGAGGATATTAAACCTCCATAAGGCCATCTACTCTTGTCAACCTGTGATTAAATAGAATAAATGGTGGCCCTCAACTCCCTGGGACAAAAGATATTAAAAATAGCTCAGAAATGCTAACCAGACTGGGTGCAATAGCTCACATTTGTAACCAAGGTGAGAGGACTGCTTGAGGCCATTTCAAGACCATCCTAGACAACATAGTGACATCCCATTCTACCCCTCAAAAATAATTTTTTTTTAAGACAGAGTCTCTCTGCCACCCAGGCTGGAGTGCAGTGGTGCGATCTCGGCTCACCATAACCTCTGCCTCCCGGGTTCAAGCAATTCTCCTGCCTCAGCCTCCCAAGTAGCTGGGAATATGGACATGTGCTCATGCCAAGCTAATTTTTTTGTATTTTTAGTAGAGATGGGGTTTCACTGTGTTAGCCAGGATGGTCTCAATTTCCTGACCTCGTGATCCGCCTGCCTCAGCTTCTCAAAGTGCTGGGATTACAGGTGTGAGCTACCACGCCCAGCCAAAAATAAACTTTTAAAAAGAAATGCTATCCAAAGCATGTAGACAATCAACATTAGGGTTAAATACTCATAGAGGATGGACTCCAGTTTTGATTGGCAAGCCTTGTCTACATTGACTCTCCCAAAGGACGACTCATTGAAGGTAAAATCTGGATGTTTTCTTGCCAGTAATGGTCTGGAATGGTCCAACCCCATGAAAGATTAGAAAAACAAGAAATTGCCCATCAAAACTCACCTAGGCTCTACATATCTTTGGGCTATTTTTAAAACTTAAAGGGAAATGTTGTCTTTATTATCTAGATTTTAAGTTCCAAAAATTAACTCTAGCCATGTGCACATTTTGTCACATTTCTCATCAACTCCCTCAGGAAAAGCTACATTTTAAGATGGTTGCATGTAACATGACATCATCCAAAATAAACCGAAGCAGATTTTCTGAACACGCTGCACATGACAACAAATGCTACAACTTGACTGGTGTCCAACATGGGAAATACTTCAAACGTTTGAGAAAAGACATTAAAATTAAAGAAAACAAAACACCAGGGTTATTTTCACAGGAAACAAAGAGCACTTACCAAAATCACCATCTTTTGCTTTGCCTTCAGCATTGCTAGGTTTTCAGTCTGGTTTTTTTTGGTCACATTGTATTTTAGACACAGGAAATAAGACAGCCAAAGGCAATATTCCTCACTCACTCATGCAAAGTCTCGTGATGAGCAGAGGCGGAAGTCATGGGATAAACAAAAACAAACCCATGACCCTCAAAACCATGGATTTTAATTATTTCACACAAGTAAAACGTTCCAAACATGTACTGACATGTGTTCAGTGGACAACAGCACTTGGAACTGAAAGCATTTCTCCCATATGAGAAGTATGGGAAATGTAAATATCCTGGTTTCATTTTCTCCTGATCCTGGGGGAGGCTTGGGGGCTAACAGAAATCTTTAGATAGGAAATTCACAAGTGTGAGGTAGATACAATGAGTCTTTCTTTAGTCCACTCTCTCACAGGCTTCACCACTTTGGGCCTTAGTTTCCTTATCCATAACTGAGTGCTGTGAAAACGACATTATGTAAGATCATTTTCGCTGTAAATTTTGGGAGTGTATGATCCTTTCAGAACTTTCTCATGAATTCTGTGGGTATGTGACAAACATTATCTCGCTAAAAGAAGCGGGAGTTTAATTTACTGTCTATGTTGTATGCCTAAGTGTATTAACCTCTGTGCCATGATTCTTAGTATTACCACATTGTAGGTGATTAGTCCAGGGATATCACCCAGCCAAATTCCCTGTTCCTATAGAAGGCAACACTGGCAGTATTTGCAGTCTCTCAAGTTTGCATTAACATTTCTTAGAAATGGAGCTGCTGTTAGATATTTCCCAATCCAATTAGAAAGACTGAGATAATTTTTACCAGTTGTATATAGTCTGCAATTTACATCTCTAAGTGACTGAACAGTGACTAATCTGAAGGCAAATACTATTTCATTACCTCAGTTTACTTGCTCCACACCTCCAAGATATAAATGACTGATAATGCTTATGAGTTGGTGTTAGTACATTATAGCCCTAAATATCCTCTCAGTGTTTTTTGTTTGTTTGTTTGTTTTTGAGATGGAGTCTTGCTCTGTCGCCCAGGCTGGAGTGCAGTGGCGCAATCTCGGCTCACTGTGAGCTCCGCCTCCCGGGTTCACGCTATTCTCCTGCCTCAGACTCCCGAGTAGCTGGGAGTACAGGCGCCCGCCACCTTGCCCGGCTAATTTTTGTATTTTTTACTAGAGACTGGGTTTCACCGTGTTAGTCAGATGGTCTCGATCTCCTGACCTCGTGATCCGCCCGCCTCCGCCTCCCAAAGTGCTGGGATTACAGACATGAGCCACGGCGCCTGGCCCCTCTCAGTGTTTTAAAACACATCTTCCTAAGTAAACTCATTTGGTTTCAGGCTTATGTTTAAGGAAGTGAACTTTTTTTTTCTTTTAAATCCCTTAGTCACTTTAAAAAATGTGTTTATGAATGTTAGGGAAAGAATGAGCAGGAAGAAGCCTTATTAACTTAAAGGAAAGTTAGGGCAATGACGTTGAATGAAGAAGAAACATTGTTTTTTGTTGTTGTTGTTTTTCCTTAAGATTCGCTATGTTACCCCTGCCGGACTCCTGAGCTCAAGGGATCTTCCTGCCTCAGTCCCCTGAATAGTTGGGGCTATAGAAAAAACGAATTTGTCATTGTTTGGGGCAGAGCACTACACATATATTCCAGATAATTTCCATTTTTAAAATTTATTCCACTCAAATTAGCTAATTTTCCTAGTCAGTTTATGTCTACACGAATAGGTAAGAAATTGAGACTTCCAGTTAAATATGGAGAGATATACTTTTACCTCAACCCTCTCCAAAAACCTTACTAAAGGGAGAGTAAAACTAACAAAGGCATAAACAGTGCACTTACCTGCTACTGAGATATAACTGGTAAGTATTCAGAACTCTTGAAAGCTTGTTAAATTATTGGCAGCTTGAAGACAGTCAAAGTAAGAGTATCTACACCACTGGAAATTGGCAAATGCTATAAATCAGAGTTTTCCTTTCTTTTCTTTTTTTCCTTAGAAAGTCATTTATTGGCACTGAATAAGCCCCTAAGAAAAATGACCATCAGGGACACTAGGGAGGTAAAGACAGCAGATGGACATTATCAGCATGAATTCAGAAGCTAGGAAGCAGATATTTAAGTGGTAACTGATTTATCAGACTAAAGGAAACAAGGGAAGCTTTCAAAGGGGGAAGGTCTATTCCTCACTACCACCACCAAACAAACAAACAAAAAGTTGTTCAATGCAGAAAACCCTGGAAAAGCTTATGAGTTTTAGACCTTAGTACCTGTGGAAGTAGAAGGGCAAGGTGGGACTGAAAGCAAGAAGAAATGTTGAAAGTCTATTAAAGAAGAAATTGAGTCCTTAGAACCCCTCAATTACCACACCCAGTCAGGTGATTATCCCTCCCATAATCTGCAGATAAGAGTTTAATAAGATAGACTGTAAAGTGTGGTATGCCAGAGTTACTGAGGGTTAGTTAGTCTGACATGCTGTACCAAAAACAGGGGAGTTAAGTATGAAAATTAACATACTGAATGGAGACACCCAAACTCTCTTCTTTCATTCAACTACCAGGATGTTGGCAACCAGGTTCATAATCTCCAGATATGAAATTGAAGAACTATGCCGGGCACAGTGGCCCGCGTCTATAATCCCAGCACTTTGGGAGGCGGAGGTGGGTGGATCACGCGGTCAAGAAATGGAGACCATCCTGGCCAACATGGTGAAACTCCGTCTCTTCTAAAAATACAAAAATTAGACCAGCGTGATGGGGCACACCTGTAGTCCCAGCTGCTCAGGAGGCTGAGGAGGGAGAATCGCTTGAACCCGGGAGGAGAAGGTTGCAGTGACCCAAGATCACGCCACTGCACTCCAGCTTGTCGACAGAGTGAGCGTCCGTCTAAAAAAAATAAAGAAGAAGAAATAAAAAAGAAAATAAATTGAAGAACTAAAATCTGAGGAACTACCCTAAGGTGTGGAGAGTGGTTGGAGTGCTAACAGTTGGGGATCTCCCCAAAATGGCCTGGTCCCCACCAGGTTACTCTGTGGTTCAGCCCGACCACCCTCACCCATGTGAAAACCAAAGTTTCTAGTCAGCAACTTATTTTTAAAAACTTCGCATTTAAAATGTCAGCTGACGACCAAATCAATAGATACTACAGGAAAAACTTACGGAAAGGGCCATGACCTAAAGAAACAAACAAACAAAGAATCTGGAGAAAATAGAGACAAATTAGAGAGTAGGAAAATATTTAAAAACTAATGTTTTCAGAGGTATAAAAGAAACAAGAGCAGCAGGCTATGAAAAGGATCATATGGAGAAAAATCTTTGTAATTAAAAATATGTTAATTATCTTAAAAAGTTAACAGGAAACTGGAAATATAAAAAAGTTCAGGATAAACTTTAGAAAGCAGGACAAGATAAAACAGGAAAATTATAGATAAAATTTAAGAAAGATAAAGAATAAAGTGTAATGTGAGTTATAAGAAGAGACAATTAAACAAAATTGAAAAAAAATAATTGTCAAGCAAATAATACAGAAATGTTTTCCAGAATGGAAATAAATAAATTTTCAGATTGATCAGTTCAGATTTTCAGAAAAATGAATTTCAAATACTCAACTAAAGGCACATGTATATAAAATGCTAAAATGCCAGGAATAGAAGGGTCACTTGAAAAGATTGAAATTAGAAAAGATTTCTAAGGTCAGAAAGCGACCTTAGAAAGTAGAAAATAATGAACAAATTGCTTTGAAAACCCGAGGGAAAACGATTCCAGCCTAGAATTCCATGCCAAGAAATTTTAAAAGACAAATATGAGGGTAGAAAATAGTGAACTAGGCTGAGCGCGGTGGCTCATGCCTGTAATCCCAGCACTTTGGGAGGCCGAGGCGGTTGGATCACGAGGTCAAGAGATTGAGGCCGTCCTGGCCAACATGGTGAAACCCCGTCTCTATGAAAAATACAAAAAATTAGCTGGGCATGGTGGCATGTGCCTGTAGTCCCAGCTACTCAGGAGGCTGGGGCGGGAGAATCACTTGAACTCGGGAGGCCGAGGTTGCAGTGAGCCGAGATTGCACCACTTCATTGCAGCCTGGCAGCAGAGTGAGACTCCATCTCAAAAAAGAAAAGAAAATAGTTAACTGCAGGCAGAAAATAAGCATTTTCAATTGCAAGGTCTCAAAAAATACGTGCACATACCATATTTTAAGAGCTATTGGAGGATATGATTGAGCAACATGAGGGAATAACCCAAAGCAGAAGTAGCTGAGGATCCAGGAAACAAGCATTGAGAAACAGAAAAAGAAAGAAAATTGCCAGGATCTTGATGAAGAAAAGTTCTAGAACATCAGCTGCCTGTGGTCTGAGAGAAACCAGTCTAGACTGGTGAGGAGGTTGGAGGGCTCCAGTTGGAATAACCAATATGCTGGAATACCTAGGACAGAAAGCTTGGCAGAAAGCTTAGGGATGAATTAGCAACTGGTACATTAAAAAGTAAGAAAAAAAAGAGGTAATGCTTAACTCCAGGGAAAGCAAGTTACACAAAAAGAAGCGTAATCATGAGTAATATCTGTGACTAGTATTTTCATGGTAATAACAATTTTCAGGGTAAGGTAAGTGCATCTGATTTTTTGGTGAGTTGAGAAATAGCACATAGGTTGTGAAAGCTAAATGTTTAACTTTCCCAATAGCAAAGCAAGAGATAACATCTACAACTGGCTTGCTTTTAAAATAATGTACATGTATTACTCTGATTAAAAAAAAAATCAATGGCATATTTTTTAAAAACTACTTGGAAAAATTTAAACCAAATTCCATCACTTTTCTACCATAACACGTTGACACCATTATTTGAGCAATTTAGACATTTTTAAAAATTGAACATCATGACTTGAATTTTATTCCAGGCTAAAAGATTTGACTAGATGTTACTTCCAAAGTGGTCAGGCCAATTCTCAACTTACTATGACCCTCTGAGTAGCAAGATTAATATTTCCAAACTCTCTGAGATTAAAATTCTATGCAATTGATTTGTTGTACCAAACATGTCTATTCTCCCCCACTGTACTAGTATGCTAACTTTAGAACTTGGAACTCCCAGGAAAATAGTCTAGAATGTATCACTTTCCTTTTACCTGTACTGTTTGTCTGTCTCATATTATCTAATGGCATTCTTATTTCCTATTGAATATATATTTCTAAATATCTATGAAAGATTAAAATTTGAAGGGAAAATTTCAGAGAATTCAAATCCTTAAGGTCAACTGTTTGCTTAAATCAGTTTTTCCAAGAACTGCTAAGTCAAGTCTAATTCTTTCTTAAATATTATTACATATACCTATCCCCTCATGCCCGTGCCAATGAACCAGCTGTTTTTGAGAAGGCAAGAATTTTATCTCTAGATTTTATCTGAACAAGTTTTCCAAAAGAGATCATTGTAGAATGAAGCATACCTGCTGGTGACCTCTTCATTTCTAAGAAAAGAATTAGAAATATTTGTGTGTGTGTGTGTGTGTGTGTGTGTGTGTGTGTGTGTGTGAATAAACAGTGCCTGACAAGACCTACATGGTTGCTGAAATCCATTGTTTCAAATATCAGAGCGAGGCCTTACGGTTTTCCTTTCTGGAGGCACAGTTCTGCCAGTATCATTTCTTACTTGAGCATTAAGAAAGTCAATTTCCTTGACTCTTAGAGCAATAATTTTGGAGGATTGTGAACCTTTTACAAATGTGACTAGAAAAAATAGTAGGTACAAATACAACAATAAAACTTGGGAGGATTTCCAGGCTTTGGACAGTACCTTGAATACAGCATGCATTTTTAAATATATGCAGACCAATTATCACAAAAAGAGAGAAAGAAAAAGAAAGAACATACCTACATTTTTATAAAACTGAAAGAAAGGGCCGGGCACGGTGGCTCACACCTGTAATTCCAGCACTTTGGGAGGCTGAGGCTAGCATATCACCTGAGGTCAGGAGTTCGAGACCAGCCTGACCAACATGGTGAAACCCTCTCTCTACTAAAATACAAAAAATTAGCCAGGCGTGGTGGCATGTGCCTGTAGTCCCAGCTACTTGGGAGACTAAGGCAGGAGAATTGCTTGAACCCAGGAGGCAGAGGTTACGTGAGCCAACATCTTGCCACCGCACCAGCCTGGTGACAGAGCAAGACTCCATCTCAAAAAGAAAAAACAACAACAACAACAACAACAACAACAAACCTGAAATAAAGACACATAGATATATTTGTTTTATTTATTTATTTTTTTAGACACAGCATCTCTCTCTATTGCCCAGGCTGGAGTACAGTGGCATGATCATAGCTCACTGCAGCCTCCAACTCCTGGGTCTGAGAGATCCTCCTGCCTCAGCCTCCTAAGTAGATGGGTCTGCAGGGACATGTGACCATGCCTGGATAATTTTTAACTTTTTTGTACAGACAGAGTTTCACTATGTTGCCCATACTGATCTCAAAGTCCTGGCCTCAACATGTATTTAATATTTTAGGAAATCTTTTCATTTTAAGTGAGTTCTTTTTGAAATACAGATAGTTAATTTGTCTTATTTGTTTTGAAATTTTGTAAATAAAATATTTTAAAACAAAGTATATACACAAACACTTTAACCATGTATGGAGTGATTTATTAAAAGAAAAAACCCAGTTTAGAAATTATGATTTTCAAGCTCCAATGGGTAGAAATACACAACACCTCTAAAACGGTATCAGTTTTCTGAAGGGGAAAAGTGATAAACGATTTCAGTAACTCTTAGTCTATTCTTTGAATATTTCACGAGAAAAGGTAAATGAAGGTTGGAAAGAAATTGTCCTTAAGAGTCCAGAAGAGTATTGACAAATACTTATTTTGAATTTGATTTCTTTTGTTCTATTTCCTAATTTTATAAAACCATCTAGAAGAGTGCTGCTAAGGTAAACTGAAGAGTTCCAATGATCTATGTTATAGTTTAGATATCGTAATAGTTACCATAGTTGTAACTTCAACCAACTGAATTTTAGCTTGAATTTCATGCTTTCTGTTCTTATATTTCACTAAATAGCTTTAGATTTTTTAAATTTAAAGTTCCTTATGGCTTTCTATGTTTGAGTTCCTCTCGTTCTAGATTATTTAATTTTCCACTTTTATATAGTGTAGTTCATTTCAGAAATGAGATTTTTTTCTTAATATTTGTCTGATTTTCAATTCAACAGGTACTAAAATTGCAAGTTTGATCAAGAGAATAAGTATTGTGGTATAAGGGGAAGTGTATTTAGTATAAAATAATAACATCTTCAAAATAAGTCCATTTTATGACTATTAGTAAAGCTACGCTGATGTTATTCTCTATAAAAATATCTTTTTCATTTTTAACCAAAGTTTACTTCTTTTATTTATTTTATTATAAAATAAAATAATCAGCCATACTAAAAAAACATATTAAGAGTATTGTTAGCCCACATAAAAGGAATGAGCAGGAAATAAATGCAAGCAATGATAGATACCAAATTTAAAATAGTGATTCTTGGCAGGGAAGTAAGTTGGTATAATTGGAAAAAAGTACACAAGGCCTTCAATTATTTAGACAAAATGTTATTTCTTAAGTGAGTTCTCTTTGTAATACTGCATTTTGCATCTATCCTAATATTGCATAAGCTTGTAAACACACATGCAGAGTCAGCAAAGCATGTGAAATTTAGAGTAGCTCTGATGTTGCCACATTCCTGTGGTTCACAAGGAACAAAGCCAGACTTAGCATTTAAGGACTGTGTAGCTTAATATCTCCTGCATGAGCAGGGGTGGTGCTGTTTGAAGGCTGTAGTAATATTGCCAAAACCTAAGAGGCCACACCACTCTGTATGGGACAGTTTGGACCACTGGAGAAAGATGGGTTCTCAGTCAGCAAAGTGGAAGCACAAAAGGAGAGTTTATGGAGGTGAAACAGGGAAGTCTGAGTTGCTCTTTCTCTCACGCTTTACTCTGTCGGACTTGGATTTCAGAATGGATGAATGTCCTAGGTGGTGAGTGCAACATGTCATCTTCTATGGTAAACCAACCCAGGAACTACAATGGAGGGAATTACCTTATGCCATTCCTTTATTTATTTATTTTTTTAACTTTATGGCAGGAATAATCTCTGTAAACATGTGAGATCCATTACCTAGTTTTATGTTACAGTTTGGACTTATTTCTTTTTATTACCTAAAAGCCTATAATAAGGTATTGTTTATTCTCTCACACCCTACGCCTAAAGGTGGGATCGGAGCCAAATCTTAGCATCCCTATATTATTTGAAGACCGTTATGTCTCCATCTTGTCTAAATAAAATGGCTAATACAAACCCATTTACAAGAATTAACACAAATAACTATTTAATAATTGTATTCCTTGAAAGTTGTGGATAAAGGAGACTTTTGTGAATGTAAGAATTTTTTAAAATACACTGCACATTTATTATTTAATAAATCAAGGAAGAGATATCACTATTTGTAAGGTAAATAATCATATCTTTATCTTGTCTGCAAAATTTGTTTATTTATTTTATTATTTATTTATTTTTTGAGACAGAATCTTGGTCTGTCGCCCAGGCTGGAATGCAGTGGCACAATCTCGGCTCACTGCAAGCTCCGCCTCCCGGGTTCACGCCATTCTCCTGCCTCAGCCTCCCTACAGGTCCCCACCACCACGCCCAGCTAAATTTTTTTGTATTTTTAGTAGAGATGGGGTTTCACTGTGTTAGCCAGGATGGTCTCAATTTCCTGACCTCGTGATCCGCCTGCCTCAGCTTCTCAAAGTGCTGGGATTACAGGTGTGAGCTACCACGCCCAGCCAAAAATAAACTTTTAAAAAGAAATGCTATCCAAAGCATGTAGACAATCAACATTAGGGTTAAATACTCATAGAGGATGGACTCCAGTTTTGATTGGCAAGCCTTGTCTACATTGACTCTCCCAAAGGACGACTCATTGAAGGTAAAATCTGGATGTTTTCTTGCCAGTAATGGTCTGGAATGGTCCAACCCCATGAAAGATTAGAAAAACAAGAAATTGCCCATCAAAACTCACCTAGGCTCTACATATCTTTGGGCTATTTTTAAAACTTAAAGGGAAATGTTGTCTTTATTATCTAGATTTTAAGTTCCAAAAATTAACTCTAGCCATGTGCACATTTTGTCACATTTCTCATCAACTCCCTCAGGAAAAGCTACATTTTAAGATGGTTGCATGTAACATGACATCATCCAAAATAAACCGAAGCAGATTTTCTGAACACGCTGCACATGACAACAAATGCTACAACTTGACTGGTGTCCAACATGGGAAATACTTCAAACGTTTGAGAAAAGACATTAAAATTAAAGAAAACAAAACACCAGGGTTATTTTCACAGGAAACAAAGAGCACTTACCAAAATCACCATCTTTTGCTTTGCCTTCAGCATTGCTAGGTTTTCAGTCTGGTTTTTTTTGGTCACATTGTATTTTAGACACAGGAAATAAGACAGCCAAAGGCAATATTCCTCACTCACTCATGCAAAGTCTCGTGATGAGCAGAGGCGGAAGTCATGGGATAAACAAAAACAAACCCATGACCCTCAAAACCATGGATTTTAATTATTTCACACAAGTAAAACGTTCCAAACATGTACTGACATGTGTTCAGTGGACAACAGCACTTGGAACTGAAAGCATTTCTCCCATATGAGAAGTATGGGAAATGTAAATATCCTGGTTTCATTTTCTCCTGATCCTGGGGGAGGCTTGGGGGCTAACAGAAATCTTTAGATAGGAAATTCACAAGTGTGAGGTAGATACAATGAGTCTTTCTTTAGTCCACTCTCTCACAGGCTTCACCACTTTGGGCCTTAGTTTCCTTATCCATAACTGAGTGCTGTGAAAACGACATTATGTAAGATCATTTTCGCTGTAAATTTTGGGAGTGTATGATCCTTTCAGAACTTTCTCATGAATTCTGTGGGTATGTGACAAACATTATCTCGCTAAAAGAAGCGGGAGTTTAATTTACTGTCTATGTTGTATGCCTAAGTGTATTAACCTCTGTGCCATGATTCTTAGTATTACCACATTGTAGGTGATTAGTCCAGGGATATCACCCAGCCAAATTCCCTGTTCCTATAGAAGGCAACACTGGCAGTATTTGCAGTCTCTCAAGTTTGCATTAACATTTCTTAGAAATGGAGCTGCTGTTAGATATTTCCCAATCCAATTAGAAAGACTGAGATAATTTTTACCAGTTGTATATAGTCTGCAATTTACATCTCTAAGTGACTGAACAGTGACTAATCTGAAGGCAAATACTATTTCATTACCTCAGTTTACTTGCTCCACACCTCCAAGATATAAATGACTGATAATGCTTATGAGTTGGTGTTAGTACATTATAGCCCTAAATATCCTCTCAGTGTTTTTTGTTTGTTTGTTTGTTTTTGAGATGGAGTCTTGCTCTGTCGCCCAGGCTGGAGTGCAGTGGCGCAATCTCGGCTCACTGTGAGCTCCGCCTCCCGGGTTCACGCTATTCTCCTGCCTCAGACTCCCGAGTAGCTGGGAGTACAGGCGCCCGCCACCTTGCCCGGCTAATTTTTGTATTTTTTACTAGAGACTGGGTTTCACCGTGTTAGTCAGATGGTCTCGATCTCCTGACCTCGTGATCCGCCCGCCTCCGCCTCCCAAAGTGCTGGGATTACAGACATGAGCCACGGCGCCTGGCCCCTCTCAGTGTTTTAAAACACATCTTCCTAAGTAAACTCATTTGGTTTCAGGCTTATGTTTAAGGAAGTGAACTTTTTTTTTCTTTTAAATCCCTTAGTCACTTTAAAAAATGTGTTTATGAATGTTAGGGAAAGAATGAGCAGGAAGAAGCCTTATTAACTTAAAGGAAAGTTAGGGCAATGACGTTGAATGAAGAAGAAACATTGTTTTTTGTTGTTGTTGTTTTTCCTTAAGATTCGCTATGTTACCCCTGCCGGACTCCTGAGCTCAAGGGATCTTCCTGCCTCAGTCCCCTGAATAGTTGGGGCTATAGAAAAAACGAATTTGTCATTGTTTGGGGCAGAGCACTACACATATATTCCAGATAATTTCCATTTTTAAAATTTATTCCACTCAAATTAGCTAATTTTCCTAGTCAGTTTATGTCTACACGAATAGGTAAGAAATTGAGACTTCCAGTTAAATATGGAGAGATATACTTTTACCTCAACCCTCTCCAAAAACCTTACTAAAGGGAGAGTAAAACTAACAAAGGCATAAACAGTGCACTTACCTGCTACTGAGATATAACTGGTAAGTATTCAGAACTCTTGAAAGCTTGTTAAATTATTGGCAGCTTGAAGACAGTCAAAGTAAGAGTATCTACACCACTGGAAATTGGCAAATGCTATAAATCAGAGTTTTCCTTTCTTTTCTTTTTTTCCTTAGAAAGTCATTTATTGGCACTGAATAAGCCCCTAAGAAAAATGACCATCAGGGACACTAGGGAGGTAAAGACAGCAGATGGACATTATCAGCATGAATTCAGAAGCTAGGAAGCAGATATTTAAGTGGTAACTGATTTATCAGACTAAAGGAAACAAGGGAAGCTTTCAAAGGGGGAAGGTCTATTCCTCACTACCACCACCAAACAAACAAACAAAAAGTTGTTCAATGCAGAAAACCCTGGAAAAGCTTATGAGTTTTAGACCTTAGTACCTGTGGAAGTAGAAGGGCAAGGTGGGACTGAAAGCAAGAAGAAATGTTGAAAGTCTATTAAAGAAGAAATTGAGTCCTTAGAACCCCTCAATTACCACACCCAGTCAG
>NW_012115322.1:2511181-2518638 GCF_000951035.1 Colobus angolensis palliatus | reverse complement strand
AAAAATGCTTTACAACTATGTTGGTGATGTTGACTCCAATTTTTGTGGGGAAGTTGCCAGAACTTGTCAGCGGAACTTCCTAAGGTAGCGAGCAATTGTTTACTCAATTGTGTTAATACAAAAGCTTAACCAGTCATGCCAGCAATCTGCTTTTACTGTGCATTATCCGGTCAGAAAATCCATACTTTGTATGTAGACTGAACAATTGACAGTTTGCTATTTTATTCTACCAAGTGAGTATGGACCCAAGTAGTGAGGATAGTAATTCTTTCCTGTTTAAAAACTAGAATCCCAGAAGCAGCAAGTAAAATGGTGAAGAGACCACAATATAGCCCAGACCATCTGACAATTTCGCTTGACCTCAGCCAAGAGGCCGACAAGCAATTAACTGACCATTTCATATCATTGCAATATGGATTATTCTCTCACCAAATAGATCTGGTGACCATATGCATGTGTTGTTCAACTGTCAAAAGAATTATATTTATTTTTAATTAATTCATTTTCTAACTAAAGTTTAGAAAAAAGCTTCTCTAAATGCTCGTATTTTATGATGTAGGGTATTAGGGTGCTAATGAACTTGGAGTTAATCACATTTCTTAAAGTACAGAACTTGCCTTAATAAAGTTTTCCTCTCTACCAGCATTGTTATGAGAAAAATCATTTTGTTTTCATTCTTAAAAGGACTTCATGCATGAGATTGCCACTCCACAGAGTATTTATCAAACATGGACAAGCTTACATTTAATCACCGTGTTGAAAGGTAAGTTAAAGTAGCAAATAACCTATACATAAGAAGCAAGATAAACATTCCAATTGTAACCTTACAGAAACGTCCCACTATATAGGGCAAAGGGTCTTCAACTGGAGTTTTTGCCCTTGATGGCTACCCCTCTGCAAAGTGTCTAAAAAGATAGCATCTTCCGGTTAAAATTGTGGTACAGTTTGTTGATATTTTAAAAGTAATAAATTACACATATCTAACATTTTAAATAAGTTTTATCCTTCTTAAGCAGTTTTTGATCATGTCCATCTTATTCATTTTAGTAATTACCTATATACTGCAAGCATGAACATTCTTGTAATCAAAAATCCTTCAAAACTACATCCTTATTGCGATTATTTACAGAGAGTTACTGGAAACTGGAACTAGAGAATGATAAAGTTAGGAAAATGTGGTGTTGTACATATCTACATATAATAATATGATCAGTTTTCACAGTTAACATAGTGTATCTTGTTAGGTTATAAATGTTAAAAAATATTCATTTTCTATTAACAAGATTCTTGGGCAAAAAGTTAAATTGTAGAAATGTCATAGACTTTCAAAACTTTCCTTTTTTACTTATGTCCCCTATTTACTCACGTCTCCTCTTTTGTTATAACCATGGTTAAAAACACAGACTTTGGCTGGGCGTGGTGGCTCATGCCTGTAATCCTAGCACTTTGGGAGGCCGAGGTGGGTGGATCACAAGGTCAGAGGTTGGAGACCAGCCTGACCAACATGGTGAAACCCCATCTCTACTAAAAGTACAAAAATTAGCCTGGCGTAGTGGTGCATGCCTGTAATCCCAGCTACCCAGGATGCTGAGGCAGGAGAATCGTTTGAACCTGGGAGGTGGAGGTTGTAGTAAGCCAAGATCGCACCACTGGGATCTTGCAGCCTGGGTGACAGAGCGAGACTCCATCTCAAAAAAACAAACAAACAAAAAACAATAAACAAAACAAAACAAAAAACCACAGACTTTGAGTCAGGCAGACAGACCTGGGTTCCAATTCAGCTCTTTCTGAGCTAGTTTCTTTACCATTCTGATCCTCTAAGTCTCTTAAGTCTTCATCTGTAGAACATTAATAATAACGCCAACATCATAGGGTTATTGTGAGAAATTCCTGCCTTAATACATCTGAAATGCCTAACTCAGATCCTGCCAGGTAGAACACAGTAACAAGGGGCTCTCCGAATCATCCTTTAGGAAGGAAGACCCCCACCTTTAGGAAGACCACGGTGGCAGGGGTAGTCACTGTAGAGGAAGTTGGCAGCAAGGAAGTAGCATCACTTCTACCCCTACCACACCAGATGCTTTTTTCCTCTACCAAAAAATGTTCACAAGAAAAATTTCTGATATAATTCTGAGGGTATACACAATGTATGGACTCAGGAGTAATTTTTATTCTCAGAGATATTTATATTTGAATGAGTGGAAACCAAAAGAATGACGTGAAATTTAAAATGACATGAAAAAAATAAAACCCTAATACAGAATTTCAGGCATCAAGAAACAAATAGCCAGGGTACCCGGTAAGTTCATGCTCTAATAGTTCTAATTGTTTGCCTATTGCGGCTATCTTGGTTAGGAATTATTTCATTACAAAGAACAGAAAACTACACATGTGATATCAAGAAAAATCAAAGGTAAGGGATTTATTAGGAGGAATCAGTGGTATCTCATACAAACCAAGGGCAGGGCACATTTCTCTACTCATGTCGGTTTAATTTTTTCTTTATGGATTCTGTTCTCAGTTTTTCTTGGCAAATAGGCCCAACATGATCATCCCTGTCCTGGAGTATTTTAAGAGACTCTGGGAGAGTCATTTTTGGGAGTTTGTACCTCTGTCCTTCCATCTGCCACCTTGTAACAAAGCTTTCTGCCTTAGGTCACCAACTATCTGCTGCAGTAGTTGAAGCCCATCTGTCTTAAATATAAGACAGGCAATCTAAATTGAGTCTAAATATTACTTCCATTTTTGGCATACACTGTAATCTGCCTGGGAAATAAGAAGCCAAAAGATTTTATTTCTCTTAAGCTAGTCTCCTCTTTTTACACACTTGGTTTAGGGGCGTGGGGAGTGGTGTTAACTTTTTGTTTTACTTACACTACGTAGGTGTGTTCTCTGTAAAAATACCTTTATCTGTATTTGTATCTACATCTGAGTCTACACCTGTATCTGTATCTATATCTGGATCTATGTCTATCTATCTGTAGATCTGAGGCAGGAGTTTTTGCTCCTTAGTTCAGCTAAATCCGGGTTCTTGTCTCACAACCAGGAAAAATTAGGCATGTGGACACATTGACAGGTGAGGAGGGTGGAATTTATTAAGCAAAAGGAAAGCTGTCAGCAAAGAGAGGGGTCCTGGACACAGGTTTCCACCTCACAAATTGAATACCACCTCACAAATTGAAGGCCACCACACACAAGCTGAAGAAGCCAGGCTCTTCACCTGCATAAGGAGCAAATATTTGGTGGCTCTACCCTGTCTTTTCAATGTCCCTGCAGGCCCTCAGTCTGAGCCACTGTACACTGCATGTGTTAAGGGATGAAATTTTTCACCATGGGCATGTTAAGGCAAAACCCTGGTGCACACTGACCTGGGTAGGTCAGAGGTTCTCCAGGGACCCTCCCTTATCTCCCTAGGCATTTGTCTGTCTCTTGCCACTATCTTATCTACATATTTTAGTTCCAACTCTGGGGCTAGAAAATTAATCTTTAATCAAAGAACATAGTTGCTTTCTGTTGTTTCTCAATGCTCAGGGAGACTCAATGACAATTTGGGTCTGAATGACAGTTCACCAGTGCGGCTCATGGGCCCATGTTGGTTCAGAGGTCATTCTCTATTCTAATTAACCAGGGACAATTGGCAGGGGCAGTGGGATTTAGACTCCTTAAGCACGGAAAGTGAGGGGAGAAGACTGCAAAAGAAATTTACAGGAGCATTCTCCAAACAACAATAATCCCACCACCTAAGGCATCAGGATTGCATTTTCAGTATGCATTACCTGGGGCATTTGTTTAAAATGCAGCTTCCAGTGCTCCATCTTTTAACACAGTTGCTGATGTTGAAAAGACTAACATGACACATTTTTACATGTTGGTAAGGTTCATACTCTTAAGCTGTGGTAAATAAAAAGAAATTAATCTTTTCAGTATAAAGAGATATTTTTAGTAACATTTTCTGAGTGTTTTTATGGAACTAACAAAATAAGAGTGGAAATTCCTTTTTTTTTAAAGACGGAGTCTCGCTCTGTTGCCAGACTGGAGTTCAGTGGCACAATCTTGGCTCACTGCAATCTCTGTCTCCCAGGTTCAAGTGATTCTCCTGCTTTAGCCTCCCGAATAACTGGGACTACAGGTGCACACCACCACTACCAGCTAATTTTTGTATTTTTAGTAGAGACGGAGTTTCACCATATTGGCCAGGATGCTCTCGATCTCTTGACCTCATAATCTACCTGCCTCAGCCTCCCAAAGTGCTGGGATTGGAAATTCTTTAAAAAAATGATACATGAGGTTACACATTTGATTAAAGTGAATCATATAAGAAGTAACCCAAAGCTTAGTTACAGGGTTATTAGGCTTTTATTATTCCTGGTAAATATTATTTAAAATTTAAACCATCTTTCATAAGATATTTTCTTGAAACTCCGAGTTTCCCTTATTGTAGCCTAAAAGCAATAATGAATTATATCTAGCTGTGAACAATAACCCAAGTAAGTCTTTCTGCTGGGTACTTTTTAGTGTCATCCTGGTATGACAACTTGAAAATAGTACTTGAAAAACATTACCTGCTTGTTATGAAAGATCAAAAAAAAAATTGCTAGCTCTATTTATTTCTGGATAAGAAATATAGTTATAAAATTAATTATGACCATCACCTACATAAAGAACTAAAGGGATTCAGTAAAGTCAGTGCTGAAGTTACACATTCATTTGGCAAGATTAAACAATGAAAGATAATCTCACTTTCCAATATATCAATAAGTTGCCCAAGATCATGCAGCTAAAACATGATACAGCCAGAACACAAACCCAGGCCATCTGCTTCCAAAGTCCATTAACTCTTCAGCCCACTAGGCTTTTTCATGCATTTTTTTTTTTCTCCAAATCCTTTAAGATCTCTTTCTTAGAAGCTACGAGGATCCATTTACAACATTACTAATTATTGAACAAATTTGGATAAATCTAGAGTCAAATCATTTATCCCCTGAAATATGACTAGACTTAGTGGGCCTTCGCCAACTTGTTTCTCTAAGCCTCAGTCTCTTCAACTGAAAATGATGAAAATGATGGGCTCTATCTCATTAACATTCTTATAAGGATCAAATGCATGATATATGTGAAGTGCCTTGCACAGAGGATGGCAGGTGAGAACCACTCAATACATTTTAGCTACTACTTGTGTACTTGCAGAAGATAGACATACTCAGTTAGCAATAAGGTGTTTAAGGTGTGCTCTATTATCGTGTGTGTTTTCATTTCTAGATGAATAACAGATTTATTTATTTATTTATTTTTGAGACAGAGTCTCGCTCTGTCGCCCAGGCTGGAGTGCAGTAGCACAATCTCAGCTCACTGCAAGCTCCGCCTCCTGGGTTCTCACCATTCTCCTGCCTCAGCCTTCTGAGTAGCTGGGACTACAGATGCCCATCACCACGCCCGGCTAATTTTTGTGTGTGTGTATTTTTAGTAGAGACGGGGTTTCACCGTGTTAGCGAGGATGGTCTTAATCTCCTGACCTCGTGATCCACCCGCCTCGGCCTCCCAAAGTGCTGGGATTACAGGTGTGAGCCACGGCACCCAGCTGATGAATAACAGATTTATTTAAAAACACCTTGTGATGTCATAGAAACTTCGGATATAGTTATGATGAACACTATTATTTCCCCTAATACATTTTTCTTATAGCTGTTCCTTTTCCAAGGATAACTAGGTAAACTAATAGGGAGACATATGATGATAATGAAGACATATAGGTAAATAGACAGATATAGACAGATAATAGATACAGATGAAATAACACACACAAAAATATATAAAAATGAATGCATACAGTACAATTTATAGTCATGCAACTTTCAGTGGAGTGTCTTATGTTTTTCTAGTTGTTTGCACACATATTTTTTTGAATGACAACTTGAGTCCTTTTCTAGTTAAAGGAGTATGCATTTCCCTTCTTAAAAGGAGTGTATGTTGTTTCTCTTCTTAAAAAATACATGTAGTATATTTATATATGCAGTCCTGCAACCTTTACCAGACCTACTTTAAATTTATTCTGTGACTGGATCCTGGACCCTTCTTCCAGCTGAACAACCTGGAGAAATTTCTGCTTTCTGGAGGGAAGCACTGCTTGGGATATAGAATGTTTAAATGCTCTTACACCTTAGAGTTACTGGCTGTTTAACACTTACTTCTCCCTGTTTCTGTGTGCTGTCTTCCTCTCCCCACACATCTTCTTTGAAGGATTCCTGAGCTGCAACTCCTCCCCCATCCTCTTCTCCAACATTCTGAGGTGGTTTCCCTATTGTTTCCTCTGCCAGCCAGCAGATTTTCCACTTGGAGAAAGGAGACGAGAAAAACTGAACCGTGGTCTAGCCAGCTTGCCTTCCCTAACTAGTTCTTTGTGTCTGATAGAAGGGAAACTTCTGTCTGCTACAGCATATTATTTTGGAATTGTGCTGTAAACATCCTCCTCCAAACTACACCATACAGAAACGCAAATAATGTTAACTCCAGTCTGTGTCCCTTGGTACCTGGGCTGCTTCTTGGCATCACAGGTTGAGTTGACAGTGGCTTCCCTTAGTGGGGCTAAAATACATGGCGAAGAGTTGTCATGAGGACCATGTGTTTGTGGAGAGGGCTGTGTCTGCCTAGGAGTCATAAATGGGACATGTAAGCTCTAAAGTTTCCTAAGAAGTGTTAATATTTAAGAGTAAATCCAGGAATTCGTAAATCAGCGGTTTTACTTTGAACAGCGCTCCAGCCAGTTGTGACATTGTTGAGTAAATTGGCAGCCTGTTTGCTGTTGTTTCCTCTTTTTGAAATTTAACCTCTTGGAAAAACAGCAGCCTGGGCTGTTACATGTCTCAACACAGACCACCAGAATAGACCGCTTGAAATTGTTTTTTGATCTGCAGTACCAGTTCCCCTCTAGCAACTTTCTTTTCCTTCTTTTAAATCATTTTGACAGGACATCTTTGCTGGGTGCAATTTCTGTGTCCTTCGAAAAGCTGGGGGCAGAGCATTTAGGATGCAACATTCACTCTTGGGCATTTCCTTGAACTCACATTGTAAAGAAAGAAAGTTCTTCACATTTTCATGCCATGAATGGACACCTTTTTAAAGCCAGTTCCATGATGTTTAATTCCACACTTTTCAAATGTCAGACTGTTATGCCCAGACCGCTTATTCCCCAGAGAAGACCACCAGAGTCCGGAGTCAAAGCCAAGCGGCAAGGATCTTTATTACAGGTTCGAACCTGGAACTTCCTCACTAGTCATGAGACGAGCGGGAAAGTCCCGGACGAGCCCCCAAATGTTATGCCCAGACCGTTTATTCCCCGAAGAAGACCACCAGAGTCCAGAGTCAAAGCCAAACGGCAAGGATCTTTAATGCAAGTTCGAACTTGGTCCCTCCGTTTCACAACATACAAGAGGGCCTCGAACAATGCGTGCGCTGGCTTT
>NW_012115322.1:2434959-2510851 GCF_000951035.1 Colobus angolensis palliatus | reverse complement strand
AGACTTCTTAATGTTGTTTTTTGAGCACTTGAAGACTTAGAATTAGCTGGGTTTGAATGATTAACAATGATAGAGGTAATTATTATAACAATTCAAGCCATTGTTATAAATAGTATGTGTTTAATATACCACAGCTTTATCACTTTTACATTACAAACAAAAGCTTACCATTGGTTGCAAAAAGAAAAAAAAAAAGCTATATCATTTTTACATTATAAAAAAGCTTACCATTTGCTCCAAAAGAAAAGTTCATAGGGAAGAAGTAGGCTTTGCAAAGAGATCAGTTCTAGGATATTCACACCCTGAACAATATGATGACTCATGATATTTCTCTTGGATTAGAATTGGTTCGAATCTTCCTTTACCACAAGCAACACACTATACAACTAGCCAGAACCTACATTTTTGGCTTCCTTTTTTGTCTCAACTGTCAGTTGGTAGAATTCAACAGAAAAGAGATGTTTGAGACACTCAACCACGTTGGTAAAGTAATGTTTTGTTTGGAAATATTACAAACTGCTGCTTCAAAGTGCTTAATGAATGGGTATGTATGTGTTTCTACATACTTTTAAGGAAACTAGAAGAGAGGAAATACAAACCTACACATGAAAGAGCCATGCCAAATTAAGTGCTCTGTCCTTTTTTATAAAGACATTCTGACAGGAGTTTGCCAAAACCCTATTGCAAATGAACATCACAACTTCTCCTAAACAAACTGAGAAATTCTGTGAATGGATGCCCAGTGTTTGCATGTGAATTGCCAGGAAATCACTGCCCACGGGATAGAAGTAGGAGGAAAAAAAAGTATTGAAATGTCTGCATATGAGTATACCAACATCCTGCAGTTCAGACCATGGCTTCAAAGTCATGATGATCCCTCATTTATAAAGCCTTTAAATAGTAGGCAAACAGTGGCTCAGACAGAGGAGGAATTTCATAATATCTAGTTTCTTGTGGAAAAAGAATTGTTGGTGTCTCTTTTCCAAAAACCTGGAAAAATATATTTTAGCTTATTTTTCTATCAGAGTTAGTTCAGTTTCACTTGGGGTCTCAGAAGCTAGAAAATTCCAACTATTAGAATAATAATCTTATGGATTTTTATTTTTAAGGCTTAATGAAAAAAATTAGTAAAATATTTTTAAGCAGAATTTCATTGACCATGTTTGTGATAGGTAGTACGCTAACTGCCTTTAATACTACCCAATAAACTTAGTATGTTGGATCCTTATGAGCTAGGTAACTTAGTTCCCATTTTACAGCAACTTAATAAATTTTTATAGCGTTCAGGAAATTTGTCTCATATTACTTAACTAGCCAATGGCAGGTCTGATTTTGAGCAAAATTCTATCTTACTCGAAATCCTGTGCTGCTCTTTATGATTATATTCTAATGAACCCCTTATGTGAATAATAAAGAAAAACTTAATCTTGCTTGACTCCAAAACACAAATTAAAAATTCTACTTATGACGTAATTTTATCCATGGAACCAAATTAGTACGTATTTGGAAAAAAAAAAATTTATACCTTCTTCTATAATCTCTTGTGCTATTGTGGTGGCATAAACGCTTCTACTATCTTCACCCTTAATCTGATCAGAGGCCTACAAATATCAGGCATAGATGTGCTGCAACCTCCTTTCCCTTGCTCATGTCAGGCATCACTAGTAGGAAACAGCACGTTTTACAGAGAATAGCCTCAGCCTCATACTTCTCATCACAGTGCTCCAGATCAGCATTACCAGTAATCTGAGTTTGCACAATCCTCAAACACATATTTGCCATGAAAGATTCATCTCACTCTGCACACTGTTATCAGAAGAATTCCCTCAAAGTATTGCTTTCATAATTTCACTGTTCTGATCAAAATTAGTCAATGGCTCAATACTGCCTTCTACTTATAATCAGGTCCCTAAGCTCTTCCCAGATCTTTCCAAAAGCTTCTTCTGGGCCTTTTCTTGCCTTTTTACTCTTAATGCATGGATTTTTACCTCTCCTGCTCTGAAGTTTGCATTGTCTTGTCATTTGTGTGTTTATTCTTAATTGAGAATGTTGCTTTGGGCCGAGCTTGGTGGCTCAGGCCTGTAATCCCAGCACTTTGGGAGGCCAAGGCGGGTGATCACCTGGGGTCAGGAATTCAAGACCAGTCTGGCCAACATGGTGAAAACCCATCTCTACCAAAAATACAAAAATTAGCCGGGTATGGTGGCGTGCGCCCGTAATTCCAGCTACTTAGGAGGCTGAAGCAGGAGAATCGCTTGAACCTGTGAGGCAGAGGTTGCAATGAGCTGAGATCATGACACTGTACTCCAGCCTGGGCAACAAGAGTGAGATTCCATCTCAAAAAAAAAAAAGAAAAACAAATGTTGCTTTGTTCTTCTATGGTGAGAAAATCACACCAATCATTTTACAGTCAAATTCCCAACTATTAAACAAAACTGATTTCATCTTTTCCCAAATCCTCAATATAGTAGAAGTTCTCTAATTTGATGAAAGCAAGACTAGTAGTTGATTTGCCAATCAACTACAACAGCAGCAAAAGAAAAAAGAGAAAAAATAATGATCAGAGAAGGAATCCTAACAATGATACATATGCTTTATAAATACTCTGATTTAAAATGTTTAAAACTGCACATGTGTTATTTCATTAAGCTTTTGATTCAGGGGCATATTTTCCTGTGATTAAGAGTCTGCTAATAACAATCCTACAGCATCTCTCTTGCATACAATTCATCCATAATGCATCCTCCATGATTCCCAGTCTTGGTTTATTTAAAATAGAGCGAGAACCTTCCAAGTATTGTGAGTGTGAAGTCTTCCTATACATTTTTCTGATTTCTGCCCCAAATTTTAAAAAAGTTTTCTTGCAATATTCAGTTCATTAGTAATTGTTTTTAGCCATTCATATTTAAAAGTCTTCATAATGCAATCAATTTAGTTTTCATACAAAAAATCTCATACCTCACTTTCTGTACGATATTTCATTGATTTATGTTACATGGTTTTAATAACAAGTGCCACTGACAGTTTGGAAAGAACACACTTGGGCTGCACACTGTTCAAGTGGCCCTAGCAGAGGGGTGCATGCTAGCTCTGAGCAGACAGTATGCTATGACAAAGGTCAGCGTGTTTGATGGAGTGAATGAAGAGCTGAATGTCTTCCAGAGTATTGGTTAAGTGGATAGTGAAGAGAGATTATTCTCGTTTATATTTGTAGTCTATATCATCACTTGACTTTGATTATACACTGCTTTTTGGGTGATAATTATCTTTCTCATCTAAACTGCTATAGTTGACGCCAGGGACATTGTTTACAATTCCTTTAGGGTCTTCCTCATAGCAAAGCAGGGTCGTCCTCATAGCAAAGCACAGCGATATTTTACAGAATATATATGTATTTATATATGCAGTATTCATTAAATTTTCTTTGCTCCTTGCACTCAAATAGCAAGGTAGAAGTGAAGAGGCTTTTTAGAGCTACCCAGAAGAGAAACACTCCGAAGGTTCACAACTTGAAACAATATACCATAATTTGGACTAAGGCAATCAGACCATAGAAACTTTTAGGAAACTAAGGGTATCATTCCTGCATTCAAAATTTGAATACATTATGGATATGATATGGTATCTAAAGCACAAAATGAATTAGTGGCAATTGGGGTAACTGTTTAAGTAAATAAATAAATAAGTTTTTTTCTCTGCGAAAATGTGACTTAAAATAACATTCTAGGAGTTAAAAATTGAAATAATATTAAATCATAATTGAATTGAAATATTCTAGGAGTTAAAAAAATTCTTTAAAACCTTTTTAAAATTGTCTAGTTATTGACAAGTCACTCTATCATTTTCAACTTAACAAGAGAGAAATGGAAAGGCTGGGAGATTTGTCCAAGGTCACAGATCAAGTGATCTAAACATAGACAACCAACCACAGGGTACCCAAAATGTTCTTACTCAAAAGACTTAATAGCTTTTACCAAAAATAACTACTCCAGTCAAAGAGAAAAGGATAATTGCTACTTCCACAGACAACATAAGAAACCGACATCATTTCAGCCCAGAAAGAAACATTAAATGACCACCCACACACCCCATCACATATTTATCTCCTCCAGCTGCAAGACCCTCTTCTCTTTGGCTTCTCATTGACCTAGAAAGAAGAACTAATGAATAAATAAAGTCTAAAACAGATGCAAAGGCAGTCTGCATAAAAAGTACACTGCTATGGGTAAACAAAAATGTAATCTCTGGGTCAGCTCTTTCTTGCTCACTGCTGCTTTAGTCACGAAGTCCAGCCAGCTCTTTGCAGAGACTGTGGTGATGCCACATCTGCCAATGCAAATACCTGGCTGTGCAGGACAGGAAACCTTAGCCAGGCCTCAAAAAGTCCTCAGCTTAGGCAACAGACAACCTTTGGCTAGCACTAACTTAACTCCTTTTTTTTTCTGTCTGGACAACGAGTGGTTCCTGAGGCAGTCATGATTGACCAGATGTGTAGTTGTGTCCGATGCCCACACTTAAAAGAGTGCTCTGGCATGAGTGCCTGAGATTCATTCATTGTAGATGCATTTCTTTAAAACAGAGGTCAAGGGCCAGGCACGGTGGCTCACGCCTGTAATCCCAGCACTTTGGGAGGCCGAGGCAGGTGGATCACGAGGTCAGGAGATCAAGACCATCCTGGCTAACACAGTGAAACCCTATCTCTACTAAAAATACAAAAAATTAGCCAGGTGTGGTGGTACACGCCTGTAGTCCCAGCTACTTGGGAGGCTAAGGCAGGAGAATCGCTTGAACTTGGGAGGCGGAGGTTGCAGTGAGCCAAGATCGTGCTACCACACTCCAGCCTGGGTGACAGAGTGAGATTCCGTCTCAAAAAACAAAACAAAACACAACAAAACAAAAAAACCAGAGGTCAAACTGGTGACTCACAGTCCTATTTAGCCTTTAGATGGACTTTGTGTGCCTCTATGGCTGTCTACTTATTCATTTTTTAAAAATTTTTAATTGCATTTAGACGGGCAGTTGTCAATTCCTGTGGTGTAAATACTATAGATGTTGGAAGAGGTGCAGTATTTCTGTCATACAGATGTTATAGAAATAAACTCAAATGCATACATAGTGGTCAAATATAGTAACATAATTACTGATGTGTTTTAAGTATTACTTTTTAAAAATACATGTAATTTCATTGTAAGTTTGTATAATTTAAATTTTAATAATGGTCACGTTTAATAATCAGCTCTCAAAATTCCTGCAAATGTAACACTTGACTCTTGTGAGTCAGGATAAGCCCGCTGCTTCACGTGCTTGGATAGCATATCATGATGATAGCAGCCATAGCATACAGTGGTTCAGGCTCTGGAGGCTGAATTTAAATCCCACAGTTTCATTTACTAGCTGTGTGAGCTTGTACAAACTACTCAACTTCACAGAACCTTGAGTTTCTCAGATAGAAAAATAAGTTAATGTTTATTTTGTGAGTTTACAGTGAGGAATAAATAAAATAGTATATGTGAACGGCTTAGCACTATATTTGGCACATAATAATCACTCAGTGAAAAATGAACATTTATTTTAACTCGAGGCAGAAATTACTTCATCTGATTTGTTTTGCTACTACCTCAAAGACCTAACTGCAGCACCTCAAAGAAATGAGAAATTTCATGAGTAGAGGAAGGAAAGGAACCAGGGAGATCAGAAAAGACCAGGATGAAAGGTAAGATGAAGGCACTGAGAAAGAATGAGAATAAAATAGGATCAAAGATACAGAAATAGGATGAGAGAAAGTAAAAAAACGCTGTTGCTTTTCCTAATGCAAACCATGTCTATCCTATCCATTAGACATTCATTCTCAATTTCTCACAAAGGTTGTATAATCTCTGCATAAATTACTAAAATCATTTCTTGAAAGAACAGTACCAAATACCCAACAATCCCATCCCATCTCTTTGGCTTGAATAATTAATGTTAGACATGGAACCCAAACGCAACCAGTTAGATTCTCTTGTCTTAAAATTTGGAATTCATTCCCAGAGACTGAAGTGAAGCAGTGTTGAGTGCTGCCAGTTGGGCAGCTCTGACTGGCCATGAGCAGATGAGGAAAGAAAACCAATCTTCCTCTTGTTGTTGGAGAGAAACAAAATAACAACACACAGAAATGAACATCCCTTATCCCCTTACAGAAAAAAGGAAAACAGAAGACAAATGATGGCTTTTCTTTCCTGTGAAGCCTGGCTATATCCCTTAGCTTGGTTTCTATGAGATAAGCCACTTTCCTTACCATAAACTTCCTTTACTTAAGCAAGCTTGGGTGGATCTCTTTTCCTTATAGCCAAATGATTCCTGACCAGATCATCCCTGCTAGTTCTAAAGTTCCATGAAAATATACAAAAATCACAGTATTTGTAAAATACCGGAAGCTTGAAGGCATGTGATTTTAGCCCCTTTGATTTACATATGATCAGTGGAGTCCACAGAAATAAATGACTTGCACAGAGTCCATATTTAACTAGTAATTGAGCTATTCCAAACCTCAGCTCAGCTCAGCTGGGTCCCAGGCAGCGCCCTCTGCAGTAAAACGAAAATGGTATGGTTCTAATTTTGGAGTGGCAGCATGTTCAAGATGTGCTGACACTGTTCTCAAAGGCCAAATCCCATTTTCTTTTTGTCTGCTGTCTCACTTTATGAATAACGTCAGAACAGAACAGAAACAGGAAGCTGGTCTACTGAAAGACAAGGTTAAAACAAGGGCTTTGAGGTAAGATCAACCTGTGTTCAAATCCTCACTCTTTTCCTGGCAGGCTGTTTGACTATGGGCAAGAGCCATGACCTCTCCAAGCCCCAGTTCCTCTTTGAAAAATGGAGATAAATAAAATTATATAATTTATTGTGTTGTTGGAGGATTAAATAATATAATGCATAGAGGTCCCTCAATGTAGTGAACACTCACTGAATGTTACATTGTTCTTGATCTTAGTATTGTTAATGATAATTGGTCAGGCCGGAGTCAAGAATCAATTCCAGTGGGTATTTTCACCTTGAGGTTGCAAGGACTTCTTTCCTCAATGTAAGTTTATATCATCAGTACCAACATCTACACATGTATCTGTATCTTCTTCTTTTTTTTTTTTGAGATAGAGTCTCGCTCTGTCACCTAGGCTGGAGTGCAGTGGCGCCATCTGGGCTCACTGCAAGCTCCGCTTCCCGGGCTCACGTCATTCTCCTGCCTCAGCCTCCTGAGTAGTTGGGACTACAGGTGCCTGCCACCACACCCGGCTAATTTTTTTGGATTTTTAGTAGAGACGGGGTTTCACTGTGTTAGCCAGGATGGTCTCGATCTCCTGACCTCGTGATCTGCCTGCCTAGGCCTCCCAGAGTGCTGGGATTACAGGCGTGAGCCACCGTGCCCGGCCTACACATGTATCTTTCTACCTGTTACCAACTGCCCTTCAAATACACTTACTAAACCGTTTCTTAAGGGTGTGAATGACTTCAGTCAAGAATATCATTGGGATTTAATGTGCTTTGAAAATGGAAACTTTTACGCTTGGTGATTAAAAATTTGGCACTTAATGTAATAAACCGTGAATGTTAACAGTCAGCATTAAAACACATGATACCTATCCTGGAGCTTCTATAAGGCACAGCTAACAATAATCACCAGGCTTGCAGTTCAAATCAGGAAATACTGTGTAAGCACAGCTACACTTCATTAATGCAGAAGAACTAAACTGTTTTCAGCTAGAAGGAATGTATAATGCAACATAATTAAGTGGAGATTGATCCACCTACAAACTTTAGTTGACATTATTAAAGCTTTGAAATTCCACGAAGCAGTGTTTATTAGCAAGATCAAGGTAATCGAGAGCAGTGATTCTCAAGCTCCTATGGCGTAAGGATCAACACGAGGACCTTATAAAAAGTGTCTTTTCCCAAATCTCCCCTCAAGAAATTCAAATTCGGTGATTCTGTAGTGCTGGCCAATTATTTATATTTTTATCAAACTCTGCAGGTAATTATAATCCAAATAATCTTGGTAGAACTCACTTTGAGAAACACTGATCCAGAATCTCAGATTGAGTAACATTTCACATAGGAAGGAAGAAAAGGCTTTGCAAAAGAGAGAGCTCTTCTCAGCAGGCTGGGATGGAATGCAGATCTAAGCCTTAAAGAAAGAAAAAAAACCCAACAACTCAAACTAGGCAAGTATTTTCAATTAGTTGTACCTTGACTCTCACTGAACTTTAGAGGGTGGGTTCTGTAGAAGCACCAGGTGTATTAGTTCAGTCTGTCCCGAGGGAATACAATGTCTCATGTGAAACAGCAGAAGGATAAAGGAATCTCAGTGTCAATAAATCATGCAGTGGACAAGAGAGATATTTTTTCAACAATCTGTAGATATAAATATCAAGCATATATTTCTGAAATAATGATTACCAAGTACTTATTTTAATAACATCTCAAAAATGAATGGATTCTAAATTCCAGTGATAATACATTTCATCTGATACACTGTTGTTGAGTCTACCAACATCAAGGGAAGCAGCAGTAAAACTTTGTACAATAGTGGTTGGACTGGTGTTTGGGGCATTATAGTTGTAATCTCATCCCTAATAACAACTAACTCTGCAATTTGGGGAAGTCGTTTCACCACTCTGAATCTCAGAATGTACTTGATATCTTGAAAGTTCCCTTCTGTTCTAGTGTTCTGCAATAAAGTGCCTACTATGAGCCATGCACTGTTCTAAGCACTCCACTTAGAAATGAACCTGCTTAATCCTCACAATCATCCGATGAAGTATGTGCCCATACTTTAAACAATCTCCCTTTATAGATGAGCACAGTGAAGCACAAGAAGGTTAAGTAGCCTGCCTAAGGTCATTGTGATGGTTTATCTTCTATGCCAGCTTGGCTGGGCTACAATGCCCAGATATTTGGTCAAACATTCTGGATGTTTCCATGGGGGTGTTTTTGGATGAGATTTATATTTAAATCGGTGGACTTTGAGTAAAACAGATTGCTCCCATAATGTGGGTGAGCCTCGGCCAGTCAATTGGAAGGAAGCCTCAATAGCACAAAAGACTGCTATCCCCAGAGTAAGAGGGAACTCTGCCAGCAAACTGCCTATGAACTCCAACTGCAGTTCTCTCCTGAGTTGCCAGCCTGCATCCTTCTCCATCAGATTTTGGACTCATCAAGCCTCCACAATCATGTGAGCCAACATCTTAACATAAATCTCTTTGGCACTCTCTCTTTTTCTCTAAATCCTATTGTTTCTGTTTCTCTGGAGAACCCTGACAAAAACAGTTCCACAGTATTATGGTGGTGGAGCCAGGCTTTGGTCCCAGGCAGGCTAACTCTGCAGGTGGAGGATGAGGACTACTCTGCGCTTCCAGAGGTTAGCCAAGCATCCCTTTTAAGAATTCAGATGCTTCAGTGAATATAGACTCTTAAATAGTATTTGGTCTTAATGGTTTTTCTCTGGCTATCTGCACTGATGACATCATTCAATTGGGCATAATTAACTAATGCAAGCAGTGATTTGGAAGAATTTAACATCATCCATGTTTGAATACAGTAAATTGCGTGTTTGGGGAACATCCCTATCTTTCAGAGTTAAATGTAGGAAGTAACTACTTTCTTACAAAAAGTCCCTTGTCAAAAGAGGAAAAAAACTTTCTAGATATAAGATAGTCTGACTTAAGTGTGGCAGTTTTTCTCTTCTTAAATGTTTACCTTTCTCTCCACTCAGTAGACACTGACTTGAAAGTCTTGCAATTCCTGTTTGTAGTGGGTAGATTTTAAAATACCATCACTTTTAAAATCTTATCTTTTTTTTTTTTTTGGGTAGAGTGCAGTGGCACCATCTCGGCTCACTGCAAGCTCTGCCTCCCGGGTTCATGCCATTCTCCTGCCTCAGCCTCCTGAGCAGCTGGGACCACAGGCGCCCACCACCATGCCTGGCTAATTTTTTGTATTTTTTAGTAGAGATGGGGTTTCACCAGTTAACCAGGATGGTCTCCATCTTCTGACCTCGTGATGTGCCCGCCTGAGCCTCCCAAAGTGCTGGGATTACAGGCGTGAGCCACCATGCCCAGCCTATTTTTATTTAATCAAATGATAGTAAGCTCTTTTGCTTCCTTTGTAATGTGTGCGTATATGTCAATACTCACTTTCCTTCTCAAGATCCCAATTTAATCCTTGACCCTTAGATAAAGATGACCCTAGAAACATGGCTACAAAGTACCTCAAGAATGGACATCTTCAACCAAGTCAATTAGCAGCAACTGTCCAAATACCTGGTAAGAATGAAAAAAAGCTAAAGGTATCCTGCATCTTTTTTTTTTTTTTTAAACTAGAAGTTAGTTTTGGAATCCTACAGAGAAGTCAACAAATATTTAAGAGTCAAGAGAGGCTGGACGTGGGGGCTCACTCCTATACTCCTAGCACTTTGGGAGGTCGAAGCAGGCAGATCACGAGGTCAAGAGATCAAGACCATCCTGGTCAAGAGATGGTGAAACCCGTCTCTTCTAAAACTACAAAAATTAACTGGGCGTGGTGGCGCATGCCTGTAGTCCCAGCTACTTGGGAGGCTGAGGCAGGAGAGTCACTTGAAACCTGGTGGGATGGAGGTTGCAGTGAGTCAAGATCACGCCACTGCACTCCAACCTGGCAATAGAGCGAGACTCTGTCTCAAAAAAATAGAAAAATTAACTGGGCGTGGTGGCGCATGCCTGTAGTCCCAGCTACTTGGGAGGCTGAGGCAGGAGAGTCGCTTGAAACCTGGTGGGATGGAGGTTGCAGTGAGTCAAGATCACGCCACTGCACTCCAACCTGGCAATAGAGCGAGACTCTGTCTCAAAAAAAAAAAAAAAAAGAAAGAAAAAGAGTTGAGAGAAGCCCCTGCCTTCAAGTGTACTCAGTGTTAAGGACTGCAGGGCCTCCCTGGTGGAGGTCAGCCATGTCCATTATAGATGTGTCTAGTTTGAGCACCTAAAGGTTGATAACTCAGGAAAGGCAGAGTGCCTGTAAATGAAGGAAACACTTAGCCAAGGTTCAAGATCACTGAACTGTTTCTCGTTTTTATACATAGACTCATATGCTGTCTGTAGCTTCCTTGTCCCAAACTATCAACTCTGAAACATGAAACAGCAGAGAAAGAAGAAGAGGAAGACTGAATTGTTCTGTTTTAGACACAGGCTGAGTCATTGCAGCCAGATTCAATCAGTGCAAAAGAGAAGGATTTGGAACAATTTGGTTAGTTTCCTTCCATCCAAATGTCTAGACACCCAAAGGGTTGTGTGGCCTGGCCTCTCACTATTCCCGTTAAAAGCTTCTCTTCACGGAAAATGTCATTGGTTATATGGTTTGTTTGTATTATGTTTGAACTTAATATATACTATTCTACCTTTGTCAACATTCATTCCCATTTCTGTAAGCTTTAAACTATCCCAGATGCTGAGTAAATGTGAATTTGCTGGAATGTGGCTGGCCTCTGTAATCTGGTTGCACAATCACTACTCTCCCTCTCCAAATTCTGTATAAAGTCAATTTTAAGTATGCATTGTCTGGGGCATTTATATCCTGTAGATTAAGACAGATGCCAAAAGTGTAAAAAGGTAACCTTGATCTATTATTATTGGAGTCTATGCAGCTTAAAAGGAAAATGGACTCTCAAGTCTGAATGCTTATCTGCTGTTCTCAATCACTTAATGCTCCAAACTGTATGCTCCCAATGTCAATTCTTTAGTTGGTTGTCAAGGTACTTCCCACTAGGCATTTAGCTTCTAGTATGTTCTGTTCAGAAAATACCCAGAGCTTCAAGGATGTCAATTTGGGTATCAAATATATGAATCCAGAGCAAAGTCACCTGATACATAGTTTTCTTCAGCACCATAGTGTGATCACCTTCCCTGTGTCCAAACTCTGCAGAGATACAGAGTATCTTGTTTGATAAAATTGTGCTTGAAAAAATGACACCCTAAATTGACTATGCAATACTGACAAGACATGGGGATAATAAAAATGCATGGCCCATGTACCTTTTTGCTGAGATTTAGATATTCTTCCCCATCCTCAATCCTCTGCCATATTTTTAATATTTTTACTTTTTTATATTAAGCTCTAAATATGAAAGGATGAGGAAAGTCACAAACAAGGAAGAGCAAAGAGAATAAAGCTAATATAGGGAAGCATTAGCCTGGTCTCAGTAGAGAGACACAGTTTTGTGTATTGTTTATGAGTTACCCAGATAGACTAGGTTAACAGACCAAAGAAAGAAGATTTAAAGAAATAAATCTGATAACTTTAGAAAACATAGGGTGATCCTAGGGAAAATATATTTGCTTTTGTCCAAAACAAGATCAATACCACCTTTTAAAAGGTAGCTTTAGAAAAAAAAAATCTCTGCATGATGTATACGCTTCCTGGAGCTCCCCAGTATCAATAGCTCTGTCTTTATACCGGCATTTTAATTGACTTTCCCTCATTTTTTTTCCTTTTGTTGATCAATCTTTTTAATGAGCAATTTTGTGTAGTCAATTAGATCTAATTCTGTTGATGAAGAAAACTGAAAATAAATGAAGTCCTAAAAGTTCAGCTTAAGCTATTAAATCATTGATTAACCAAATAAAAACTACACCATATTTTTGGTTTAACCACTTGTTTAAGTTATATGTCAGCCTTTCTTCTATAGAAGTTGAGAAACTTGATTAATGAAAGCTGTTCTCTGTGGAAAAAAGAACTTAGTTGTTCCATATGTCATAGAAAGGCTCGGTTGGAATTGAGCAGACTGTAATTCTTTCCTTTCTGGAGGGAAATACGAAATTCTTTCCACAGCTGTTAGACTCTGATCTCAAAGCTAAATTAATTATTTTTATCTTTAGGATTTGTCTTCATTTGAGACCCACCATAGCAGGGTACACTCATGTCTAGTGGAGGAGGCAGCTGCAAACCTTGTGTAAATTTCAGGATTTTGCACTTACCCAACTCCTCTGAGTAATACCCCACACACCTAAAACACCATTGTTAACAATGTGGGTCTTTAAATCTTCTGAGGCTTCAAAAGCTGTAATCAGTTCAAAACTGTAGCTTGATCAAAGGCCTGTGTGTAAGGAAAAGAATGCTAAAAAAAGAGAATCTTTTGGAAAAATCATAATTTTGCCTCAGGCTAGATCTGAAGTACTAACCTACTGAGTTATACTTCCCAAGTTTAGAATAGTGCTGTGTTTTCATCTTGGATATAGAAAGGTGGTGAATTGCCTTTGATTTCTCCTTCCTTGCTTTGAAACAAAGCAATTGTGAAAGTCTAATGCAATTGCATTCTAGCCAGTGTCCAGTGAGAAGATTCCCATGGGGCTCTTCAGCATCGTAAATTCATTCACTGCCCTTAACTGGCTTGTTGAACAAGGATGTGTGAGTTTGGGAGTGGGTGGTTAAAATTAGCATATTTGGCACAGCGGAGAGTTGTCCATCACTGAAAAGAGAAATGATGAATATTGGTTCTAGGAATCTTCTCCTGAAATACACAATGCAAGGAGAGCTGGTAATGGTGAACGAGGAACGGGGCCAGGGATATGGAAGGCTGGACTACCCAGGACTTGAGGAATGGGCTATATCAGCCCATTCTGTATTCATAATGTACAACTGACAAGAGATCTTCACACTACTGTACTCTGACCCTCTGTCCCTTTTATAGACTCTAATGTCCTCATTTTCAAGTAGTAAGAGTGTGTGTGTGTGTGTGTGTGTGTGTGTGTGTGTTTTAAGTTAAAAGGGTAGTGGAACAAAAGTTGTTCGTACCTCTGCTTCCACTCTCCTAAGAGAAATGAATTGTCCTTAGCTTTCTTTGCTATTACTTCCATTTGTTAGCAAAATTTGACTTTTACAGGCTTATGCTGATAACTAAGCCAGAATAAATGAAGTGAGAGACATACAGATTCATAACTGAGATGTGTAAGGGATTTACACAAAAGGATACAGTTTATGGTTTAATTCCTCAAGGAAAGTATCATATGCAAGTGAGTCATTTTTGCATGACCTCAGCTGAGAAGAAGCTGGATTGAAAGAAATTCCAAAGGCATGGAAGAATGTCAGTCAGTTTACAAGAGGTATTTGGAAAATCATATTTATTCATTCTGACACACCCCAAACACTGGATTTCACAATGCAGGAGCAAATAAAACTAAAGAACAAAACATCAATAAAGGAGTAGAATCTTACCTTAATAGGTAATGAATTATCAAGTGTATGCTACAAAGGAAAAAAAGGGAAATAGAACAATGCTGTTGAAAAAACTTTATGTGATGATGAAAATGTTTACACAAACACTATTCAATACCAGTAGTCACTAGCCATATGGGGCTATTGAGTGCTTAAAATATTTCTAATGTGAATAAATAACCGAGTTTTACTTTTTTCTCTAATTTTAGTTAATTTAAAATTAACATTTGGCTAGTGCTTCTATCTTAGCCTGTCTCAAAAATAGCACTAAAGATGAGGAATACCAAATTCTTCTCTAAAATCTTTCACAATTTCATTGGCTGATCTCTGCCAAATATCTCCTTTGTATTTTATTTTCCTGTCTTTAAAATGGTGCTTACAATTCATAGTCTCTAAGTAAAAACGTTAGTGACATAATATGATTTAAATATAAGATTACTCAACATAAATGTCCTATTGATAGATTTCTAATCTAAGAGGTAAGATATTTGGAAGTTAATTTCAACTTGTATTGAATTACTTGGGGTAGCACAATTACAGAAATGATTATGAAAAGCTCTCTGCTCAAAAAGCTTAAACAAACATAGAAAGAGAGATGTTGGGCCAGGCGTGGTGGCTTATGCCTGTAATCCGAGCACTTTGGGAAGCCGAGGTGGGTGGATCACCTGAGGTCAGGAGTTCGAGACCAGCCTGACCAACATGGAGAAACTCTGTCTCTGCAAAGTTTCTCTAAAAATACAAAATTAGCTGGGTGTGGTAGCATGCGCCTATAATCCCAGCTACTTGGGAGGCTGAGGCAGGAGAATCACTTGAACACGGGAGGCGAAGGTTGCAGTGAGCCGAGATTATGGCACTGCACTCCAGCCTGGGCAACAAGAGTGAAAAAGAAAAAAAAAAAAGAAACTCTGTCTCAAAAAAAGAAAGATAGATGTTGATATTATTTCAGTTAAGCAATAGGAAAATAGATGAAGGGGCAATAAACTCTGACTGGGAGAGTGTATTTGTCCATCTTCACACTGCTGATAAAGACATACCCGAGACTGGGTAATTTACAGAGAAAAAGAGGCTCAGTGGACTCACAATTCCATGTGGCTGGGGAGGCCTCACCATCATAGTGGAAGGCGAAAGGCACGTCTTACATGGTGGCAGACAAGAAAGAATGAGAGCCAAGTGAAAAGGGAAACCCCTTATTAAACCATCAGATCTCGTGAGACTTACTGCCACGAGAACAGTATGAGTAAAAGCACCCCTTGATTTGCTTATCTTCCACTGGGTCCCTCCAACAACACATGGGAATTATGGGAGCTACAATTCATGATGAGATTTGTGTGGGGACACAGAGCCAAACCATATCAGAGAGAATTGGGACATTGAAAGACAAAGTTGAATTTGGGCTGAGTGTGACAGAGCAGGAAGGAAGGCCTTTCTAAGCAAAATAGTGTGGCATGAGCACAGGTATACAGGGAAAGTCAGAGCCTTCAGTGCATGCTGAATTAGTCTGGTCTGGCTCTAAATGGGGCCTAAAATGCCCACTATGGATTTGTACTGATATTCTGGAGGCAATGGAATTAAATTAGAGCGTTTTGGATAAATGAGAAACAAGATAAGATCTGTGATTTTGAAGAATAACTCTAGTGTCAGTGTCAATGAACTTTCAGAGAAAGATGTGCAGGGATAAAGATTAATTGGGAGAATATAGAAAGTGGTCAAGCAAAAGGTGAAAAGATTGACTAGGATCCTAAAGAAGGATCAATAAAAAGCGAGCGTATAAGGATTGAGTAAAGTCCACAAAATCTGGTGACCCAACTCATGTGGGTGTTTATGGAAGACAGCAAGACAAAGGTAACTAGGTTTTAAATTTGAGTGGCTAAGTGATAACATTTATCAAAGCAGGGAGCAAGGAGAAGTCTGGGCTTGTTGATTCTGAAGCATTAGCTTGGCATCCATTTAGAGATTAACAAATAAATACAGACATGAATGTGAGTCTTCCCATAGACATTAGGCCTGCATCAGGATCAACATGTCCAAACCTGAGCAAACATCTCTTGGATGTCCAACTGGGTGTTGGAAATGCAAATCTTGGGCTCAAAAGAGAGGTCCGAAATAGATATGTGATTCGTCTGAGTAGAAATGACACTGAAAGTTATAAACGTGTGACTTTAGTTAAGAAGAGAACATTGTGTAGCTCACAAAAGAGGATAAGGGCAGGTCCTTGGGGGCAGGAGTCAGCAAGGGAGATGGAGAAGTAAAAATAGAATTTAAAGAACTCAGGAAGAAAGTAATCAAGTCAAGAAAATAATAGATTGTATATACTGGAATCTAAGAACCAAATAAAATGCAAACACAAAACATGCTGTTAATTCCTTTCTGTAAATCACTTTCTACCTGAGCAGGCCCCAGAGTGGGACAAAGATAGGGAAACTCCATGTAAACAGGGGTTGTTTGACAGAAAGACCAATGTCTGGAGGTGGGTACGGTTTAAGAAGCAATAGACACAGCAAAAGAGGTGTTCCCTGCGATATGAGATCTCATACAATTGAGGGGAAGATGGGAGTGGGGAGATGCTTTTGGTGCTCACATCACATCCCTGGACCCACTTAATTAGGCAGTTGAGACACTGGGTGAGCCAATGTTAGTTATTAGCATTGTCAAATAATCAACGATCAGTTGTTTCTTTCTATCTGGACCCTGAGCAAGTAGCATCAACTCTCTGAATCTTGGTTTCCTCCCATCGAAAAGAGGTTTAATTATAGGATTCATAGCAGTGAGGATTAAATAGGATGATACATCTGACACAACTGGGGGTTAATTAATATTGGTTCCCTTCCATTTTTGCTCCTCTTCATGGCTTTGTATCAGGCATGCCCAGCCAATGAGTGTTCCTAATGTGTCAGTGGAATGCAGTGTTTCCATGTTGGAAGAAATCTCAGGCCCCTGACAAAGGACAATTTTATCTCATCTGAAGCTGGTTCGATAAATACATTGTTGCATAAATCAATGAATAATCACGAATCAGTCAATCAATCCTGTTCATTTAGCTCCCCCATCCAGGTCCTAACACTCTTGAACCACCTCCGACTGCTTGGAAATCAGAAATTTTGGGGTCAGTTTCTCCCCATGCACTTTGAAGCTTATCAATTCTAGCTTTGGGGGCATACAATTTAAAAAGAGTGAAAGACAGCCAAAAAGGTAACTACCTACATCAGACAATTTAGAAATTAACCATTTTTATCCCATATGGCAGCAGAGGTATTAATGACTATTTTCCAGGGTAACAGAAATAGGATGGGGTGGGGTCAGGACTGAGAATTTTTTCAAGGTAATGCCTGAATGGTCACACCATAGGGTCTCCGTAATCCACTGAGAAAAAATATCATGTATCCGAGTAATTGAAGTCAATCTGTGTATGGTGGTTAGGAAGAAGAGTTATGGGGTAAGTTGATTTATCAGTCTGATCTGTATTTTATCACTGAAGGGGAAATATAAATATAGTTTTAAGAGGTATGTTCAAAGCTTATATCAAATAGTGCTTCTCTGTAATGAGTGAGAGAGTTCAAAATATATGCTTTACTTCAGAAAATTGGCACATAAGGGAGCTCAATGAGCAGGATTGATTGAATGATTCACTGAGTAATTCACCCTTTTAGGCAACAAAGTATTTATTGAACCATACCATGTTCCACTAATTACCAGGAGCTAGAAAAAACTGTGGCTGAGATAAACAGGATCCCTGTTTTCACAGCATGCAGTCTAGTAGGTAGGATGCGCACTCCGTAAGTAACTGTAAGTAAGATCAGTTTTTTGTTTTTTGTTTTTAAGACAGAGTCTCGCTCTGTCACCAGGCTGGAGTGCAGTGGCACAATCTCAGCTCACTGCAACCTCTGCCTCCTGGGTTCAAGTGCTTCTCCTGCCTCAGCCTCTCGAGTAGCTGGGGCTACAGGCGTGTGCCACCATGTCTAGCTAATTTTTGTATTTTTAGTTGAGATGGGGTTTTACCATATTGGCCAGGATAATCTCTATCTGTTGACCTCGTGATCTGCCCGCCTCAGCCTCCCAAAGTGCTGGGATTACAGGCGTGAGCCAGCGCACCCGGCTGTAAGATCAGTTTTATGAAGGCATTACAGACACACACAAGAAGGGAGGCTTCACCTAACAGTGGGAGTATATTAACAACGATAATAATGATTAGAGATAACAGTTGTACAGTGTTTACTATGGACCAGGCACTGTTTAAAACACTTTACATATATCATTTTTAAAAATCTACTTGTCAACACTATGAGGTAAGTACTATTATTACCTCATTTTAACAGATGAAGGAACTGTTCTGAGTCCCAGAAAGGTTCAGTAACCTTTCTGAGTCCCAGAAAGTTCCCAAAGTCCCAGAAAGTTTCCCAAAGGAAAGTCCCAAAGGAACCTTTCTGAGTCCCAGAAAGGTTCAGTAACATGCCCAAGTTCGCATGGTCAGTACGTGGCAAAGGCAAGATTTTAATCCAGATGTGAGGCCCAAAAGCGCACACACTTAGTAACTGGAATTTAGAAAAACAGATATATCTAAGCAATTTAATAAATTGATCTGTTTTATCTTGTGTATTTTAGGCCAGGAAGAGACACAGAGAAATCCATTTTTAACAGCCTGATTTATGAAAGCTGTTATTGACCAGCTACTTTGGCAACTATAGTTGTAATACTTTTGACCGGTATTTTTATTGACTGCCATCTAGTTTTAGTGTCTGTCTCCAAGAGAAGCCTGATCAGGCCCTAACTAGTGTGTACCTTCATAAGCCACAGTCTGACCTGTGTTTGTTCTCATGGAAACAAGAATAGCAAGAATGGTAGCTGTTCCTCAGAACACAAAAGAGAAGATAAGCCCAAAAGATAGACTGTGTGAACTGAACAGGCTTTTTCATGGCCTTTCCCACACGTGCTGGTATCATAGAGGTGATGCAACCTGAGGCTCACGCATGATATCAATGCCCAACTGATGCTACATGAATTGACACTCACTCCTCTATGGATACTGGAACAGATGCTTTTGGTGCTCACATTACATCCCTGGACCCACTTCTGAATCCTGTGCAGTTGTGTGGACAGTTTCATGTAGGCTTTTTGCTCTTCTGCTGCAGGGCTTTCATCGAAGTCAGGGCAACCTGCTCAGCTCAGAAAGTGAGTGCAGGGGAGCTTTGCAGTGAAAGCTAAGCTACCAGGGGCAACTCTCAACCCATGAGGGGTGGAGCTACAACGTTATTTTAGTCTGTACAGTCACCAAAGATGAAGCATAAAGACAGAAAGACAAATATTAGGACAAAACACATAATCATCCAAAAACTGGATGGTGCCAGGGAAAGGAATGAGAAATATAACAATATGTATTTTGTCATTGCTCATAGTAAGGAATTAAGAGTCTTTCAAAAGAAATAGAGGATTAAGGACATTGTGTAATGGCAATCATACAGAACAAATATGAAAACCTTTTAAGTCATATAGCCACAAAGCAAAGCAAATACAAATCTTACAGAAAATCATATAAAGTAAGAATAAAAACTGAGATGAAGGTGGTGTAAAATATTATATACTTCTAAGATCAAACATTATTTTCACATTAATAAATGTATTAATGGATGAATTTGCCTATTCAAAATCCCAAAAAAAGATATTTTTGGAAATTATAAAGCTAAATTTAATTATAGGCTTTATACAACAGATACTTAAAACAAAAATAACTAAGAAAAGTTGTAAATTAAAATATGGGAAAATGCATGTGAGGAAAATGCAAGCAAACAATTAGGAAAGCAGGGGTTACAACCTTAGTATTAGAAAAAGTAAATAGGGGCCAGGTGCGGTGGCTCACGCCTATAATCCCGGCACTTTGGGAGGCCGAGGTGGGTGGATCACGAGGTCAGGAGATCGAGACCATCCTGGCTAACACAGTGAGACCCCATCTCTACTAAAAATACAAAACTTAGCCGAGCATAATGGTGGGTGCCTGTAGTCCCAGCTACTTGGGAGGCTGAGGCAGGAGAATGGCGTGAACCCAGGAGGCGGAGCTTGCAGTGAGCCGAGATCACACCACTGCACTCCAGCCTGGGCAAACAAACAAACAAACAAACAACAACAACAACAAAAAACAGAAAAAGTGAATAGGGAGAAAAAAGGCATTTGATGATACAGTTATGGTCAACTTAGATTGGTAAAGAATGAAATTTACAATGGTGTTCAGTAATTAGGGATAGCCATATACCAAATAATGTAGCATTAATAGTCATAAAGTAAATAGCACAGGAAACACAAAGAAAAAAGAAGAATCATACTACGAGAAAGAGACTCTCACTATCTGTATTAGTCTGTTCTCACATTGCCATAAAGAAATACCGGGGACTGGGTAATTTATAAAGAAAGGAGGTTTAATTGGCTCATATCCATAGGTTTAAGAGGAAAAATAGTGACTTTTGCTTCTGGAGAGGCCTTAGGGAGCTTTTACTCATGATAGAAGGCAAAGTAGGAGCAGGCACAACTCACATGATGGGAGCAGGAGGACGAGAGAGAGGAGGGAGGTGCTACCTACTTTTGAACAACCAGATCTTGTGATAACTCAATAACTCACTATCACAAGAACAACACCAAGGGATGATGCTAAACCATTCACGAAGAATCCACTCCATGAATCCAATCACCTTCTACTAGGCCCCACCTCCAACACTGAGGATTACAATTTGACATGATATTTGGGCAGGGACACAGATCCAAATCACATCATTCTGGCCCTGGCCCCTCCCAAATTCCGTGTCCTTCCCTGATTGCAAAATTCAATCATGCCTTCCCAACAGTACCCCAAAGTCTTAACTCATTCCAGCACAAACTCACAAGTCCACAGTTTAAAGTCTCATCTGAGACAAGGCTAGTCCCTTCTGCCTATGAGCCTGTAAAATCAAAAATAAGTTACTCCCAAGATGCAATGGAGCTATAAGCAATGGGTAAATACTTCTGTTTCAAAAGGGAGAAATTGACCAAAAGAAAGGTGCTACAGGCCCCATGCAAGTCCTAAACCCAGCAGGGCAGTCATTAAATCTTAAAGCTCCAAAATAATCTCCTTTAGCTTCATGTCCCACATCCAGGGCACTCTGGTGCAAGGGTAGGCTCCCAAGGCTTTGGGCAGCTCTGTCACTGTGGTTTTGCAGGGTTCAGCCCCCACAGGTGCTCTCAAGGGCTGGCATTGTGTGCCTGCAACTTTTTCAGGCACAGGGTGCAAACTGCTGGTTGTTCTACCATTCTGGGGTCTGGAGATGGTGGCCCTCTTCTCACAGTTCCACTAGGCACTTTCCTAGTAGGGGTTCTCCATAAGGGCTCCACCCATGCAACAGACTTCTGCATGGACATCTAGGCTTTTCCATACATCTTCTGAAATCTAGATGAAGGCTCCCAAGCCTCAACTCTTACACTCTATGCACCCACAGGCTTAACACCACATGGAAGCCACCAAGGCTTATGGATTGCACCCTGTGAAGCAGTGGCCCAAACTGTATCTGGGCCCGTTTGGACCATGGCTGAAGTGGCTAGGATGCAGGGAGTAGTGTCCTGAGGTTGCACAGGGAGGCAAGGTCTGGACCTGGTCCATAAAATCATTCTCCTCTCCTAGGTCTCTGAGCCTGTGATGGAAGGGGCTGCCACGAAGGTCTCTGAAATGCCTTTGAGGCCTTTTCCCCATTTTCTTGGCTATTAGCAGTTAGCTTCTTCTTTTTACTTATGCAAATTTCTGCAGCCTGCTTGAATTCCTCAACTGAAAATGGGCTTTTCTTTTCTATTGCATGGCCAGACTGCTCATTTTCCAAACTTTAAAAGCTCTGCTTCCCTTTTAAATATAAGTTCCCGTTTTAGGTTATTTATTTGCTCACGCATATGAGCATGGGTTGTTAGAGACAGCCAGGCCATATCTTGAATGCTTTGATGCTTAGACATTTCTTTTACAGATACCCTAAATCGTTCCTCTCAAAAGTTCCACAGATCCCTAGAGCAGGGACACAACACAGCTAGGCTCTTTGCTAAAGCATAGCAAAAGTGACCTTAACTCCAGTTCCCAATAAGTTTCTCATTTCCATCTGAGACTTCCTCATCCTGAACTTCATTGTCCATATCACTGTCAGCACCTTGGTCACAACCATTCAACAAGTCTCTAAGAAGTTCCAAACTTTCCCTCATCTCCTTGTCTTCATCTGAACTCTTCACACTTTTCCCACCTCTACCCATTACCCAGTTACACAGCTGCTTCATTTTCAGGTATTTTTATAGCAATACTCCACTCTTCAGTATGAATTTTCTATATTAGTTCCTTCTCATATTGCTATAAAGAAATACCAGAGACTGGGTAATTTATGACAAAAAGAGGTTTAATTGGCTCACGGTTGCACAGCCTATATAGGAAAGACAGTGGCTTCTGCTTCTGGGGAGGCCTTAGGAAACAAAGCAGAAGAAACTTTGGTGGAAGGCAAAGCAGGAGCAGGCACGTCTCACATAGTGGAAGCAGAAGAAAGAGGTGGGGGGAGATGCTACTCACTTTTAAACAACCAGATCTTGTGATATCTCGGTAACTCATTCACTCACTATTAGCACTAAGAGGATGATGCTAAACTATTCGTGAAGGATCCACCCCATGAATCCAACCACCTCCCACCAGGCCCCACCTCCAACACTGAGGATTACAAATTTACATGATATTTGGGTGGACACACAGATATAAACCATATCACTATCATTTTATGTTTAATCAAGTTTTTAAAATAAGGATATAGGGGACCTAAATAACATAATTAATAAGACTCTTCTACTGGATTTTCTACTCTGAAAGCAGAACATGTTTTCAGGTACCCATGGAACAGTCACAAATCTTGACCACAAAGAAAACTTGTCAAATCCTAAAAATAAATAATAATAAAGGTAACAATCTCAGACCTATGTATTACACTAAAATTAATGTAGTAGAAATAAAAAAATAAACAAAAATACTATGCTACCTCTAAATTAGAAGAATCTTTTGAAAAAATACTCTTGGATCAAAGATTCAAATACATATTCGCAGGATGGATTTGGTTGGAGAGGTTCTTGGAAGAAAATACCTAACATGAAAGTTTTACATCAATAAACAAGAAAGAATACAAATAGATGAGTTAAACATTCAGATTAAAAAGTTAGGGGAAAAACCCACAGCAAATATTATAAAAGTAGAAATAATTAATGAGATAAATATAAAAATATACATTGAAATAATGAAATAACACAATTATAAAATTTATAATCAAATTTCTGAGTTATTTTCTTGAAAAGTCTATAAAATTTCAATCCATTAGCTAACCTAATTATGAAAAAAAGACAACTTAAAACTACTTAAACAAAAAATTACAATATGAGAAGTTCCCAAAAGCATATTGAAAGGAACTGAAGATGCAACTTAGCTCAATACTTTGCAAGTAAATTTGAAGAAGTTAATGGAATAATGGCCATTCAAAATTATCACATTCTAATCCGTCAGATTTGTAAATGTTACCTTATTTGGAACAAGTGTCTTTACAGATGTGATTAGGCTAAAGATTTTGAGATGAGATTACCCCATATATCCAGATGGCCCCTAAATGCAATGACAAGTGTCCTTTTAAAAAAGAAACAAACGAGGAGAAGGCAAGATGACCATAGAAGAACAGACTAGATTTATGTGGGCCACAAGCCAAGAAACACCTAGAACCACCAGAAGCTGGAAGAAGCACAGTACGAAACCTCCCCTAGAGCCTTCAAACAGAGTAGGGTTATGCTGACACCATGGTTTCAGACCTCTGGCTTCCAGAACTGTGAGAGAGTGACTTTCTATTGTTTTAAGTCTTCTAGTTGGTGGTAATTTGTTACAGCAGCCCAGGAAATTAGTAACAGAATGAAATACATGAATCTTAAGTGCACAATTCTCCACATATTTTTAATTTAAAATATTGTATCTATCACTTCCATTTCCTTTTTTCCATGCTAACTCCTGTCTCCATAGTCTTACCTTCTAGCCCCCATTTATAGCACATGCAAAGGCCCTGGGGCAAGAAAGAAAGTAGCCTGTTCAAGAAACTGGAAGAAGACCAGTGTCTCCAGAGTATGGTAAACAGAGGAGTGCGTGGCACCTGATAAAGGTTTTTCCTGACAAAAGACAATTCCCAGTGTAAGATGAATTCCGGTACAAGATATTAAGCTAATGTGTACTAACTCATCCATGCACTCTTTATCTGATGTGGTTGCTCAAGGTCTAGGTGAGTTACACAATGAAACAATTAGAGGATAGCATAAAAATAAAAATAGTAAGGACAAATTAGTGAAGCAGAAAGATCTCCTTTATAACAAGAGTAGCTATATTGACTTCAAATGCTTCAACCCAAGAATGGATTTAAACAAACATGTACGACACATTAAAGATTGGTGCCACAAATGTGCTGTTTCATAAACAGTGGCAGTTACTTCAACATCTCAACCTACTCAGTATATTCAAATAAAATGAAAGGACTTAGAGCAAATGATTGTTTCTGCCTATTTTTATTTCATTGTTTGGCTGTTTTCATTACTATACACTCAATATTTTTCTCATGGATTATTAAAAGAAATCAGAAACAGCTGCTGCTGGCTGCAAGATTATTTGAAGTACCATATCACTCTTCTTCACACACACACACACACACACGCACACACACACACACACATTAGCACTGAACCACGGTCAAGTAGGCAGTGATGAAAAATGTTCAATCAGAAATAATGTGCATCCTGCCCTCCCTCTGACTCCAAGATAAATACATCAAGTCTTTAAAGGGCAAAGAATTAACAATTGTTTTCATCTCCTTCTTTTGTATTTCCTTAAAATCATGGATACTCTTATTTTAGTTTGAGATTTTTGTTGAATCTGCAAGTGTATCCAGTCTACTTCCAGATTAAATCCCCAATATTATTTTTTAGTTTCTTCATCTACTTTTGTGGGTTAGCACTATTTTGCTAGCAGTTACTTAATGAGGTATATGGTAATATATTTGGTACAGCCTACTTTGCCTACATAACTACTCAGGTGCAACTATTTTTGTCTTCTAATAGGAACTTGTACTCTTCAGATCCAGGCATTTCAGATCAATATTGTCTTCTGTTTTCTAGAAAGCTAATATATAATTCAAGGAATCTCTATTATATATTTATTATAATACTCTTATCATTTGGAGGTGTATTTGGAAAACTACATCTCTTTGCCTTCGGCCCAGCTTGGTTTAGATTAGAGAAGTATGTGGGAGCATGAGAAAACCCCATTGGAAAGTGAGCAAGGGATATGAACAGACATTTCTCAAAAGAAGACATACATGCAGCCAACAAGCATATGAATAAAGCTCAATATCACTGATCATTAGAGAAAAGGAAATCAAAACCACAATGAGATATCATCTCTCACCAGTTGGAATAGCTATTATTAAGTCAAAAAATAACAGATGCTGGCAAGGTAGTGGAGAAAATGGAATACTTATACACAGTTGGTGGGAGTGTACATTGGTTCAACCATTGTAGAAAACAGTATGGTGATTCCTCAAAGAGGTAGAAGCAGAATTGCCATTCAACCTAGCAGTCCCATTACTAGATATGTGCCCAGAGGAATATGAATCATTCTACCATAAAAACACATGCATGTGAATGTTCACTGCAGCATTATTCATGATAGCAAAGATATGGAATCCACCTAAATGCCCATCAATGACAGATTGGATTTAAAAATGTGGCACATATACACCATGGAATATTATGCACCCATAAAAGAGAACAAGATCACGTCTTTTGCTAGAACATGAATGGAGCTGGAGGCTATTATCCTTAGCAAACTAATGCAAGAGCACAAAACCAAATACTGCATGTTCTCACTTATAAATGGCAGCTAAATGATAAGAACTCATGAACACAAAGAAGGGAACAACAGACACTGAGATCTACTTGAGAGGGGAGGGTGAAAGGAGGGGGAGCAGCAGAAAAGATACTATTGGGTACTGGGCTTAACACCTGAGTGATGAAATAATCTGTATAACAAACCCCCACAACATATGTTGACCTATGTAACACACCTGTATATGTACCCTCAAACCTAAAATAGAAGTTAAAAAGAATTTATTATAGTTAAATTATATAGCACGTTTCACACAACCTTCAGCTTCATCTCCTGATACAGGTTTTTTTTTTTTTTTTTTTTTGAGACGGAGTCTCACTCTGTCGCTCAGGCTGGAGTGCAGTGGCGCAATCTCAGCTCACTGAAAGCTCCACCTCCTGGGTTCATGCCATTCTCCTGCCTCAGCCTCCCAAGTAGCTGGGACTACAGGTGCATGCCGCCATGCCTGGCGGTTTTTTTTTTGTTGTTTTTTTTTTTAGTAGAGACGGGGTTTTGTTAGCCAGGATGGTCTCGATCTCCTGACCTCAGCCTCCCAAAGTGCTGGGATTGCAGGCATGAGCCACTGCGCCTAGCCTACTTCTGATACAACTTTATGAGTTGGGGAGGCATTATTATCACATTTGACAAATGAGAAGTGTGATCAACATTGAAGTGAATCGACAAACGCTGAAGTGGTCGGGGGAGACCCTGGAGAATTGGGTGCCCTCACTCCTCACCTGGGCCTTTACCCATGAATCGTGTACCTCTGCCTTAAACAACTGCCTAGGGAAATGTGACTATGCTTATTCCGTCTCTACGAGAAACTGTTCAGGAGGTATAAGGCAAGTGACTCCCTTCACAAGCGAGGGACTCTTCAATAAGAAAAGATATATATGATAAAAGTGACATCTCATTGAAGTATTCATGGATGCTTTGCATGTCCAAGGAGCTTTTCCAGGCACTGGGAATGGAGTAAAGAGTAAACAGGTGCAATTTCAGGCCTAAAAGAAAGCAGAAGCTTGTAGGAAAATAGGCAATGAATTCACAATCACAACAATAATCACATAATGAAAAGTAGTTGGGGATTCTTTCAAAGATAGGCACGGATTTTATGAGGCACAGATCTTATGAGTAAGTATCTGAAATCACGTCTATATCACCAGGTGAAAACTCCTTGAAGATATGATACTTAATTTGAAACCTGAAGGCCAGCAAGTTGGAATAGGGCATTTTAGACAGCACATGTAAAAAGCTCTGCAAGAAAGAAAGTGGCACTTTTAAAATGCTGGAGGACGGTCAGTATGTAGACAGCATGGTCAGCAGGGGTATAGGTCATGCCTACCTTCAGCGGTAGACCCAGGCCAGTTCATAGAGCCTTGTGGGTTTGCTAAAAATTTTGGATATTTCCAAAGTGAAATGGGAAGGCACTAAACAGTTTTATGTAGAGGATTAATATGCTCTAACTTCTCATAGTAAACAATCAGTTTAGCTGCTCATCAGAGAGAAGGACAAAAGTTGAAAGAAGAATTAGGAAGTTCAAACTAGAAATATAATAGATAGCTGGTTGATATGGTTTGGGTCTGTGTCCCCACCCAGATCTCACCTTGAATTGTAACAATACCCAAGTGTCAAGGGCGGGACCAGGTGGAGATAACTGAATCACGGGGGTGGTTCCCCCATGCTGTTCTCGTGAGAGTGAGTGAGTTCTCACGAGAGCTGATGGTTTTCTAAGGGGCTTCCCCCTTGACTGGGCACTCATTCTCTCTCCGGCCACCCTGTGAAGAGGTGTCTGCTTCTATAAGCTTCTTGAGGCCTCTGCAGCCATGTGGAACTGAGACAATTAGACAACTTTTTTCTTTACAAATTACCCAGTCTTGGGCAGTTATTTATAGCAGCGTGAGAACACACTAACACACTGGTAGATTCTTTCTTCTTTTTCCTGGATGACTTAATCTTATCTTGCTAACTTTAATAATCTGAGATCTCAGATACCTTGCCACATAAATAGCTATGTTATTCTTTATCTAAAGTTGATTTCTTATCAATGTTATTACTCTAGAAACTGTAAGTGCCTTCCTTATATATGTGATTTATGCAGAGACATTTTGGTTATTAGAGATGATATTAGGAAAATATCGATTTTCCAGGATTTTTGGTTAATAAATGCAATGTAGGACGCACATTTTTGCAGGGTTCACAATTATCTCTACCACATTTCTCAAGAGGCTCTCTGGTAACTTTCATTCCAGATCAGTGACAAAGATGACAGAAATCGTTGCTATTGTAGCTCATTTACACGCAAGACGAAACCAGCGGGACAGATGTTCCTAAAAAGAATAAAATGCGATTTAAGAAAATAACTCTCTTTGAACTTTGAAAACGACATGGAGGAAATTTGGATTCCGATTTCAAAAGGCAGAATTTGTGAAGAGTAATGATTTTACAGCATCCCACCCCACTCCCTTCTTTCTGGTTGAACTGATGGATGCTCCGACCTACAGCATTTGTACTGATTCTACATTGACCTTTTTCTGCATTGGGCCTGACTTAAGGGAATCTGACAGCACTGGGCCAAAAAATCAGTAACATTTATTAGGCCCTTGGTTACTGAACAAGCACAGAGACAAAGAAAAACTTAAGTGAAGATTATGTTTATACACTTGACACCTGTCAGGTAAGATATCTGGTTCACATACAATAACAATGAAAGGTGGATTTCTCTGGAACTTGCAACTTACAGGACTTACTCAAATGAGCATTAAAAAGGTGCAACATGACTGCTTTTCTCTATAAAGGAAGGATATTTAAATTGAGACAATGGAGAAATGCACATTATACAGATACATCTTCCATCTAGAAAAGAATTCTTGCCTTTTTTCTTTCATTGGCACAAACAGAAGAGGAGTGGTGTGTCTGTTTGTTTGTTTTTCAAATGTTTAAATGTCACTCAAGAGAAAGTTTTTCCTATATTTCTATGAGACTTGTCTTATCACCAGAATTCAAGTCTACAATCTCTTACACACAATTCCAAAATTGAAAATTCTGAAACTGTAAATGTTTTTGCAATTTTGGCTCCAAAGCTCTTTGAGTGGCAAAATCTGCCTTAATCTTTATTCTACTAAGAATATTTATTTCGCTGTATAAATTTTAATATATTTATTGTGTGGTGTACCCTCAGGCCTGTATATGCAGAATATTTAGAATATACACTATATTTCCTTTCTAAAATCTAAAATATTTTGAATTTGCACCTAAGAGTTTTGGATAAAGGAATGTGAACCTATGCCACAGAGAAAAGAAAATTCAGCTCACTGAGTCTGATTCCCTCCAAGCTCCTATCGCTGTGGGCAAGTGTTGAAAGACTTGTCATATTGGGAAATGAAGTCCTTGTCCAAATGACCTGATGAATCACTTCCTTCCTTTTTGGCCAGTCTGGTCTGTTCATGGATCACTGAAGACAGGAGTCGAAGAATCACTGTGTTTTAGAACTGACGTGCTGATCTAAATTTTAGATTCTAAAATATGCTCTGTTGACTAAGCTGCATTGCCTGGTAACAAAGACAATCACAATGAGGATTCATTCATTTCATAAATATTTACTGAGCACCTATTATGAAATGTCAAACATGTTGTAACAGAAAAAGAACTCAGATACAAGTCAGGAGCCCTGGGTTCAAATTGGTTTAGCCATCTAACTCCTGTATAGTTTGGCAAGTCACTTAACTTCTCTTTCTCTCTAGATACTTGTGATAATTAAATGTAATAATATACTCAGAAGCACATTTGTACATTTCATTGAGCTTCTGTGCTAAATGCCTTACATGTACCATATAAAGAATTATTATGTGCAGAGAATAAGACTGGTGGACATACTAGGATGTGTAAAACACCCCCCCGCAAAGAGCAAACTGATAGAGGAGTAACATAGGCACCTACAGAACGATGCCAGGCTTTTATTTTTTTTAATCACTGATAGGCAGCACTAAAATAATTTTGGAAGATAAGCTGCTCTGAGTCCTTGCCAGAAAAATATGGAAGGGGATAGGGAGAAAGAAGCATCTGAAAAGAATTTCATCTAAAACAGCTGCCTTGCTAAGTCCCTGTTTCAAATTGCCTGTTAGCTGATCTGACTTAAGACTTTTTTTTTTTTTAATCAAGAAACAAAATCTGTGGGGTTTGCTAGTTCATTTCATTTGCACATTTCTCACAGCTACATATGGCAGGACTGGAATGATCAAATTTCCTTCAGCTTTATCATAAATCACAGAGATTCCAATGTGTCCTTCACAGCTTTAAGTTTTCAAAACCATCATGACTAATGAAATATTTATTCTGAGACCTACAGCCACTTGCATGGAGTCACGTTCCTTAGAGGAGAGACTTTGACAAACAGCCCATCAAAAAAGCAGCTGGGGGCCCCCGACCCTGGCCCCACTACCCTTCTCCACTTTTGGCCTTTGCATCTGCCACCTTCAGGTTACCAAATGGCATCTCTCATAAACTGTGAGCACAGGCCTTTTGCTCAATTCGACAGCTTTCACTTGGAAACTAATCAAACTTTAAGGATTCGCCTTAAGAGCAGAAAAAGGCTTTCTCAAGATTTTATTACTTTGTAAAATGTATTAGGTTACAAATCAAGTTAATTTTAAAAGAGAACCTAGTTATTTTTACTAGATGGCTTAAAAGTTTTCACTGTTATATAAAGCCAAACAACCAAAATCAGGTAAATTTCCCTACAAATTGGCTGTCGGCCAAGTGTTTGCAGAAAAACTAGGATGAACCCATTTGCTGCAAAGGCAACAATGGGTCAAATGGATTAAGAGGCTGGGCTGACATAGAAATGTAGTCCTTCCTCATTGAGATTGCTGACGGAATGTAGATTTATGAAGATCCTACAGAGATGTCTTCCATGCTCCTTTGCAATGTTTCTTGGCTATTCCTCCTATCAAGAAGTGAAATCCATTTCTCCTTCTCTTGTCTGATCTGTCTGTATGGCCAGCTTTCACCAACAGAATGAGACAAGAGTGGCAGTGCCAGTTCTGGCCCAGGTTTTAAGGGTTCTTACAACTTTTGCTTTTGCTCTCTTGCAACACTGACTGAGAATGCCATGTAAGGGAACTGGCCCAGTCCCTCTGAGGACGAGAGCCCATTGAAAAGAGAGCATAAGTGCCCCAGCCAGCAAGAAGAGTGAAGCCATCTTGTTCCTTCTGGCCAGGATGACATTCTAGCTAAATGCAACCATGCAGATAAGCCCAAGTGAAAGCAGCAGAAAAGTTACCCAATCACCTCACAACATTATGAGAAATAAATTATTGTGGTTTATGCTTCTATGTTGTAGGGACACCTGTATTCTGGTTTTGGCCTTGCCACCAATTAGTTGTTAACAAGATGTTTGATTCTATGTAGTTTATCTCACATTATCCCAAATCTGCAAACTTGAATCGATCCTTGATGGCAGAAAGCTGTAAAGGTTCAGTGAGAATAATCAGGTCGGGCGCAGTGGCTCACGCCTGTAATCCCAGCACTTTGGGAGGCTGAGGTGGATGGGTCACGAGATTAGGAGTTCAAGACCAGCCTGGCCAAGATGGTGAAACCCCTCTCTACTAAAATATATATATATATATACATATGTATATATATATACACACACACACAAAAATTGCTGGGCACAGTGGCAGGTGCCTGTAATCCCAGCTACTCCGGAACTCCAGAGGCTGAGGCAGGAGAATCGTTTGAACCCAGGTGGCAGAGGTTGCAATGTGCCAAGATGGCACCACTGCACTCCAGCTTGGATGATAGAGCGAGACTCCATCTCAAAAAAAAAAAAAAAAGAGAGAGAGAATAACCAGCAAGAAAAATCTTAGATAGTGGTGGCTCCTGTTGTGGTGGGATAACAAGCATCTCAAAAAACATGCTGGCAAACACATAAAGTAATTGTTACATGCAACATTGAAATGTAAATTAGAAATTCATGCTTTTGGGAAAAGTAAGGGACTTGGGTAGACAAAGTATAGAACAAATAGATTCTGTTTGAACAAGAATTGTTCTGCTTTGTTTTCTATCATTGTGGTTGAAGAGTATTTTGCAAATGAGTGCGGGTAGTTAGCTGTTACCATGGGTCAGGTGCATACAGTATACATAAGTCAACTGTCAGGAGCCAAAATGAGTCCATCTGCTCCCTTTAAAAATCTTTTCCAGTTATTCATTTCTGCTTTTTTATGCACCAACAACATTATCTCTTGCAGATACTCTGCATAATTGGTGATTTCTGATTGCCTGCTGAAATGCTGTCTTGATGCTGGTGGTAATCATTGCCTGATGGGAACATTTCATTCTTCAGCATGTGTAGTCATAATTATTTTAGATTCCTATGTAAAGTTAATCAACCCTGAAGGGGGATCCCTGGATGTCACCACAGAGGTAACATCTAACATTTCTGCTATTTTACTTTGTCTGATCTTTGTTGAATAAGTAATCATCTTCTGTTTACAAAACTAGCCTAGTAAAATTGAAAGTATTATGTGAAGCATAATGTGTGTCTTTGGCAGATAAATACACCTAGTTATTGATATGTGCTGAATATCATTATTAAAAAATATAGAGTTACACTGAATGAATGAAATAGGCACCAGGTAATATATTTCATTCTTTCTTAAATTGCCTAGAAAGGCTAAGTTAAACAAGGAAGTATTAGCAATTGCCTTCCATGGTACTTTCCTCAGATTTTTCTTACCTGCCGTGACTGTTACCAGTAATGCTGAATGGAAAATTTGTGACATTTTCTATAATAAGACAATTTCGACACCAACATAATATACAATATCAAAGATATTTCTAGTCTCAAATACCTGCTGCTATGGCAACTTCCAAAGAACTCATTTTTCAAAATATTTGGATGTACTGAGAGCACGTTAAAAATTTATTGACTTTTCCAAAACTCTCTGATTTGAATTAAGGCCTATTTTTATCAACCTGTTAAAAATTATTTCTGTTCATTATAATTTTTGTCAACTAGTTTTAGAGGTTAAACCCTAGGAGATAAGAAACCAAGTAGATTAGGATTTCAAGAATTAAAACATGAGGTGATTGAAAATATTACATGTATATTGAGATTCTGATGCAATTAAGGCCAGCGTTGTTTGGCGTTCTCTGTTGGAAATCATGCCCAATAGATGTAAACTGTAGGATACCATATTATGGTTTTTGGGGTTTTTTTTTTTTTTTGAAGATTAAATATTAATCCTGTGGCTTTTTCTCAGAACATATAGGCCAGTTTTGGGAAGTAACAACAGGTGTAGAAATTACAAGGGACTACTCTATCCACATCTGCACATTGTCATGTTTGAATGGTGTTGGGCAGTGTTAGCTGCTGGAACGAACAGTCTGTTTTTGCTGCAGTGGGAGTCATCTCTCTGATCTCTTTGAAAGAAGCTGTGTACATTTAGGAAATAAAGCAGACTGTAGGATGTTGTCATTGCCCCAGTATGGCTGTACGTACAGCTAACATTTACAAGATATCAAGACCATGAAAAAAATATTCCAGAAAACTAAATTTTCTCCATAACTTTCTAAAGAAAAGCATTTTATGAAAACATTCTGCATAGTGGCTGAAGCTTGCTGTATATAAGTGTGTTAATCTGATGAAAGAAGTTAACTATAAGAAACTTTCTCCATCTCAGGAAGACTTAATGATAAGCTTCTATGCTATTTTCAATTCTGTTTCATTGTTTCTATATATATATATATGAATTTTTTTTTTTTTTTTTGAGACAGAGTCTTGCTCTGTCACCTAGTGCATTGGCGCAATATCGGTTCCACCTCTCGGTTTCAAGTGATTCTCCTGCCTCAGCCTGAGGTTACAGGCGCTTACCACCACGCTCAGCTAATTTTGGTATTTTTAGTAGAGATGGAGTTTCACTGTGTTGGCCAGGCTGGTTTTGAACTCCTGACCTCAAGTAATCCACCCACCTCGGCCTCCCAAAGTGCTGGAATTACAGGCGTGAGCCGCCATGCCCAGCCAATGTTTCTTTAATCTTTTAAAAACCCAATAATAAACCCAGATCAGATATTTTGCCCTGATATTAAAAAAATAAAAATTTGTTTGAATTATGTATAAAGTCATTATAAAAGGCACAGACTTTAATAAGAATCTCTTCATAGACAGAATTTCATTGATTTTTCTTCAAAGTTCAGACAACTTTATTTATTATCTGAATTGTTACTGTCTTAGAGTTACAGTTGAATGTAGCTAAAATAGAACTGAAAAACTCTTTAGAATGTTCTGATTCTCTGTTGAATAAAACTTGGTCTTCAAGGAAAGCCTGGCCTCTCAGGACATTTCCATTTCCATTATGCTAATTGGAGGTCAGTATAAACCTGACAACAAAATGAAAAGTGCAAAATCCACCAGTGAGCTCAGATTCAGAGGGCAGATTCTAGGCTCAGTTATCCCATTCTTCATTCTATATTTCTGACTAAAACTCTTAGAGTCAGAGCTTCGTGACACAAATAAATTGAAAATCTGAAGTGACCTACAACATCATCTATTCCAATCCTTTCATTTGAGAGATGAGTTGAGGCAGAGAGATGATAAAGAACTTGCCTAAGATCACTTGTCTACTTTGAATGCGTGCTAGGACTAGAATCCCAATCTCTGGGGCCTGCTTTTCTCATTCACCAAATGAGGTTGGACTGGATATACTCACAGGTCCAGCTTTATTCTTTTATGTTGTCTCCATATACAGTAAGTACTGGAAGAGACCAAGGATCTGAATATCTATGGTACCCCTGCTCTATCTCAAGGGATATTTCTATCCAAGGAGAGGTGGGAAGAAAGAGAAAATTCAAAGTGCACATTTTGTCTTGGAAACTCCTTTTGTAACCTACTACTGATGTAGTCAGTGCTAGCAGCCTCATCCTGGATATTCATGAGATTAACTCATTAAAATAAAACCCCAGTTTCTTAGGAAGAGAAGCCAAAAAAGCTCTCATTAAAATTGTATTTCTATTCATGCAAATGTCTGGTTTTGCTTCAAAAACCGGCCAGTCCATGCCGGGTTTAAAGTTTGCATCATGGTTGCATGATGGATCATGGATGAGTGAACAAATTTCAGCTCTCAAATATTTTTGGCCAGAGTTGAAAGTTAGAATGTATCGGGTAATACGGCACAAACATTCCTCCCCAACCCCATGTCCATTCCACCCTTTTTAGTAATAGAATCTCTAATTTTTAATAGGCATGCAGCCTCTCAGAATATAGGTTTTAATTTCCTGTCTTCCTTTCAGTTAGTTACGGCCATATGACTAACATGACTAAGCTTTTCAGGATTTCTCAACATTGCCGCTATTGACATTTTGGGATGAATAATTCTTAGTTGTGGGGGGCTCTTCTTACCTTGTGAAAATATTAGCACCATCCCTGGCCTCTTCCCATCAGATGCCAGTAGTCTCCGCTGCCTCCCACCCCCCATTCCAGTTGCGACAACCAAAAATATCTGGAGACATTGTCAACTATCAGCTAAGGGACAAAATGTACCCCAGTTGAGGACCACTGAGTTAAAGGAATGCAAGTGAAAGCATCCTATTCCACTTCTAAGGAGTATCTTTAAATAGGATGTTCTTTGTTATTTCATCTTTCCTGCTGTGATGGCTGGAGCTTGAGCAGCTATTTAGGACAAACATGAGGCAGTGCATTATTAAAGACAGAAGTGGAACATGATATAGGAAGAGAGGTTCCCTATGATCAGTGGAGCCACCCGACAGCCATAGGTCTGCACACCTCTAGACATTTTACATAAGAACAACATAATCTTCTTTCTCCTTTATTTCCTTGTTATGTTGGGTTCTCTAATAAGGACACAGTTTTCTCCACCTTATTTTCAATCCCTTTCTGGTTTCCTAGAACATAGTTATGTAAAGAGGGAAATATTTATAATCACAATTCAGAAGCAATCGACTGGTCATTAAAGAATCTAAATTTAAAGATCCCTCCTTCCTCACATAAATTTTTTGATAAGGCAAATTGAAGGTATACAAATGTTGATCAGTGGTTTGGAAACTTAGCTATATATTAGAATCATCTGGAGAGCTTTTAAAACGTCCTCATGCCCAAGCTGCATCCCAGACAACTTCCAGCAGAATTTCTGGGAGTGGGACCCAGGCATCAGTGCTGTTTGCAATGCCGTTTGGGTAATTCCTGTATGTGCAGCCACATTTGAGCGCTGTTTGTGCAGAGCATTTTTCTTCAAGTTCCACTTGCAGTTAATTAACCTTGGCTGCTCTTATTTGCCTTGTAAAGGTAAGGCATATGTTACATCATGCACTGGAAATATTCTGCAAAATATTATGTTTTTGCTTCTGGAGATACTCACATTTTAGGTGCAAATGGTTAGTGTGGGCCAGATATAATTTTGTACCAGTCAGCAAAATCTGGCTGCAGAAATATTTTGATATCTCATGTTACTGAAAATAATTGAGCTCATTAAATGGTAAGTTCCATCCCCACTGTTCCCTCAACACACATACACACACACACACACACACACACACACTTAACATAATCAGTAAAGGCTGATGAACTTGGGAGAAAGTAGTTTTGCTCTGATGGTTAAAAGTTAATAGAATGAAGCCTTCTGTAGGTGAATGTGCGGCTGCTATTGGGCTCAGATGAATTTTGAAACCAAATTAGATTCATTTTAATTTTCCCCAGAAGAATAAGCAAAACAACTGTTAGGTTGAATTGCAGTTTTTGCCATTACTCTAATGTAAATCAGACCTAGTGTCATCCATGGTACAGTTGTGCAATAAGAAGAATCTTCCATACCATCACCAACTCCATCTATTTCAATGAAGATAACCTTGATTAGGGATTAGGGGGACAAATGACAGTTTGCACTGTTCTTATTTCCTTTTTGTCCATTATCTTCAAAGAATATTTTATTCAATGTCTACTGTTAAAAGGTTCTTAATGAAGCTGCAATATATGCATGATCTGAGAAATATTACAACAGGCTGTCATCACAGAAACCATTCTCCAACAATGGGGTTTCTGTTAATGCCAAAGGAGGTGAAAAGAGGGAAGAAAGAAGAAAGAGAACAAACATGCATTGGATTTCTACAATAAGTCAGTCACTGCAGTAGGCAAGTTATCTGTATTATCTCTAAACAGTAATTAAAAAACATACTAACACATCAAGGTACTTATGAGAGTTACAGTAAGTTGGAGGTTAAATAAACTTGAAAGATCATCTGCAGGTTAGAAAACTGACTACTTGCCTGGGCTCACTTTGCTGCCTGGGACAAAACTGGGTGCAAAATGATGATCTCCTAGCTCACGGTGGGTGTCCTCATTTCCTGCCTCTGTCCCTACCCACTCATTATTTACAGAATCTAGTGAGCAGAGGCTTTTCCTCTTCATCAAGAACAGAATAAGGAAATTGGTTTAAGCTGCAATACAAAAGATTTAAGATGCAAGACAATTTCCTGATGCCAACATCTGCTTACCATAAGAGGACAACATGGAAGATCTCTTTTATGATATAATTGCTTGTCATCTATTTATGAGAGTAAATCTCAGTAGACTTGGCTAAAGGTAAAGAGTACAGGGTCTAGTGTAACAGTTCTATGAAATGTCTTCAGCATCCATAGCATGTACAGAGAAGGTTGAGAACTTTGCTTAGGCTCAACTCATCACCACCTGGCTGGCAATGGTCAGGGATGGCCTTATCATCATAGCTTATTCAAGACTAATAACAGCAATAGCCCATATTCATCTCACACATACTGTGGATGAGCATTGCTCATGGCACTTAACATGTCTTTGTATTATTCCCATTTTGTAGATTAGGAAACCAAGAAATTTATTTGCTTAAGGTCATGTAATGCCGTCAGCAAGGGTGGAAGCTGGATACAAACTCACATGGTTTTCTTTCTACAGTTCTGACTTTAAACTGCTAGCTGTGAGCTCTGTGCCATAAATACAATGACTCGTATTTACATTATTAATGTGGTTCTAAAAAGGACACATGCTCCAAATGCTATATTTTAGGTTCTATCAAGAAAATCAAGGCATCAGATTATTTCCAGAATCACAGTAAAGTGATTCTCAGAAATTGCCAGTCAGAAGTGAAAGAGTCAATGGTGGCTAAGGTTTTTACTATCATGCTAAGGTTTGGGTAGGAGAGTCTGCCCTGTGGCCGTCATCTGAACAGCACTTGGGGCAGGATTACTCACAGGGTTCAAACCTTGTTTTATCAAGGCTTAGTAGGAACTTTGGAAGTTAGCCTCTAGGAGGAACAAAAATGGGAGGGGGAAGAAGCATACAGCATTCAGACTGGAAAAAGGGTTCCTGGTATATCAAAGCTATATGTTTCTACAATAGGTAGCCTCATGGTGAGCCTCCATTTTTCTGGCTTAGAGAAGAATTATCTGGATCTGTCTAGAGCTGTATCTATCTAGATCTGGAGTCTTTTGATATTCAGCAACTCAAAGGTAATTAAGTGACAGAGAAGTGGGTAGTTCATTTAACGCGTGCTGTGATTTGGATGCAGTTTGCACCGTTAAGTATCCTGTTGAAATTTGATCCCCAGTGTTGGAGGGGAGCCTGGTGGGAGAGGTGTTTGGATTGTTGGGGCAGCTACCTTATGAATGGCGTGGTGCCATTCTCGTGGGGAGTGAGTTGTTGAGAATTGTTGTTGAAAAGAGTCTGGCACCTCTCTCTCTTCCTTTGGCTTCCTTCCTCTCACCATGTATGCTTGCCCCCTGTTCACTGTCCATCATGAGTGGAAGCTTCCTGAGGCCCTCACCAGAAGCACATGCTGGTGCCATGCTCCTTGTACAGCCTACAGAACAATGAAACAAACAAACAATAAAACCTCTTTTCTTTCTAAATTATCAATCAAATAGTCCTTTGTAGCAACACAAACAGACTAAGACAAAGTGTTTCCCTCAGAATCTGCTACTTGCTGAAGAGTCTGGGGAATGCAAGGAGGGTATACAAATTTAGCACCAGATGGTGGATTGGACAAAACAACATCAAATCTTCCTTTCAGCGAAGAGTCCTATAAGCCTAAAGGAAATGGAGAATTAAAGTTTAATGTGGCCAATTCTGGACATCACACAGCAAAAACAACAAATAACCCACATACAACACATAGGAAATAGAGCGGATGTGTTTCATGGTCCAGGCAGCTTCCGTACTCTGTCACCTCTTGGGAACCTAACAACCATCAGAGCTAACGATGAAATGACTGAAAGCTCAGGCACTTCAGTACTATTTTCCTGAGCTAGCTGCGTACTGATTTAGACACATGTTTCAAAAGTGCTAAATGAAATCCTATTCCCAAATTATGAAGCTAAATATTTTCCTTAGACATATCTCACATTGTTCCGTATATCAGGGAAATTTCCCATGACCCTTGAAGTCACCCCTATTTATTTGCTCCCATACACACTTTTTCTGGGATGTAAGACAATCTGGTTGAAAGCTAACATGTAAGTATCCAGTGGCATGTCAAACAAAGCTGTTATTTTATAAGGAAGAAGTGAAAGCTCATTTCAGAAACTGAAGCTTCTCAGGAATGAATTAAAAGGGTTTGGTAGGCATTCCTTGAAGCCTATCTGGAAATTACAAGTATTGTTTAGTTAGGAGATAGGAATTAACTAGTTTCTAAAATGCCTGAGTTTGGGATGAAGAATTTCAACAACTTGGTGCATTCATGATGGAGAATCCAACTAAAAAAAAAAGTGCCACCTACATAGTTTTATCACTGTGAAAACAAGAAACGGGTTTAAGCTATTATGTTAACAGAGATTTTTAAGATACACCATGAAAAAAATTGCATTTCAAGCAGCTGACACACCAAAGGCAGTTAAATTTGGTTTAATTGTTGATTGCTTTACAGAGTCAGAGACAGAAAATTAATTAAAGTCAATACTCAGTAGACTTGGTTGCTATTAAGTAGCATTTGAAATCTGATTTAATTCACAAAATGACTGATGGAAAGCACAACAGCCCAATTTTTCAAATCAAGCAAAATTTATTGTTTACCTCACTGATAAATGTTTAAATCTAAATGAGCCAAAGAACACAAACAGGCACAAGTGGCAAAATCAATTTAAAACTCACAAAGACCCAAAACAATTATCAAAGCAAGTGACAATGGTAAATATTTTAATGGCATAACAGCAAGGGGTTATATTGCTGAATACACTACTGTTCAAGCTGTCCCAATCACTTAAATTCATTATGTCCTTTCAAAGTACCCAGTATTCTTTCTGTTTTCTTATTTTTCTTCCTTTCTTTCTCATTACCTTGAGCAAAAAAATGATTTGTTTTCATCTCTCTGGCAAAGAAACCAGACAAGCAGCAAATGATAATAACAGTAGTGACATATTTAGGCTTGCGGGGGGTGGTGGGAGGGCGGAGATGTTAAACAAGAGTAGAAGACCAATACAAACATAAAACATTTTAAAATATGATTCTATATATTTCTATCTTATTAGACTCTCATTTCTACATCATGTTGGCTGACAATAGCATCTCTCTTCTAGCTTCTAAATGCCTATCTCTAAATTTCTAAAATTAGTTTTCTAATGTTTTATGTACTGGATTTCACTATTCTAGATGTATTTTGTCTTTGTCTTGCCATGTCTGTGATGACTTCTCTGAGTCTTCACTATGACAGGATAACAAAGAATGCATAAAAATTTCTGCATTTTAACATTGATTTTTCTATTTAATTTGTATACCATTAGGAATGGGTAAAATACGTACATCTTTCTTTTTTTTCTTTTATTGAGACGGAATCTCGCCCTGTCACCCAGAGTGGAGTGCAGTGGCACAATCTTGGCTCCCTGCAAGCTCCGCCTCCCAGATTCACACCATTCTCCTGCCTCGGCCTCCCTGGTAGCTGGGACTACAGGTGCCCACCACCACACCTGTCTAATTTTTTGTATTTTTAGTAGAGACAGGTTTTCACCATGTTAGCCAGAATGATGTTGATCTCCCGACCTCGTGATCCGCCCACCTCGGCCTCCCAAAGTGCTGGGATTACAGGCGTGAGCCACCATGCCTGGCCATAATTCCTATTTTTACAACTTGTGGTTATGATGATAACATGCTGTAAGTTTTAATTTTATTGTATATTGTAAAATATATACTCAGTATTGGGGATTTTCTTTAATATGCTAGAGTTTATATTATTCAATGATTATAAATTTTTTGAATATTGCTTTTTGAAATACTGACCTATAGGGATGGTAGGTGCCGTATATTATTCCCTCCAGCCTACAGATTCATTTCTTTATGGATTACTTTTATTTCCATTATTAACCATTGCTAGATCAGCTGGAGAACCTCCATTTGCAGCCTCAGGGCCACTTTCTAGCCGTCTCTACCCTGTTCAGTCCCTATTGGCAGAGGCTGCTCCACACACTGCATCAATGGGCTCTGTGGCCCTCCATCTTCCTGTTGGGTTTGACATCTGGCGGAAGATCAGAAGGCAAGAAAAGAGCAAAGTTTGGGTGTTTATTCCCTCTGGTTTCCTCCCTGTGAGGCCTCTTTACACTGACACAGCTACAACCAAAGGCCACACCTCTTGCCAGATGGCCCTTTCCACACAAGGCCCCTTTCTGGATTCCAGTAAAGGTTCCTTTCACTATCACCTTAAGCCTGGAGGTGGAAAGCCTGCTGCTGCCACTACCTCTGAGGCATTGCTTCCTCATTTTTCAGACTGCTTATACCCTCTTTACAACTTTGTAAATCATTCTTTTTATTAATCTCCTTAAATTACCCTTCTTGGATGTGCCATACATTTTTTGTCAGAGCCTGGTCTGATAATGAGGTGAGTGTATTTCCATTTGTCAGGATATTTTTCTATGTGATAACTTTCATGTATCATGATTTGTTCTCTAAAGGATTTGTTGTATTCTAAAATAATCCACAAAATATACAAAATAAAATAAAATGAATATTGGTAAGAAAAGGAAGAAAAGAGACAAAGGGAAAAATAAGGGCAAGGACTTAACTAAAATTGGGAATTATATTAGCATGTGAGAAGTGGAAGCCATTTTGTCTCCAAACTTGCTAACAGACAAAGCCAGAAAGAAAAAATATTTAAAAAAGAAGTTCAGACTGGGCATGGTGGTTCATGCCTGTAATCCTAGCACTTTGGGAGGCCAAGGCGGGTGGATCATGAGGTCAAGAGATCGAGACCATCCTGGCCAACATGGTGAAACCCCATCTCGACTAAAAATACAAAAATTAGCTGGGCGTGACCTGTAGTCCCAGATACTCGGGAGACTGAGGCAGGAGAATCACTTGAATCCGGAAGGCGGATGTTGCAGTGAGCCGAGAACACGCCACTGCACTCCAGTCTGGCGACAGAGCGAGACTCCATCTCAAAAAAAAAAAAAAAAAAAAAAAATTCATAGGAGAAATACAACATTCGTCACATCAAGAACAGAGAAAACTCCTTTAAGGTAAAGAGGAAACAATAATGCAATAAATGGCATCTTTAACCACATTCTGAATGTCCCAATCAGATGAAAATATTTTCCCCAAAGTGACAAAATATTACGATCTGATTTGTATAATGTTTGCTAAGAGGAATCTTTACTAGTTTATGTTTTCATTTTCTGGGGTGATAGAGGCTAACTTTTAATGGGTTTTACCTTTTAATGAGTTATAATGAGTGAGTTTGGAGTCTTATGCTTTGTGTCTGTTTTTGTTTAAAAATATGTTTAAATAATTTCAGAATTGATTTGCAACCAACGAAATGATCAGGCACTAAGAAGAACAAAACTAGATTAAAAATAGATTGCAATGTATATGTTTATTTAATCAACCTAGGATTAAAATGATTATACATGAGCAGAACTGTGGCGTTGGATTGGCATATATAGATTGTAAATTAAGAAACCCTAAGAAAACATTATTCCCCTAATAAATTGTAATTATCACCACAGCCTATTGGCGGCACTAATCTGGAGAGATGTTAACACCACTAGAATATAAACTCATACTCATCATATTAATAATATAATCATGTAGTACTTTATAATTTGAAGAGGATTATGGCACACACACACTGTTTTAATCCCACCACAGTTTGGTGAGACAGTCACTGCTGTCCTCATTTTTATAAATTAGGAGAATGAGTGCAAAAAGGTGAAGTGACTTGCCCAAGGTCTTACAGATGGTGTATGTCAGAGCTCAGAGTAGAACCCCAGAGATCTTTCAATGGGGATCTAGTGTGTTTACTGTATCATAGTCTATGACTCAATGCTTAGGGAAACTGAGGGGAGAGGGAGGGAGGAGGAATCCTCATGTGGAAAAGCAACATTATACCTACAACTAGAAAGAAAAGACTCGAGTGTATAAATTCCAGTGATTGAAGTTTAGAAAGGACTTTAGAAACCATTCAGTTCAGCCCCATGTTTTGTAGCTGTACAAACCTGAAATGGCTAAGATTCCCCAAATGGCTTCATTTTCATTCCCTCTGATTTGTAATACTTTTCTCAAAGGAGTGCTAAGCCAAGTGAAAGAATCTTTCAATTAAATATATGTAAATCTTTGAATAATGAAGCTGGCAACTTGGAGTATGATTTTTCAAAAGGCATCTTTTGAATTAAAAGCAATCACAATTCATTTTTGGATGAGTCTTAAACTCAAGTGACAATATAGTCTACAGTCACCATTCCCAAGCTGCACTTAGGTGCCCTAGGGTGGTGCAGGGAACTCACAGGGACTACAAGGTATTTTAAACTTTGGAGGGAAACATGGTATTAACTGACATCCGCCAATAGCATGAGACCTGCTAGCTCAAGGTAGTTTAAACACTGTTAGATCATGCTACACTCCTTTCCATGACAACTTCTTATTGTAAAGCTGAGTTTTTGGCAACTGACATCATAAAAACAAATATGGCACCACAATCAGTGTGAATTAGGAAATGAGGATAGCCATACCTAATCTGATTTCCAGGATTTGAAAAGCTGTGCAGTGCCCAATAGGTGCACACAGCCTGTTAGTAACTGATTGTGGCTATGTACCAGTGAACTAAAATATATTTTATTTTAATATATGTGTATTATTTTTTAAATGGCTATTGAGTTGTTAGGACATAAAACTAAGTTGTTTTGACTTAGCTACTTAATAAATGAAACTCAAATATCTCTTGGCCTTGGGACAATGTGAAAAAAAAATTACTGTAATACTAAAGGTATCATGAACCCAAGAAAGTTTGGGCATCTTTGTCCTAATGGTAAAGAATGTGGACTCCAGGGTTAGCATGCCAGCTTCACCACTTACCGCCTGTGCTACTTTGAGCCAAGCCTCTCTCTGCCTCCATTTCTTCATCTATAATATGGAGCTTATAGTGGGACATACAACAATAGTTTTTGCGTGGATTAGTAAGTCAGTGTATGTAAGCTAGGTAGAAGAAAGCCAGTCACAGAGTATTTTTTCTGTTAGTATTAGCCATTATGCTTATATGACAAGCTTTCACTACAGGCCTTCCGATTGCAGTATGTGCTTGCTCAGTCAAATAACGAACATGCAAGCTTGGGGATGCTGTGCATGTGGAGCCTGTGACCTAGAGAACTTTCTTCCTTCATTCCTTTTTTTGTTTGTTTTATGTGGAAGGAAGCATACCAGAAATTTTTTGGAGAAATTTCAGCTAGCATTCAGTGCTTTCTCAGTCAGAATTCCAGAGAAGGTAAGGCGTTTCAATGTTCCACACACAGCTTCAGAAATTTTCATGTGTACCTTTTGCTTGGTAAACAGAACTGAAATAACTTCAGTCCCTGGCAAGGTGAGTGTCTGCACTGATCATCCTTTTGAGGAAATGACCTTTGAAAAAATTGCTATGCCTATTCCCACATCGAGAATTAGCTTTCACTTTCTTCTCTGTGGATCTTTATAGCTGTTCACAGCTATATTTTGGAAATGTCACATCTCTTGAGCTGTGTTTTGTCTGACTTACCATATAATTATTAGTTTCTAAAGAAGAGGTGTATTTTATTTCTTTTTAAAGTTGTCTCTTTTTTTCTAACAATTACTGTGTACCTATTTTATGCCCTGGAAGTAGCGTAATAGCTTCTAGAGAACAAAAGATTCTGTTTCAGATATTAAATAAAGATTTAACAATATGCAAATTAATTACAGATTCATACTATTATAAGTTATAGTTTTAGAAATTATTCAATGACATTCTTAAACACAATATACTAATAAGCAAAAAGAATACAAAATTGTATTATCAATATGGCCCTAGTTTTATAAAAATGGAAATTAAATATATTTAGATATATGTATGTACACCCATTTTAGAAGTCTGAAAAAATACAGCAAATATGATTAGATATATACAAAAACTTCATTTCACTTACATTTTGGTTCAGTTATTTCAACTGAAAGAGACAGAATAGACAACGAACATTAAATAATAAAGATATTTCATCATCACAGATGTCTAGAGAAGGCTTACAAGCATTCCAAGGAACTAATATAAATATGTCACTTTATTAAAATTATTTCTAGTGATGGCCAGCATAAGTACATGTGAATATGTCATCCCTTAAGAAGTTCATTTGTAAGTCCACAGGCTTAGGTTTGCCTAAAATATAAACTCTAGCAAGGTGCTGCTCTGTAAACTTCTCAGGGAAATGTGTGGCAGAATATAACAAATAAATCAGTTTATAAACTAGATATTTGCATACTTATTCCCATATAAAATCATAACTAAAGTTAATTCTCTTGTTATATTTGAGCACTGAAGCATAAAAACAATGAAATTAATGGTACATGAATGATAAGGCATCATGACTTGAGGTCATTGCCAAATTGTCCCAATAGATGTTAGTTTTAATAAGCTTGGAGATTTTAATAAATATTTATTTGGCCAACTTTTAGTATTTTCAGTGTACAGATAAAAAAAAACCAAAAACTCAGGTCTGAAAGACTCAGTAACTTCCTTAATGACACATATCTGGAATGATGTTCATATGCTAATTCAGGATTTCCTAATTCTAATGTTCATATGGCTTTGCTATACTTAGAGTAGTGGAGTATCTAGTGAAGAGAATTTTTGGGGAGAGGATGGATAAGAAAACAACTATTGATATACAAGCTTGTATCATGGTTAGAGAGAGCTTGGGCAAATGTATGCAAGATCACAGGTCTTCTGAAATTTCTGCTCAATTTTCAAAGCTACTGTGACCTGTTAGGGTGGTCATTGCCGATGCCCAATGGCTGGGAAGGACAACAAAAGCTCCAAAGATAAAATTTTCTTGATGGCAAGAAAAAAATAGGGGTCAGATCTATGTTATGAATGTCTGAATACCAGAATCTGACCTAGTTTTATTTATGTTAGCAGAAAGAGTTTCTGTGAATATGAAGACTTTGGTAGAAGAGGCTATCTTAGAATGAGATGCCCTTAGATGATATTTCAAGTATTAAAATCTCTGGGGTCCAAGTCCTGCACTAGTGGAAGTGACTAAAATATGAGTTTCAGACTCAGGCAATCCTGCTTCAGATACGAATGACATGCAGAATGTGCTGCTTAAACAGCAGCAGCAGATCTCTTTTGTCTGGGTCTTTAGATGCTCAGCAGGTCTCTGGCTTTGCTAGCAATGGTCATGATGAAAGGGGTGGGATCCAGTCTGTTACAGCTGGTCTCTAGAATTGGTTATGATGTTCCCATCCTGAAGAGAGTGTGTGGGAGTCATAGTCCAGGGCAGTTGGGAGCAAACAGGACCATTCCTTTGCACAAGTATAAGCATCCTAGGGGAATTCCTAGAAATACTGGGGGGAGTTCCCTTAAAGAAGGATGCTGGGTTTCCTGTTACTCTGGGCTGGAGATTACTGAGTGGTGTAGTCTGAGGCAAATTATTCACAAACCACATTGCGAAACAGCATTTCACCAGATGCATTTTCATGGCAGGCCTGTTGAAGGCAGAAAAACTGCCCAAGATTGGGACATCTTCTGGAAGTTTTGAAAGAAAAAATATGGTACCTGATGGCCAGGAAGTGTGACTATCAACATAATTCCCAAGCAGTGAAATGGGTTTCTGATTTGGTAGAAGTTCTAAAATATTGATCATGACTGAAACATCACACACAGCAAATCTAAGTGAAATGTAACCATGGCCACTGGCTCTTGAGCAGTGAGTAAGTAATGCCCACTGTCCAGCATAAAATAGAGCTTAATGGAGTGAGAGCAAAGTGGCAAGTAATTAAAAGCCACTTCTAACAATCAAGTGTGAATGCCCCACGGGAAGGATATGTTCTGGACAGCTGGCCACAAAAGACTGGGGACCTCTTTCACTAAATGACAAGCCAATATACTTACTCTGTAATAAAGGTCTTCCTTCCCAGCCATTTGCATGGACATACAATCTGAAGATTTCATGTGGTGATCTCTGATTCAAAGATTTCCTTAGTTAAGCAAATTACTAAAGCAAAAACTTTCATGACCTGGAAGGAGAAAGGAAACAGAGCAACCAAGGATTCTGCCTATATATGGCAGGATTGAGCCTATTCCCCGACGAATGTGGAACTCACCGAGTGTGGACACTCAGTGTTGTGCTTCACACCTTCACAAGCATGAAGAATAAGGCTAGTTTGTTTCCCAGGTTGACTAAAGTAGATTGCAGCCATCACAAATATAGACAGGATTAACTAATCGGACTCACTTCCTGCTATTACCAAGCATTGAAACTTGCAGTTGACCTTGATGTAGGTTTTAAGAGGGGGAACACTTAGCCTTTGTCTTCCACGTAGCACCTTCTTCTAGCCCCAGCTCTCATCACCAACACGAAGATGTGGTTCACTGAGTGTTGAATACCTCCTTTTGTGGTAAGTACAATGACAAGTATACCCATCACATTGAATGCAAAGTGGCCCATTGTGAAAATAGGTCACACATGCTGTTTCTATGTTGTAAATACCAAGGCTACCTCGACATTGTTTTTAGAAAATAGTGTCTAATGTGTTTTTGCTTGTGTAAGTCTTTTATGAAGCCTTGATCATTTTCTGCCCTCACCTCTTCCTCAACATTTAGAGGAAACAGCTTCCAACTACTTCTCATCTTTTCCTGTTTTCTAACACCCCACCCTCCCCCGCGCCCCCCGCCCAGAGACTTTCTTTCTTCTACCCCATAGGATTATTTTATGCCTGACATCTACCCCTACCATGTTGAGCCTCCATATCCTATCATAACATGAAGCCTGTACTCTCATGTAGGCCCACACTCTCAGGCTCCTCTTCATGCAGCCACCATGGGAAATTTAGCTTCTTTTTTGATCTCTGTTCTCTCATGAAAAATTGGCTTTTAACCTTTCTTGGTGGTAGACAAAATGAAAGGCTCAAGCAGAGGTTGGGAAAGGATGTGAACCCTATGCAGGCTAATAATAATTGTTATTCTATGATACCTGTTTGCAACCTTTAGTGCTGTTTTTTTATTTTTCACTTTTTTCTATTGATGATGTTGTTTGTTTCATTAACTGTTTTGTGGCCAGGCGCAGTGGCTCACGCCTGTAATCCCGGTACTTTGGGAGGCCAAGACGGGTGGATCACCTGAGGTCAGGAGTTCAAGACCAGCCTGCCCAACATGGTGAAACCCTGTCTCCACTAAAAATACAAAAAATTAGCCGGGTATGGTGCCACGCACCTGTAATCCCAGTTACTCAGGAGGCTAAGGCAGGAGAATTGCTTGAACCCGGGAGGTAGATGGTGCAGTGAGCCAAGATCATGCCACTGCGCTCCAGCCTGGCAATGGAGCGAAACTCCATCTCAGAAAGGAAAAAAAAAAAAACAAAAAACTGTTATTTAGCAGTTATTAGTCTGTAGGTTTTCTCAGCATATTTGTCTTTTTACCATCCTACCCTAAATCTTTAGGAACCACATCATATCACAGGAGTGCAAGATTTTGCGTTTCTTTTGTCTTGTATAAATGTTTTCAAACTGGTTTAACCTTTGAGTTATTTTGGTTTCAAAACAAGAATTGTGATTTCTCTCCTTTGGAAATATCTCTCGCAACCTTACTCTTTCTTTTTACTTTGCTGGATTGCACAGTTGCTAACTTACTGCATGCTTAGGGCACAGAATACAAAGCATTCCCTTAATGACTCCAGATTTCACATGGAGAACTCAGACACATGTTTCCCATTTTTCTCCCTTTTATGCTGCATATTTGTGCTGAATCATTTTATTGGTAATGGGAGAGATGCCAGAATATTTACAGGATCATGATCATGGGAGCGTGCTGTTATTTGTAATATGTCTGGATAACACCAACATAATCAATCAAAATGGAAACATTTGGTCAAATAAGCATTTTCAAAATCATTAGTATAATGCCAATAGCTTTGAGTATTTAACCAAACTTACAGTTATTTGGACATGATCAGAAATGAACTTTGCAGAATACCTTGTAAACACTTCTATTTCCAAAAAATGAAGAAATTTTGTTGGAATTTTGTGTAGTTGCAGCATCGCTCAGGAAAATAGGACTCCATCAGCAGCACCAGCACTGATATTCTGAAGGAGACATAAGCAAATTGCTTAACCATGCCATGCCTCAGCTTCCTCCTTTACAAGATGAACATTACTAAATCTTATTTATTTTGGGGGACCTTTGGGAATATAATGAAAACTGTGAACCCTCATGGATAAATACAACATGAAACTTGCAAGCGACTTCTAGAGGTTTTACAGACATCCTAAAATCAATCCACACATCTCGTAGGGAGTTGTTAAGAACTCTTACAACTGATGACTTTTGAAGTCTTGTTAGTTGAACATTTTATGATTCTGTGAATTTTCTCCTCTATCCTCAACCACTCCTTTACCATGAACTCCTACAACGCATATTACGTGGGAGTTGCAGATTTGTTAAAACATGCTTTGTTGCCAATCTAGTAATGCATCTACATTCTGTGGCTTCTTTTCGTGAGCAAAGATTCTCATAGAATTAAGAAACATGAAGAATCAGGATCCATTCCTGTCTCACAACCATCCAGGCATGACTGACAAGCACCACCTTCTGGAGGAAACAGGTAGTAAATGTCAAAGTTGACGATCCTTGATGCAGCTATGCTTTTCTCGGGTACCCAGGGCCCAATCTCTCCCTGACTTCAGCATCAGTCTTACCCCACACTTCTTAAGCAATCTCTTTTTCCTTACTCTAACCAATGGTGAAGCTGCCTTTTGCCTGGGGAACCTACAAAATGGTTTGAGTCTAAAAAGTAATTATATTAATTGAAAGAATTCTACCTTTCATTAGAAATCTCATAGTAACAAACTTCAGATCATTTGGAGATACTAGGCTAGAGTTCATACTAGAGGCCATATGTCAAAGGACTTTCATATGACTTGTCATTAAAATGTGGTGAAGTAGTTTAAAGTACTTAGTGGGAATAGGGAAGAGACTAGGAAAACAACAAATGATCTTGGATGTAACAATGATGAATTAATTAAAATAATGTTCCACTGTAGCCCTATGCAAAACAAAGCATCAAAAGAGTGATTCAAAAGATTTATTTTAAGCCTGCAAAATAGTTTTGGATAAATAGCTATTCTTGCTTTTTCATATGCATAGTAACTTTTTATACATACTTTGGATTAGTTGTAAGATGCAAATTTATTAAATAACAGAATTGCCAGGAATTGTTTGTGGATATCCTCATTATGACTCAAAACACTTAATTTTCTGTTACAATTTTCATAGCAGGCTTTTTTGTCTCAAAATTTTTTCTCTGGTTCACTGGGATCAGATCAATGTTTAAATGAAACCAGTTGCCCTGTGGGAATCCCTAGGAGTGGTAAGTTCTATAAGGGTTTTCTCCATTGTCAAATTGAAAGACCCCATCCCATTTATATCTTTTTTTAATCTAAGAGGCAAGAATGACTATGTTTCCTGAGAAATGATCCTTTTCTTTAAAATAAAACAAATTATTTAAATCCCATTCACAATGTAACTTAGAAAACTTTTGAGAGTTGAGTCAGATAATGAAATGTTCCTTGAGGCCAATAATATCCCAGAACAACACTGGTTTTCTAGGGAGATAAATTGAGTACAATGAAGTTTACTGTGAAGGAATCGCAAAAATGAAACCTTAGAAATATAGACTCTAGACATATTAATATAGTTTTCCTGGAATTTAATGAAAAAGTAGGCATTGATTGTTTACTCCTAGGCAAAATTTCTCTGACCTACCTAAAAATCCTCAGTCTGTGAGTGTTTTGGTCTTCCCAAGGGGCTATTCATCATTCTGTGGCGCTATATTTATTTTTTGAACTTACTTTCCAGATGGACATATGTATGGTTTCATTAAAGCCAAATGTGGCTTATGAAATATGAGAATAAAGCTAATCATGCCAGTGAGAGCACCTGAGTGAGGCAGACTGAGGGCATTTTCAGAAAAATCAATAATAAAGTGGCTACCATTTGGGGGGTACCTACTATTTTCCAAGCACTTTTTATATAGGGATATAACTACAATCTTGCAGAATAAATACAGTTCCTATTTTATCAATGGAGAGATGAGGCCCTGAGAGCCATTAAATGATGGAACCAGGATTTGGATCCAAGTTTGTCTGGTCCGGAGTCCATGTACTTTCTGTTCTGCACTACTGCCTCTGAAGGTAAGTGTTCGACCTTGGGGGCTTGCTAAATTGCACAAGTTCTCTATAACAGATAACTGGAAAATGAATAATTATGAAAATTCTGCTTAGTCCATCCATGCACAAAATTTTGTCTTTAAATAATATGCCTTGTTGGTAGATATTTTTTCACTGGTACTCTTCATCAAGCATCTCAGATGTTTGTTCAGCTGAAAAATCATCAACACAAGCATACACAGAGGTTCAGCCTACCATCCTTTGGGAGCACATTTGGAACATAAAAGTATGGCAATATCAAGAAGAGAATTATTAGGGCAGCTATGCTGCCAGGGTCTTATGAATAAACAATGAAAAGAATAAGTCAGAGACTGATAAATCAATCCAAGACAAAGCATTGGTGCAAGACAATGAAAGCAACGATACAGATACTTCAAACTATTTTCAAAGAAAGGGAAAAAAGCTTCTCATGTATTGGGGATGTAAACCCAGCAGAAAGAAATCTCTCTCACACTCCTGCCCTCATCCTGTTGGGAGAAGTGTTGATAATGACCTCAAGGAAAATCTTGGAGGTTGTACTGTTTTAAAATAGGCACTTGGCCAAAGAGAAGAAGTCTGCAGCATGCCAACATCCAGTCTAGTACTGGATGCTCCTGATAAGGAACAGATGTAAACACAGACAACTGTTCAAATTTGCCAGGAGAGCTGATCATCCTTTAGCCAGTAATCAAAGTCTAGAAAATAACCAGAAATGCTTTCCTATAAACAAAGAAAATTGGAAAAAGAATGGGAAACTAACATCCAGGTTTTGAAATTGCTGAAAAAGGTGAGGATGTGCTACACATTCACACATAACAAAGACACACGTGTCAAAGATGCAATGTGGTGAATGTTGCAGAGAGGATCCAGGTGCAGTGCCCTCTCTGTGATGGGACATGCGGCTGGGACCTAACAGCCCTGCAGGGAAGGGCATGGGAAATTAATGGGCATCAATGCTGGAATTGTTCACGTACCTCATCACACGGAATGAAGAAGTTTTACTGAAATGCTTCCCCGGGAATGGCCTGTAAAACCTCAGTATGTCTGTTTCCAAGTTAAGAACACAGAAGGTTCAGAAACGAGAAAACAAAATGCATTTTTGTTGGGATACTTCATGTTGCAATACTGAACCTCTGGGTTTCTAAGTTCAAGGCTCAAAGGTTGCTTTTTTCCTCTTAGGTATTTTGCTTTAGTTCTGTCTATAAGTTGGAATTGCCAGGATTCCAATAGAGCCTGAGTTAACTGAGAAAAAGATTAACAGTCTTTTTACTCATCATTTAAAACTCAAAAGAAGAATTATTTAATATAGTTAAACAGCAGCACTAAAGAGCACTTTAAAAAGATGCTATAAAAATATAACCCTAATAAAACTGGGCCTCTCTGTGACCTACCTCAGCAAGCATCCTACATAAAAGAACACCTACCTGACATCCAAAAAGGTATTCAAAAGCAATTTAAAACATAGTGATGTCTATAGAGAGGCAGCAAAGAGGTCTGCCATTCACAACACATAGCAAAACCTCCTAAAAAGTCTTTTCCCCTTTCTCTCCCAAGACTTCACATAACAGAATCACTCTCCTAAGTATGTCTCCACACACGTTTAAACTTGGTCTCCCCCAGTTGAGCCTATGTTGACTTTCCTTTCTCCAGATCTCTCTCTCCTTTCTACCCCATCCTCTCTCACACATTTGCATTCAGGAGCAAGAAGAGCAATTATTCTGTATAACAAAATGGTATGCACCTTTTAATAGAAATTAGCTTAGCCCTTCACCTGTCAGCTCTGTATTTGTCCTTCATGTCAGACTAGAAAAGCAAACACCCAGGAACCAACATGATCTCTTCCTTCACTGGAAGGACGAGGTATGGATATACATTCTTTAGTGTTTTTGTTGGTCCTTGTCATATTAAAAAAGGCTTAAAAGGACCCAAATCATACACAAGTCTTAATACTTTCATTCCTGTAATCTTTAAATCATCAATTATTACCTAAGACACATCCTTCATTCTTGTTGATCCTGAATCTTCTGGTCAAACCTTTAGAAAGACATCTGTACTTGAACAACATAGATTCAACTCTCTGGCTTTTCTTATGATATAAAATTGTTATATGCACTTCCCAAAAGCTCTCTCACATTTTGGGAACTCTGTATATATTAAAAGATAATGGGAGACTTCTAAACAGAGCCCAGATGGTCTGGTTTTCAATTCAATGCTGGTTCTGTTTAGAGCTAGCTGAGAAGAAATGGCAGTGACATAAAGGGAAGAAGGAGGGGTAATGAGATCAGTGACCTCTGAAGGAGTTGCCTGAGTGAAAAAGGTAAGTGTGTCAGTCCCAGACATGCTTGTCTCACGCCCACCCTTTCCTCCTCCTCTCTGTGTCCTCAGGAGGCTTATTCCACACACTATATTTCCTAGTATTTCTTGCCTGCTGGTTCGTGGCCAGTAGGAGCCATCAGTAGAAGGCTGGAGAACAGAAAGAAGAGAGAAACCAGAGTATGTCTCCTACTACTACTCATTTCATCCAGGCAGCAACTTATTTCGTGACTGAACTTGACCAGAACTAACAAGAGGCCATTTCTTATCTTCATTGATCCCACTTTGGGTGACTGTGCATATGTTGCTGAATTCTGTCAGGTGGCGCGGACCCTAAAATACTGGGGGCCGTGGCATACTCTATGATAGATAGATTCCTTTCTAAAATCTGAAAAATTATGAGTTATGAGACTTCTCTACCCCAAGAAGTTTCAGATGAGGGACTACAGATGTATAACATACAAATTCCATATGATTTTTAATTCATAAAAAACTAGACATGTAATCAGACATTAAATTTGACTTTTCCTGTTGCCTTGGATTTTCAACAACAACAAAAAATGCAGTAGTATCTCCCACAGCTTAAAGAAGATGCTCTACCGCGTAAGTGAGACACACTTGGTGATTATGCTGGTTATTCTGCCGAAGCTAGCTCATCCTGCACCTCCAGACTACAGAAGGTGTGGCCAAGAACTCATTTTGGGGATAGATTGATGATTAGATTTCTTTACAGAGACAGTTGTTGCTGTGTTGGTCATCCATCCCTCTCCACTCTTGAAGCATCTAAGGAGTTCTCCCCTCAATCCAAAGGAGGGATGGCTCCAGGAGGAACCCTGAGGGAAGGACTTATGAACACCTAGAAGATGCAAGACAGGAATCTGGGCTCATCCCCAAAAGAACATCAATGCATGAGTCTGTATATGAAGTATCTGTTGCTTGGTGGTAGAGGGAAGGGACGGGTCTGAGTTGGGACAAGCCTGCACTTCCACAGTTTAGAAGGGCAAAGAGAAGATTTTCGTTTGGTCCAGATCCAGCCTACAAAAGGGGTGCCCTTGAGAAGGATTCTGCAGAGGTGAGGAGACCTAAGGAGTGGGCTAGATTGCTCAAAGCTTGAGGAGTCTCAGCAGGTGGGAAAAGTCATAACAATATCCAGGTGAGACTCATCATTGGATATGATCACATCCAGAAGTCTCCAGTGGAAGGTTATATCATTCTCAGTCACAGAAGACTCTTTCATATCCTATGCATTAAAAATGAGATAAACTCTGGGTATGTGGTAGGGTTATCAGAAGAGAGGATTGAATATACCTCTCTTCTGCACTATAAATTTCCTAGCCTGAAGGAGGCTTAACCAAGGGAGAACTTTAAAATTGAATGACAGTGTAAATTTTGAATGAATGATATTTCTCTAGAACTGGCATTCTGATGCTGGGAAGAAGAAACGACTTATTTCAAGGCAGACATACAAATAAGCAACAAGAACCTATGAGCTGTCATAGGCTCCCTGTAGGCAGTGTATGCAGGATTGCCTGCGGTTCTGGGCAGGGGAGGACTGTCAGCCATGACTAGGCCGAGTAGGAAGATGTGCCATGACCACAGGGACTTGGGAACTGAGAGTAGAGGCACATAAGCCAGATACCTGTCATCTGTGGGTTAAGGAAGTGGTGATGGTAGACCTGGTATTCTTTCCACACCATGATAACCCTTAGGAGTGAGTCTGAGATAGGGACAAACACACAGTAAGCACTCGGTAAATTTTTGTTGAATGAGGATAATGTAAGTTGTGGAGCAAATCTACCTTCCTCATGTTCTAGAGTATTCTTTGAACATTTGAACGTGAGCTTCTGCTAAAGGAAATAAAGGGCTTTGATCCATTACTTGGCTGTAAGAATAACTACTGCCACCAATAGTATGACATGCCTGAAGGTCAAGAAGACCCCCATCAGTAGAGACCTACAACTCTCTAGAGGAGCTGTCATTGAAGGATGACTACTAACTGCCCAGCTACAATTTACCTATAAGGCTGGTGCTGCAATTTATCAGTAAGACTGGCTTATTATTTAGACAGTGTCTCTAAGAGGATGCAATCAGGATTGAAATAAGATGGAGTTGTTGAGGCACCTAAAGACCTTAAACCCTCTTCTTTTATAGCCTCCATCTTTTGGGAGCTCAGAAGTCTCTTGAGATTTTTTTCTAATTTATGCATTGACAGACCAGTCTCCTCTGCATTGCTAGAATTACTTAAAGGGATAACTTCCCTCCCTTTAAGTCATATCCTACCCAGTCGTCACATTTGTCTTCCTAAAATACTGCATTATCTGTATTTCTTCTTGCTTAAAAAATGTTCAGTAGCTGCTTACTGCTTACGAAATAGAACCCAAATTCCTTGGTCAGTTATGCAAAGCACAACATAGATTTAAGCAAAGATTTTGAGTGGAGTCATTTCACCGACAATGACACTCCAGCCACCATGAATGATCACCCTTTGAATGTTGATAGAATTGATGGATTCATGGTTTCCACCTGCAGTCTCTCCCTGTTCCAATATACCCAGCAAAACGTCGCCAGATTTATTTTGTCGCAGAAACATTACTAGCTACTCATTACCTACCAAAAAAATCCCTAAGGTCTTAAGTCAATGGCTGTTAACTGTGAGTGTATGTTACAATTAACTGGTGGGTTTTGTAAACATGCCAACAATGCTTCAGTCATCTGAGTTAGAAGTGATAACCAGTGAGGCCCTGGGGTCGTCATTGTTTTTAAAGCTCCCCAAGTGAGTCTAATGCATAGCCAGAATCCAGAGCCACCATCTTGGCTGATCTTTCAGGAGCTCTGTATAGGAAATGGCAAGGACAGAGGCGTGAGAGGTAGGATCAAAAGGAGATAATTGAGGTAATTGAGATGTTGCTTGCAGATGCCCTGGGGATGAGAAAGCTAGAGTTTTTACTCTCTGAGTGCAAATGAAAAATGAACTCTGCAACCAGCCCTTGCCAGTTACAGTTCCTGAGCCACCCTTCAGTCTTTTATATCTGGTTCTGGCAGAAGTGTCAGCAGTGCAGCCTTTAGCAGGTTCCCAGTAGTGCTTTGGTAGGCCGCTGTCCCCATTCTGTGCCTGTATGTCCCAACCCTGCCCTTTCCTAAGGGACAGGACTCTGAGAGGCACAACTGCAAAAGTAAGGCTTTATTGGCTGATAATTTTTCCCATTGCATAAAAAGGAATAGGGAGACAGAGTTTTGTCTGTTATAGCTACTTATAAGGTACTCATAGCTCTTTTCTCCGTGGGGTAGAATTAGGTGCAATTTATGTCACATAGTCTCCCTGCCAGGATTTCTACCCCAAAGTGAAACAGAGACTCTTGATGGACATAAATGATACTACTATGAGTGAACAGAGATAGCTGTGCCCCCTACCTCCTATTAGGAGGTATTAATGTCTAGGTTGTGCTACGAGACCTAGGGTAGGCTTTATCGAAGCACTTTATGACTGTGCTTTCGAAAATGTTTCCCTCTAGTCATCATTATGAGGTAATGTATTAGGTAATGTCTTGAAAAATGGCCAGAGGGCTGAAGTGTCAGCTTTACAGCTCACATACCTGAAAATAACAATGTTGGTTATTATTTTTACACTACCATATATTTGGAATGCCTCATCAACAGAAATTAATCGCGACAACTCTGTCTCTGTACTTAAACACAACCTTACCAACAAAAAGTGCTCAGAGAAGCCTAGGCCATGAACTTAATACTTTAGAGAAGAATTTCTCTCTTTTATCCCATCTAGGGAACATTCCCAGCATCTTTTGTCTCAGCCATAAGAGCCAACATCAGTTACCTGAGGTTCACTAAAATCCACAGATAATCTCCAATCAACATGTTTAAAGAGTTACAACCTCCATTTCCATCTTATCTTCTACCAGAAATTCCAATAACCACAGAGAAATGACTGAATATATTCAGCTCTAAAGACAAAAAGACTACTTGAAAAGTGTTAGCAAAGAAATGACCACATTATTTTGAAACCCCATATGTATGTATATAACTCATCTCATTTTTAAAATTTTTTTTTTAGTCCCGTATGTGTGATTCAGTGCTGTTTTTGTTTTGTTTTCCTTTGGTTTGTTTTTGGAATTTAATACCTTATAAATAAATGAAAAGACAACTTAGTGTCTGTGAACTGGGCCAAAAAAAAGCATTGATTTGTGTGGGTCCTATGCAGAAATCACTCTAGCAAGTATGAACTTCACATGCAAAGTTTGGTCACTACTTTGGAGTAACACTTTTCAGATTATTGAAAGAAAACAATATTAATAAAATATGAATTAAGCATACACTATGTACAAAACAATATTGGCAAAATGCAAAGTAGTATCTCTACAGTCCTAGATTCCAGGAGATTTATATATAATTGAAGATATATATATACACTGTCCTATACAATTACCTTGGACTCTCAATAAAACTGATAATTTTCTCATACTGCACTAATCCAATTATTCATTTCCATGAATGTCCTTCTGCTGGAGATTAGGGACTAGGTCATACTTGCTTTGTTGTTGTTACCTCCAGGTGCCTCACAGAGTAGATATTCACATGAGGTAATTAATATATGTTTGCTGGATAAATGACCATTTATAGAGAATGTGTACACTAATATATGTATATGCAAATACACATATATGCAATAAATACATATCCAACTTAAAATTATATATATATTCACTTATATGAAATTTGATGTATATTTGTGTAAGATAAGAAGAAAGGAAATAATAATGTATTACAACATTTTCATCATGCTGGTGTTATGAAAATGGAGCTATGTCTAAATTGTCCTTTAATGTCATAGTACAAGTGGTGGCCTACAAGACACACGAGTAGGAACTGGTTTGGCCTTTATTTTAACTGAATCTCTGGCATAACAATGCCCTTTAGCACGTTTTTCCAGACGCATTCTCCAAGAGTTTTTCAGTAAAGCAGATTTCGGCATTGCTGCTTCTTAGTGAGGTCCTGAAAAAACTGCAATGAAAAGGAAGATAACTTCCTTCCAAATATGTGTCTCTGTATTATATGGAAATAAACAATAAAACATGTGATACAATATTTTTATTACCTGAATTATGTATTTTGAGGTCCAAAGAACGAAAAAGATGTTCCATTTTTTTTCTTCCAGCTTGCTTGGAGGCAAATGTCCTTTAAAATTTGCACATCATGAGAATGGAATGTGCTCAGAGATCAGCTGAAAGTTTTTTTAAAAAAAATGAGGGCTTTGCAGCTGTGGCTGTGTGCTTAGGCTCAGCAGGAGAGGACAGATCCCCTTCTGGTCATCCTACAGGGAGTTTTGACAAGCTCACCAGGGAATACAGACAATGCTCTCTACCCTGATAAAGCCCCATGTGGGCTCTAAGCCAAACAGATGCAGGTGTATTATAATAATAATATATTTTCTAGTACAGTATAATCTGTTTCCCACTATAATCTTTTGAACTAGACAGAAAAGATAATTATCCCCAGGTTATAGACAAGGAAGCCAAACGTTGGTGAGGTTTAGTGGCTTGGAAGTTTCCACAGTAGAAAGAGGTTCAATTGGAAATAGGACCTAGTATCAGATTCCCTATAGATGTCAAAGGATATAAATGTTTGCAGTCTTATTATTTCCTGACTTTTTGACCCTCTGCAAGTTTCTCAAGCTCTGAGTTTGACCAGCTTCTTCAATAACACAGAATAAAAGTCTCTCACATTGTTACTCTAAGGGTGAAATAACATCTGAAAATAGTTTTGTCAACAGCGAAGTAGTATTCAGAGTTCATGTCTGCTTACTCTTTTATTCCTCTCCAAACAGAAACTATAGTTTCCCAGATGCATACCCTTACAACAACACAGATACACAATTCTTTATATACAATTCTGAAATCCCCAAGAATCTAAATCCAAAAGTATGTGTAACTCATTTAGAGGCAAAATCTTCTCTGAATTGACAGGCCTATGTATTACCTTGTTTTTCTTTATTTAGTATGAGTATTCATTTGTTTCACAGCAGAAATACCAATGTAATTACAAGGTCATGAGTTGCTGACTCATACCTGTAGGAGGTATTCTGCAATAATTGTTAACATAACATTTTATCTTTATTGGGATTACCAAATATCCTGTATCCCAGTAAACATCTTGTCTTAGGGATTTTGGAGACTTGTAACATGAGGCTTGTAACATAGAATCCCACTGACCCAGCTTCCAGATCACCAGACGATGCAATGCTACAGTTCTAGGTGAAGATTGTTTCGTTCTCAGAGGCTGAGTAGTTCTGGGGTCAGCCATAGGTTGGGTCTACTCTAAAGCAGACTTGGGACAGCCTTGGAGATGCCAAACACTTCCCATCCTGAGCTTCACCTTGATCCCTGTGGCCCTTAGAATGATTCTTCTTACAGCAACACATCCAAGTGCTAGAACCAGTAGCCATGTTAAAAAATGGATGAGCACTGGCCAATTCAATCTAAGTTTGAATCCCTGACCTACCACTTACCAGTTCTGTACCCTTGACAAGTTTATCAAGTTTTTTAAACTTCAGCTTCTCATCCTTAAAGTGGGACTTTTTATAGCGTTTTTGAGGGCTGTGTAAATTTTAAATGGCATAGCATATGTAAAAGGGCTTTCTGTGGTGACTTACTCATATTAAGTGTTCAGTAAAAGTCAGATTATTTTCCCCTTTCATTTGTTGGCATTTCTGTATTAATTCCATAACAGAAATCTCTACCATAAGGCTATTTGTGAAGAGTTTCTTCAAATAACTGATTTATTGTTGTGGTGGTTGTTAATTAAAATAGCTGATGATTGTTATTGTTTTTTTATTTCTGAATCTCAGTCTGGATCTGTGCCATTTTCAAGTCCAGAAAGTTGAATTGGTTTAATTCCAATAGTATTCTGCCAAGATATTTTTTTAAGAAAACAAACTCCGTTAATAATGTATGAGGTTTATAATGCACACATATCACAGTTTGCAGGACACAGAGCAAAATACCCCTAAGTGATAAAGTGTGTTTATTGTAGGTCAACTAATCCCATTTCTTAAACCTGGAATATATGAAATTTGATGCTTGGCTCTAGTCTGTAAAGAACTGCTGGGCACGGACTGTACCTTGGCTGTGATTCATTCTAACCTTCTGAAGGCTGGAGCTCATGACAATAGAGTGTGAGCCTGGCATGACTAATTCCCTTATAATCATCAAAAGGTCTTGAGTCAAAAAGTTCTCTCCCAAGTTTGATCACAAGTCGTAAATGCACAAGGAGAGATTCCCTCCAGTTTTCAAGTTTCTCTCTGCTGCTGACTTGGGCAGCAAGGGAGTCCCTTCTCAGTCTACCAGAGAGCCTCACGGTCAGGTGCTGGATGATGCTCTTGACCCTTCTCCTCAAGTAAAGGAGGGCATGCTACACAAGGAAGGATTGCAAGTTTATGGAGGTGGCGTTATAGGTCAGTGGGGAAAGGAAGGACAATTCAATAAACAGTCATAGGACAGATAGACATTATAAAATAAAATAAGCCTCCCTAATTTGGATTTGAGGAAATCAATGCCAGGTGATTTAAAGACTTGAACAGAAAAAATTTTATAAGAAAATACGATATGACTTCAGGACAGTGATACAATTTAGATGTTTGTTCCTTCTGAGTCTCATGGTGAAATGGAATCTCCAGTGTTGGAGGTGGGGCCTGGTGGGAGATGCTTGGGTCATGGGGGCAGATCCCTCATGAACCGGGGGTTGGTGCTGTCTTCCCACCAATTAGAGCTCTCTCTCTAATTTCACGTGAGATCTGCTTGTTTAAATGTGTGGCACCTCTCCCCTCACTCTCGCTCCCTCTCAGCATGTGACATGCCTGCTCCTGCTTCATCTTCTGCCATAAAAGTTTCCTGAGGCCTCACCAGAAGCCGAGCAGATGCTGTGCCATGCTTCCTGTACAGCCTGCAGAACCATGAGCCAATTATACCTCTCCTTTATAAATTAACCAGGCTTACATATTGCTTTATAGCAATGCAAAAATAGCCTAATACAGATAGGGAAGGAGTCTTATAAAAGACAAAAATGCACAAACCATGAAAGAAAATGTTGCCAAATTTTACTAAATGAAAGTTAAAACTTCTGTAGAACAAAAGGTACCAAAAGTTACCATAACACTATTTTTATAAAAATTGGAAATGTGCAAAATAGGTCTATATATTATTTTTATATTATGTATATAATATGTATGTTTGTGGGATGTGTGTATATATGTATGTGTATATAAATATATATATAGCATAAAATACTCTTGAGAAAAACATGCATTAAATTCCGAAATTACTGGAGTTATCTCCAAAAACACAATGAAGGAAATGAGAGAAGAGAGTGATACACAGGGGGCTTCAACTGTATCTGTAATATTTTATTTCTTTAAAATTTTCTTTCTTGGCTGGGCACAGTGGCTTATGACTGTAATCCCAGCACTTTGGGAGGCCAAGGTGCGTGGATCAGCTGAGGTCAGGAGTTCAAGACCAGCCTGACCAACACGGAGAAACCCCGTCTCTACTAAAAATACAAAATTAGCCAGGTGTGGTAGTGCATGCCTGTAATCCCAGCTACTCGGGGGGCTGAGGCAGGAGAATCGTTTGAACCCAGGAGGCAGAAGTTGCAGTGAGCCAAGATTGTGCCACTGCACTCCAGCCTGGGCGACATAACTAGATTCCGTCAAATATATATATATTTGTATGGAATGCACAGTGGATACACAGGTGTTTGTTATTTTAGTAATTCTTGTATGTTTGAAAGATTCTATATTTAATGTAAAAAATACTATTCACTTGATAAACAATTCACTTTGTGTTTACATAGGCAAACATTTGGAAGAACTAGCAAGCTTCAGAGTCCCTGGGCCTTTTGCCTCTCCTACAACATGGATCAAAGGCTGCTTCTCTGTCACCTCATTTATTTTTCCTAAGTTTGACTTGAGAGAAAAAGTGAAAAGTTTTCCACCGATGGACTGGAGCTCTCCTCTGCCATCAGAGCAACACAGACAGTTTTCGCCTCCTTGCAGTTGTCTTTTATGGCTGGAAGTATGTGTGTTGTTTCCCTTCCTGCTCCAATCCCCACATCCAGGAAGTCCTACAGTTTCCTCCTCTGGGTTCTGGGATGTGCTGAGGCATAGCAGAGCGGGTGATTGTCATTGAAACTTGGCTGCAGCTGCTGCTGCTTCTGACACTGGAGAATGTACTTTAGCATCATGTCCCACTCTCTGATGCTAAACAGTCCTTTTCAGTCTTTTAATAGATTCTTGGGGGAGGAGGAAGTGGAGGCTGAGGTTAGCTTTTTTCGCTTGTGTGCCTGTCTCAGTCAGATTGGCATCTGGCACCAAGCCTACTGTTTAGTCAGATGGTATTGTTTTCTGTTATACACACACACACACACACACACACACACACACACAGCACGAGCTCAAACCATATGTCTCTATGTCTTCAAGTTACGTTGTACTGACCAAAGTCATATTTACCACACACTGAGGTATAAATTCAAAATACATGTTCTTTGGCGTCAAAAACAGAACCTCATGTCAAGTGAGGTTCTGTTTTTTCAATATGGCAGTGGGTTGGAGGCACTAGAGAAAACTCCCTCCAACTGATCTCTACTCTCTTTAGTGAAAAGAATGCATAGACTGTGGTGAGAGGACCAGTTCAACCAATTACCTCACGCAGAGATAATTCAATCTTTCTAGGGAAGCCTCAGTGGACAATTAATGTGAATTGAACTTCCCAAATCTTTCCCTCCCAGACGTCTAAAGGTGGCTAGAATGCATCTGGAAATCATATGAAACCCTGCCTTCTTTTTCCACCCAGACATGGTTTTCTTCCAGCTGAAAGCTTCCCAGAGCCCCTTAAGACCTGCCTTCACTTTCTAGAGTGAGTTTAGAAACTTCAGAACTATGAGAACAGAGGTCAGCAAACTATGTCCCCATGGACCAAATCCAACCAGCTTCCTGTTTTTGTAAATAAAGCTTTACTGAAACAAAGCGATGCCCCCAACTGCCTTTTTTTTCTTTCTCTTTTTTATTCAACAAATTGTCCATGGCTGTTTTCATATTACAACGGCAATGTTGAGTATTGCCAGCAGAGGACGTTTTGCCCACAAAGCCCAAAATATTTACTATGTGGCCCTTTGCTAAAAACATGTGCAAGTCCCTGGGAAATAGAATCCTATGTCCTGAATGACTAATTGAATTAAACCAAGAAATAACAGGTCAAAAATATGCTCATATTCAATTCATACCAGGTTCATACCAGGTGAGCTGTGAAACTAGTGGCCAAATGTGCCACCTCAATTAATATTCAAATATTACAAAATCAAAGAAATTCTCTCCAAAAAGTAGGCCTGCCATTGATTAGAAATTATTCCCTGCTACCCTATTATCACTCTCCTCAACACAAACCTAGAGTAGCACAGGGCTTTAGTTTCTCTGTGACTCATCCTCTTTGTTCAAGCTGACATTGCTCCCCATACTTGTTACCCCACACCTAATAGCCAGGCACCAAGATGACCATAACATTGGCATAGCCAACAGTGCTTGGGGATGTAATGACACACTGCGAACTAAATGTGATAGAGAGGAAAACACTAACAAGCTTTCTCAAGCTCTAAGTCATACATTCATCACAAGCATGTGACTACTATTGTTCCTTTTGTCTTAGAAGAAAACTCATGTAGAGACTGACTAGGCATAAAAGACAGATTTCATATATATTTATTTAACAGTTCTGTGAGTTCCAAAACTGCCTACATAATTCAATCCACAGGAAAAGGACCATTCCAAAGAATTCCCATCCATGACTTACTAGAGTTAATGATGTTGGTTTCCAGACAGATTGTAACTGCTGATATTATATGCATAATAATATATTCGGTAAAGTTAGTTACCCTAAGAAAATCTACTCTGGGTACTTTTTTTTTTTAGAGCTGTCTGCTTTGTGGTGACTGGACTGAGAGCCAAGAGACTGGAAATCATGTGACTCAGGGCAAATCGCTCAACCTCTCGGTTTCAGCCAGACTCTGGAAATGAGGAGTTTAGACAAATAACAAGAAAATCACCCTTCTACCTTACAAAGCACTTTTCTGAATGTTATCGTATGATTTTTAGATGAGTTGTGTATCTCCAACATACGTAAATGCCATTGAAAATTCTGAAACCAGCTTGGCAATTCTTCAATAGTCTAGAAAAAGCAGGTCAAAGTGTGCAGTAGTTTGAATATCCCCTCCAAAACTCATGTTGAAATGTAATTGTCATTGTGATGGTATTATCAGGCAGGGCCTTTAAGAGGTGATTAGGTCATGAGAGCTTCAACTTTCTGAAAACATTAGTGCCCTTATCATGAGAGTGAGTCAGTTATCATGGGTGTGGGCTCAAGATAAAAGGATGAATTTGGCTTGATTTCCTCTGTTTCATGTGTTGGCTGTGTGATGCCTTCTGCCATGTTATGACACAGGAAGAAGACCCTCACTAGATGTGACCCTTCAGTCTTGGACTTTCCAGGCCCCAGAACCATGAGACAAATATCTCTCTCTCTTTTCTTTTTTTTGTAAATTCCCCTCTCTGTGGTATTCTGTTATAGCAGCACAAACAGACTAAGACAAAGTGTGAATCTCATTTTTTCATCATGCCCTTCTTTATAACAAAGACATTGCTCAAGAAATAGAGTATTTTAAGGGTTTGAATTTCTTTATCCAGCACTCACCTATGCCCACTTCTTACCTAGTCCTCTTCAGATACTTTTTCTAGGTAACTGACCTCAGTTAGTTGTGCCATAGGCCTAAGATTAGAACAAAGCCACTAAACCCTAACAGGTAATATAAAAAATGCAAGCCTGTGTGCACCAACATCACTCAACCAAAGCCTGATCTTTAGAACTAGAAAAGATTCAGTGAGACACTGTGGCATCCGTGTGTCTTGGGTACATTCCTCTCCTTCCACTAGTGATGCTCAGTTAACTTTGTGTGGAGTGTTTTACCAGACTGAGCCCCTCTCTTTCCCAAGCATCTGTGCTAATCCTGGTGGAGCCCTTGTGGTGAAAACCTCAGACTCCGGTCTTTGTTTTCAGAATTCCTATGCAGAAGAAATTTTCTGTGTTTCTGACTGTGTGTGCACAAGGGCACAGTTTTGTGGATTACAGTATGCATTTGTGGGGCAAGATTTTGCAGTGTATGTATTTGTACCATGGTAAAGCAGTGGATGCAATGTGGAAGGGTTAGGACACATTTTCTTGAGGCCTTTCCAGGTTGCTAAATGTTTTCTGTAAAGCTCAAGTGTATAGTCAGGCTTGGATTTCCTCTTCTGACATTCTCAGCTGGTGACATTTGTACCTCTGGGAGTACACCAGAGTGACTGGAACTGAATGGTTGGCATAAAAATCTTCTGGGACAATGGGTAAAGAAAGATGTAAGATCTGTCTGCCCAGTAGCTGAGAGTTTGGTGTGAAAAGAAAACAAAATCAACTTCCAACTCAGTTTCTTGCCCAGTTACATTCTGCTAGTCAATCAAGTCATCCAATCCCAAATGCTTAGGAATTTTAATGTGATTCTGGTAGTTTGGAAATTAAGTACACAGGCCAAACATCAGAAGGCTTGGTTAGATGCTCAGTCCTAAGTAAAAACAAGAATTAAACTAGAAAAACATTAATTGTTATAGTATCTCTTCCTGATGGGTTAGTTTATCTTATATGCCCTGAAAAAGAAAAAATGTTGCATTTGAGTAAGAAAATAAAATAAACTGAAGTGCACATGTATCTGACGAACATCTATTTTTAGGACATTTTTGAGGTCTTAAAAAAGAGTATAAGTAGCTTGGAAAGATTTTTCAAGAACAACATTTAAGTTGACATAATTATATTGGTTTGGTAGACTTTTACTTTAGGGTAATGGTTTCCTAATTTGTTAGGACCCAAGCAACACTCATCTGTTTTAACCAAAGTAGCTACCCTTTCGTTTTCTTACTGCCTTCTGAATTTGAGGTTCTCTGTGTGATTTCTACTGCAAAAGAACTGGAAGAGCATTCATTAGGTCATTTCTGAGAATCCGTATGGCTTCTCTAGCTGATATAATGGAATGAAAAGGGAGATAAATCATAGAGAAAACAGTGTGACAGACACTGCTAATTTTCTACCTAAATCATCCTCCTCCCACTATTCTACCCTAATTGTTCCTTACTTGCTGAACCCCAAGTTTACTCTAATACTTGAAGCTACCATGAGTTCAAGGATGGAGACCATCTTTGTCCCAAAAGTGAACCTCTATTGATCTGTATCAATCAGAGTAGTCTTAATTGCTGGCCAGTCATTGTCTCAGGCATGGACATGTGCTCCAACTCTGAGCTATGTGGAACTAGGATCTCCTCGAAGCATCTGAAGAAGACTTTTCTAGACAGAGAAAAGCCTTTCAAGGTAAAATCTGTTTTCTCTGCTGGATTTCTGAACCAGGGTTAGCCACATAATTTGCAGGCCCAAGTGAAAATTTAAAATGTGAAGATCCTTATTCAAGAAGCAGAATCAAACATTTTCCTTTTTTTTTTTTTTCCAATGGTCTCTCCTTCTTGACTTGTCATGGTGGTTTTTATTTGTGCTTTGGGTTTGGGGTACCCTCAGAGACACCTAGAGCCTCGTTCTGCAACTCAGCATGTACAGCACACATTACTCTGACCCCGATTCCCTGCACCTATACTTCAACCTCTGCTGCAGGCAGAGGTGGGCAGCAGCTGTTGGGCAGTGACTGGGAGCAAGTGGCCTAGAACTTGTCCCAGCAAGGATGTCAGGCAGGAATGCCCATGAGTTGGGGGTCTGAACCCTTGGTACATGCTTCTTTGTTCCATCATACTTCACTTACAAAGCACAAATTCTAAGTAGAACGACTAAGAATTCCAATACAGTAATCACAGAGCATTAGCACCCAAGCAGGACCTGCTGAACCTGGGGCCCTACAGGAGAGCACTGATGGCCCACCCTTGAAAGTGGTCCTGGTCTTCATGTCTGCATCAGCCTCAGCTATCTCAAGACCACAACGGAAACACAGCCAAGTTAGAGAAGAAAGACCAACAGCACCGGAGCCCTTCATATTATTAAGCTGCTAAATTAACTAATCTTGGAAACTTCTAGACTCAACAATTCTTGTGGTATGAGGTAATAAACCCCTTGTTTTGTAGGCCATTTTGGGGGGTTCTTTTATTAATCACAACTAAAGCATTATAACTGATAGGAAAGACCGCATATTGGTGAAAAATGTCTACAGAGGGACTAGTAGGAGATGGTAAAGCTAAAGGAGTTTTGCTCTAATGTTCAAACTCATGTCACCTGCCTTAGAGAATACTGTTCCTGCTTTTCCCTAGGCACTCAGCTGGGCATGAGAGGCCCCCTGTACTCCTTGGACCCAGAGAACAGAAAATGTCTTCACTTATACTCTGCCCCCGCACATTCCTCCACTCTTGGAAGATTTAACAAGTTCAAGTGAGAAGATATTAGCCAAATACAACAAGAGGCTAAACACAACACCCATGTTGATTGATTGGTGTGTAAGAATTGAGATGACGGAAAGAGGTCACTCTGAGCTTCAGGAATAGCTTGAAGCTAACTAATAAAACAGGTGAGGTTTGTTTTGGGCCCTCCTACCTCCCTCATAATATATTCTTCCATCCTTCAGAAGTCATCTACTACATAAAATTCTGGTTTCATACTTGGTCATTCCTGCTTATGGAGCTAACTAATAAATGTAAGGTACTATCTTCCATAAAGGGTTGGCTGCCCAGTGCCTCAATTTCCTTTAAATGTTTGTGATTTCATGATTCTTCACTGCTTTATTCCTGCCCTCCTACCTGGGATGGTGGATTTTGGGGACCTTGAGAAGTTCTAAATTTATAAAACTCTACTCAAATTTATGGGACTAAAAGAAGATTAATAACATCCTCTCGAAAAAGTAGCTCCAGAGAAAAGTCATATGAAAAAAGGCCCTTGAAGGATGTGGGTTTGATCACATATGCATAGGGAAGCCTTTGGTCCTAGGAGGCTGGTAGTTTTGCACACGTGAAGCTGTCTCCCTCTGGTTGAGGAATGGAATATGATCCTTAGAAGCATCTTTATCCGCATTTTAAAAATGGTTAGGCATGAAGCATGCTTCCCAGATACGTCTAGAGATTAGCACAGGGGTCTATAAATTATGATTCTTTATTCTTATAGGTTGTATATACTAGGTTGAAAAATATCCCCACAAAATTTATGTCATCCCAGAACCTCAGAGTATGAGCTTATTTAGAAATAAGTGTAATTAGCTAACATACAGTCATACTGGATTCAGTTGGGCCTTAAATCCAATGGCTGGTGCCCTTATGGGAAGACAGATGAAGACACAAAAGAAATGAAGATCACTTAAAGATGGAGAAAGAGATTGAGTTCTATTGCCACAAGCCAAGGAACACCAAGAGCCACCAGAAGCTGGAAGAGGCAAGAAGGGATCTTTCCTTGAAGTTTCAGAGAGAGCATGGCTCTGCCAACATCTTCATTTTGGACTTCTAGGCTCTAGAACTATGAGAGAATAAATTTCTGCTATTTTAAGCCACCCAGCTCGTGGTAATTTGTTACAGTGGTCCTGGGAATAATACACAGGTGAAAAACAGAAGTAGACCCCGCATGGGGCACACTGACCATCATGGACTAAAAAGGCTTGAGAGCTGGCCACTAACTGGGCCCTCCATTTCACAAGGGGACATGGAGGAGTATTTCTTCAGCACAATGCCTGCTCACTGTTGTGCATCAGAAGCTGTGTTTACTTTCCATCTCATATGAGCCCATGAGGTAAGAAATATTGAATTGGATGCCATCTCAAAGGTCAGCATGCCTGTCTGTTTATGTGCCATTCACACTCCTCTGGGTTTCTCTCACTCCTACCTTTTCATCAAAATCCTTCTACCGAAGTCTGATCACAAGGTCTTCCTGTATGAACTGATGAGTTTTTCTCAGTGGCATCGACAAAAATGCTGAAAGCTGTTGGAAGCTTCCTCCATAGTAGATTAGCAGCACATGGGTGAACCAAGCTCATACATTATTCAGAAAGGAAAAATGTGGGCTTTGACTGAACTTTGAAGGAATCAGCAGCTATTCCAGAGGAGAGTGCCCTATTGTTCTGCCTCACAGAACACAAAGAGCAAATGGCATTCCTTACAGCATAGCTAATGGAGTGCACGCAGACACTGTGATGAACTGACCAGTGGACATCTTTCATGAGCTCTGAAATCCTGTGCAGAATGACCTATTGCTGATCAGAGGGAAGATGTTCACACTTTTTTTAAAAAAATTTATGTAGCATTATAACTCATTGCTATCCAGAAGAGGAGGTTTCTGGAAGATAAAATGGTGCCATCTGTAGAGCATGTATTTATCAACAGTACCAGAGTCCCCTTGGAAGGGTTACCAGGAAGATTAGGTTGACCTTTGGATCACTGGCAGGTCTTTCCCAAAAAACATGGGAAGCCTTTCCTGTGTCATGAAGCAAGAAAAGAAATGGTTGTGTAATTCAATTTTTTTAAAAAATAAAATCAATACTACACGTGTTTCTTTGATACTAGAAAAAGATTTTCCAAAATGGGAAAAAGAAACCCTGACCAAAATGTTCAAGTGAAGGCTAATAGGACCTTCAGTCAAGAGTATTTACAAGAATTCTGAATTAATTCCTGGTGAAGTATCTATTTAAAAAAAAAAAAAAAAAAGGTAAAAGACTGCTATTATAGTCCTCCTGAAGTCCTATTTTATCATCAATGTATCTGAGTACATCTTGAAGTCATGATTAACTCATTTAAAAGTTCACTTGTGTATGCTTATAACTCCTGTTCACAGAGGCCCAGAGCATTTTTCTAGTATTCACTTACTTGAAATTTTTTCTAGCTAAAAATACAAGCAAAAAAATAAGCTCATAAGAATAATCAATCTCAGAGACAGAGGAGACAAATAAAGAAAAAAAAAAGTGTTGAAAAGTAGAGAAGATAAATGGATCTGAATAACAAATGAAATTTTCTCTCTGGTCCCAGTACTTTTCTCCCAGGTGAAAGATACTGGATGCTGGCATTGCTGCCACTTCTGATGCGGGGCCAAGGAGATTAATGCAGAAGGAGACCTCTTAAACAGGGGCTTTATCAAGAATGGCCTACCACATTCATTCATTGGCCCTCTGCCATCTTTAATGTCCAAGCCAGCTAGATCGAGACATGATTGTGTTTTTAGCTAGCATTCAACCTTTAGGTTTTACAATGGAATTATTTCCCCAAATCTGCCACGTGCTGTTTTCTAGAGTGGACTGACAATTATTCTCTGGACTTTTTGGTAACCAAGAAGTTCTAGCAACTAACCCTGGCATGACCACCAGAATCTGCAGGGCTGAGAGAGGGAAAGAAAGGCAAAAGTGGACAAATGAAGCTGAAGGTAAGGATTATACAGCTGTTATCTGATGTAGAGCAATGTTATCCAAAATGTAACTTGAGGTGCATTAGAGGCTTCGCCAATAAAATATCAAAAGAAGACTGCCCATTTTTTTCAGTTTTAAATTATTGGAGAAAATACCAATAACCAATAAAAGGAAGCAAGCAATAACACTGAAAATTGCTCTTTCAGTATTTGTAAAACTTGGTTCTCTGAATATAATTCTTAAGCACTGAAATTAGAAAGATACTATCATAAAGATCAGTTAGTATTAAAAAGACATCTAAAAAAACCCTATTGTTTGAAAGTTAATAACCTTGTAATTAATCCAACTGCCCAGGATATTAATGAAAACAAGAATATTTAGTTCAGCCAATCTCAATAACTCAATAAACTATGCTGGGATCAAATTGGTTACTTAGTGATCAGCGGTACTTATAGATTAAGAAAAGTAGGCTGGGCACGGTGGCTCACGCCTGTAATCCCAACACTTTGGGAGGCTGAGGCGGGCAGATCACAAGGTCAGGAGATGGAGACCATCCTGACAAACACGGTGAAACCCTGTCTCTACTAAAAATACAAAGAAAAAACTAGCCAGGTGGGGTGGCGGGCGCCTGTAGTCCCGGCTACTCGGAGACTGAGGCACGAGAATGGCGTGAACCCGAGAGGCAGAGCTTGCAGTGAGCCGAGATCGCGCCCCTGCACTCCAGCCTGGGCGACAGAGCGAGACTATGTCCCCCCACCAAAATAAAAGAAAGAAAAAGAAAAGTAGATTACCTTTCAATTTATTACACCATTTTATAGAAACATAGAAACATAGAGAACTCTAATTATAAATATAGTTCCCACCCAATAAGATCTTTTTTAAAATCCCATTATAATAAATGTGCTGAACACAAATTTTGTTAAACTTCATGTTGGCACAAGTTTTGTTAAACTTCATGTTGCTTCTCTTCCTTCAGGCGATTTACTCAGCAATTAATGATATTCAGCCTTCATAGTTAGCTTTGCTTCAGGGTTATTTCCCCAACTGGATTTCCCCAACATCTGAAACCACATCCTTTCAGTTTGAGAGGACTTTTTAAAGGTCATCCATCTAATGCTTGCCCTCTACTCCCCACCCACCCAATGAAGGGAATAATTTATATCTGGCTTTAACAATGGCTGGGGAATCTAAAATAATTATCATCTTATTGAAGATAAAGCATCTCAATATTACTGAAGAAATAAATAATATGTTTGAACTATTTAAAATATCCAGTAGCTTCTCTAATGTTGCACAGCTGTAGTGCACACCTTACGCCTGTGAGCTGGGCTACTCTTCTCTAGCTGGGTAAGCTGAGCAGAAGCAGGCTGCCTTGTTACTTAGTGGGAGATCACCCAGCACTGCCATATAATACAGGTCTTCCTGTAAAATAGTGCCTAGAATACAAAGGGAAATCAAATATTTGAGCTATATGGAGGCTGAATATCAAATTTCCCCAACAATTGCATTGATTCACTTGACTAGAATTCATTCTGGAGAAAAATATCAGATCTGTTGAGACGTTTTATTTTTTAAATAGCTAATTAAGATGGTAAACAATGTACTTGAAATAGTCTTATATTTTGAGCTTCCTGTAGTATAAAATTTCTACTTATAATGCATCTATTTTCTAATTATCTTTCTATAGTATTTAAACATATGTGTTACCAAGGTTACTGAGTAGATAATTTCTGTTGAGTAATGAAATTTGAAATATCTGGGAAGACCAACATAAAACAAATCCCAGTAAATGAATTAAGCATATATTTATTTGCCCACTATGCTAACCATTGTGGGATTCAACAAACACCGAAAAAAAGGTATTATCTTGTTTATATTTTGCCTGGCAAATATTCCTAAATATGTGGATTAAATTGATCTTTCATCATTACACCTGCTTGATCATAAGGGAAGGAAAGTGATTTGTTAGGGGAAGAAATATTTATGTTGATAGTCCAAATTTTGATTTTTAAAAACTCATTATTTTGTCATTTTTCTGGTGTTCAGATTTTAAAAGCGCAATTCAATTCATATAGTACTTAAAGAAAAGCAACATGATTTTTTATAAACTTATTTAATAACACCTATAATGCTTAAACGTATTAAGTAATTTGGTAATTTGAGAAATTTGTTAATATTGAGTGAAGCTATATGAATCATTCCAAGTAGCCAGATTTGCCCTAATAAAATTCTTTAGCATTTTTACACATAAAAATTATTTGCAATTCAATACTTCATCCCTTCATTCATTTCATAGTTGCTGTGGAACTCCTATCACATTCCAAGTGCTGTGTTGATATCTGGAGATACAGACAAGATCAAAGCAGATGCAGAGTCTTTCACATGAATATTTGAATCAGGTAATATGTTCCCCAAATTAGCAAAGTATCTCCCAGATTCTTTCTTTGATGATATATTTGAAATCCTAATGCTGAAAGTTAAATTATCAGGGTTTTAAAACTAGAAGCAGTCATTATCAGAATTTTATATACTATTTATTTTTAAGAACATAAATTGTCTAAGTCTTATTATAATTTTAAGTGAAGTACTTTGGGTAGTCACAAATAAAGTAATGGGCAGGTATTTAGTATTCATATTGCGTGGATTCAAATCCATACTCTGCCACTCAGTATCTCTGGGATTTTGATGAACGATCAAACTCTCTGAGCCTCAGTTTTCTAATCCCTAAAGCAGAAATGATAATGGTATGTAGTGATTAAAACAATTTACTAGTTGTAAGTGCTTAGAACAGTTCCTGGAATATAGAAAATTTGCAAAGACATTTTAATTTTATTGTTTACAATTTAGTTAATGGAATGGCTTCAATAATACAGTAAAATGAAGATATTCAAACAAACAGGAGGCAGGTGAAGAGTATTGGCCTCAGGATGCAGGTGAAGAGTATTGGCCTCAGCTTTAGAGACCAGAGGTTAAATCTCAATGCTGCCACAAAAGGTTTCATGGAAGTCAGTAAACAATGCTTTTTTTATTATTGTTATGAAGATACAGTGCATGGATCCCTCTCAATTGTCTATTCTTCTCTGTCACAAAAATTTGCCTGCTTTTTGTTACCATGTGAGAAGCAAATGAATTGAATTAAATGATTTCTAATGCCTTGTCCACCTCGAAAATTCTACGGAACTGTGATTTCATTCCAATGGGCCATTATCAGGACTTGGCATTATTTTCATCAGTGAACTATTTCGTTAGGATTTTTTTTTTTGAAATGATATTAGTAAATATTGAAGGAGGCTTCTCTCACAGAGCTTCTTGTGCAAATTAAAACAGGGCAGTAGAAGGTTTTCAGGTTGGTGAAGTCAACTCTGGCTTTTAGTCAACCATTCCAAAAAGCATTTTCTTTAGAATCCAAGGGCTTTCAATTGTTCTGAATAAAGGATAAAGAAGCTGTTTTGATTTATTAAATAGAAAGAGTACCACATATTTAATTTTTAAAATGTTTCAAATTGCTTTTGTATTTATTATTTCATTTTTTCTACCTTGATGGTAATTTTTCAGAAGAGAACTTCACTGGAAACCTGACATACTAGGCTTTGCATTCATTATATGATTTACCTATAAGGAACAGATTACATGTCTTTGAGTCAACTCACTTATATGGTGCCTTTCTCTCGTGAACATTTAAATTTTTTTTTCAAATAGTTACTTGGGAAAAGTTAGTCCTCAAATAGTCAAGTTATAGTTATAAAAAGAAAAATGAATTAGACACCCAAACACAGTCTTGAGATTTAACAGCCTTTGTAAGCAGCACATTTATTTCCATACATAGAGTTTTAATCATTGGCACATCCTACTCACAACTATACATTGGAGATTAAATAATTATTTGAAACATTACCATGACATTTTGCAAAAGCAAACATACTGGACTAAAAAGAAATATACTAGTGGAAAGAAAAAAATGTTCAGCTATCTTACATTGCCTTGAGATTTTCTTATTAAAGATCCTTACAATATTGTGACACATTGAGGACATGTCCAAAAACTGAAAAATGTTGGGAAGATTCAATTTAGTAGTTTGGTTCATCTTGACTGAACATCATTGCCTGGCAAATCAAAAAAATAATTGTGCAGGTGTCCATTATGATGATGAAGAGAAATGTTTAACAACAAAAACAAATTGGTCAATACAGTCATTATATACTATCAGTCTTCTATTCCTCAACTTTTTAAATAAAGCAGTGGTAAAATTAAATCAATTAGTTTGCCAACAGATATATATGGAACATCTGCTGTGTGTTTTCACCTGTGGAATATTTCATAGGTTAAGACGTGTCATCTGT